>NC_142546.1:21318333-21642500 GCF_056151865.1 Erythranthe guttata
TGTAACTGCATAATCCAACAGCTACTGCAAAGACGAACTAATCTAGGGTTCGAGATCCTTAAATAAAGGTTTTAGGCAAGGAAGTGTATCGAAGGATAGATCGGGTTTTTACCCTAATTTCCTACTTGAGGGAAAAAAACGAACTCAAAAACGATCTCATAAAATAACCAAGTTCCTTCATTTGCATAAACTTCGAGCCTCAGAAGTTAGTGAATTGGATATTAACAGTCAACACAAACTCCAATCATACTTCCCTTGAATCTGATTCTGAGATCCCGGTTTTCATATCGACATGTAAAGCTGAATTGACCATCATAACATACTACAGTGACCTAATACTACGTACAGTCATCCAAGTTTGTTTTTTTATCGAAACAAACTTATACATTAGCAATATTATATACCACACACATCCATTAAAATGCAGCTGCATCAAACCCTAACAGCACAACAACGTAATGTTGATGCCTCGGAACACAAACATTAACCAATGTACTAATAATAAGAGGGCATCAAATGCGGGCACGAAATTCGACATTAGCACATTGTACAACAAATCCAAATCTCGAAGATACGAAAATATCTTCTTCGCAACTACGAAGGAGCTACACTAACCTTTCGAAGATATGAGCAGATGCCCGCTCTTGAATATCTGCGAAATCGCCCGGGATAAAAAAAAAAAGTCGTTAAGAATCGCAATAAACCCGTAATGTCGAAAGATTGCCAAACATAAAATCAAGAAAAGGGCAAACAAGAACTGAACTTGACAGAATTAGTTGACTAAATTTGACTAGAAAAAAACTTCCCCAATTCGGCATCCCTCAATTCATCTCTTCCGCATTTCATTCAAAACCCCCAAAATCAAAAATTGAATAAAATATGCGGGAAAAAAAATTAAGGCATTACCGTATTTGAGTTGCCAATACGAGGGCGTTCAAATGCGGCAAGAGAAGCCGACATTTTTCACCCCTTTTTTTCTCAGAGTTGGGTTACCATCTAAACTGGGAATTAACGCCGGGTCGACCCGGATCGAACTCGGGCAGGAGGAATCGGAAAAAGATCTGTACAAGTAGAGATGGATGAACAACCACAACGAACGAACTGGGTCTTCTTTTTTCTTTTTTTCTTTAAATTTTTTTTATTTTTTTTCTTTTTCGAACTTTTTGAAAAGAATGGATAGATGAGCTACAGCAGGTAGAAACCAACCAGAGCTGGCTTTTTCACAAGGCTTTCCCTTTCTTGTTTTTTCCTTCGTGTTTATGTGAATGGAGGTGGGGTGGGGTGGGGGTTGGGGGGTGGTTAGGTGGGGTGGTACTGTAATAGTGGTTGTGGCCAGTAATAATACTTACAGTTATATCGGTTTTTTTTAATATTAATAGGGTTAAATACAAAAACACCCTTGTACTATGGACTTTGTATCATTTACCCCCCTGTACTACACATAAATACAAAAACCCCCCTGCTATTATATTTTTTTCAAAATCTGACGAAAATGCCCCTTCTAAACATATAAATATAAGGATTTGTTTGAGCCATTTTCCACTATATTTTTTAACATTTTCGGTCAATTTTACTTGAGAATTTTTTTTTATTTTTTTTTCCTTCAAAACATATAATTACTTAAAAAAAAAAATTTAAATTTTCTGAATAAAAACCTTTTATTTTTGTCATTTTGAATTTATTCATTTTTTTCTTAAATGTCTTCCGGTAGTTCAAATTCTCAACAATAATAGGATTGTAAAGATGTTTGTAATCTTAGGATGTTTGAACTACCGGAAGGCATTTAAGGGAAAAAAATAACAAAAATAAAAAGTTTTATTTAGAAAATATAAAAAATGTAACCAATTAGATGTTTTGGAGAAAAAAATATTAATGCCGAAATTTTCAACGTAAAATTGACTGAAAATGGTAAAATATATAGTGAAAATATATATATATATATATATATATATATATATATATATATATATATGCTTGAGTAGGGGTATTTTCGTTATATTGTGAAAAAATGCAATGTGAGGGGGTTTTTGTATTTATGTGTAGTACAGGGGGTAAATGATACAAAGTCCATAGTACATGGGTGTTTTTGTATTTAACCCTTAATATATTAATATTATTAGTGTATTTGTTGCTTTTTACCTAACCTTTGGGCCGCGGAAACGTGACTCGTTCTTCAAGATTGTCTGTCTCAACCTTTTTACCGCTGTCATTTTTTTATTTTTAGTTTTTATTTTTATCAATTCAACGAGGTTCTGTTTTTACTCTTGTGAATAATGATTAAGGTCACCTTGAGTTATGGTCAAATTACGAAACTCACCTCATATTTGAGTAATTTCTGTTATCCCTTCAGCTATATATTATCTTACGAAAAGATCCCTCTAGAGCTAAATTTATGGATGTTAGTTCGGTAAAACCGAAACGAAATTTCGGTACGCCAACTTTTCATACAGTGTACCAAACTAAATATACAATTTGGTTCACTAAATAACCGAATTACATAAATTTTATGTAAAAATATTTAAAAGGAGGGGTGACTGTAATTATTCAAATAAGAGGATTTTTTCAGTTTTGTTCATAAAGTTTGCACCTATTCCACATTTGGTCAACTATGTTCACAAAAAGTCACATTTGGTCCCCTTATGTTTCAATAATTTAACATTTTTAATCATTTCCGTCAATTTACTGTTATTCTGTCAGCTAATTCATTGATGGGCATACCCTCGATTCCGCTAGCTTTAACAAAAAATTGACTGAAATAACTAAAAGTGTTGAATTTTTGAAACATGATGGACCAAATGTAAATCGGCGTTAATGTTAAGGGATATAAACTGTATTTTTCCCAATTATAATTTATATATTATTAACTTTAGTTGGAACTTTTTGGGGTATTTTTTTTTAGATGGAGAGAAATGCCAAAGACCATAGTCCAAAAGAATGTACAACCCTTAAAGCACGGCTCGTCTACCTACTCAAGTGTCTGTTTATTGTGCAATAAGAATTGTACTGTTGTTTGGTAACAAATATTAACATAGTGGTTGTGGTTAGAAATTATGGTATTAACACGTATTCAAGTGTTGAACCGTAAGTGGTCCACGTATACACTTGAAACATGGCCAGCTCATTATTCTTAATTTCAAATCAATTAATCGATTTTTGCTTTTCGTATGCCACGTCAAAATCAGCCCCCCTCTCATATCCGCTTTTCTTTTCCATTTATTAATAATTAATAGGTTAAATTACGGCCACCACCTCTGAGGTATGATCAATTACGAAACTCCCTCTCATGTTTGAATAATTATAATCATCCCCCAGTTATGTGTCTTCTTACACGTCCAACCTTATGGTGTCAAATTCAACGTAATCTTCTAGATTTCGTGCAATGTTCTCTAGTTCGTACTTGTTTTGCCCAAAAAATACAGTTTCTGATGCACCAAAATCTGATATTTACAAGCCAAAAGACACATCCTATGATCATCTTGTTTCAAAAAGTGGAGCTCGAATGAAATAAAACGGGTATAAAATTCCACTTAATTTAGAAAATTCCACTAAATTTGACACCGCAATGGTGTAAGTGTAAGAAAGTTCATAATTAAGAGGTGGTTGTATTTATCCAACAAAATGATTTTTTTTGTAATTTGACCATACCTCAGGGGTGTTCGTAATTTACCCATATTAATATTTAGGGTAGATTACAACCACCCCTGAGGTATGATCAAATTGCAAAAGGCCCCCTTCTGTTTGAGTAATTACAACCACCTCTCAACTATAAATCTTCTTACACGTCCACCCTTGCGGTTTCAAATTTAATGGAATCTTATAGATTATATGGAATATTCTCAATTTTGTACCCGTTTTATCTCATTCGAGCTCCACATTTTGAAGCTAGATGATCATAAGATTTGTTTTTTGGTTTGTATATATCAGATTGTAGTGCATCAGAAACTGTATTTTTGCATAAAACAAATTCAAACCAGAGAATATTCCACGAAATCTAGATGATTACGTTGAATTTGACGACATAAGGGTGGAGATGTAAGAAAATTCTTAATTGAGGGGTTGATGTAATTATCCAAACATGAGAGGTTTTTTCATAATTTGACCATACCTCAGGGGGTCGGTTGTAATTTACCCTAATATTTATTTTTTACCTTAGGGCCTCTTTGGTTTGATTGACATGATAATAAGGGTGGGATGAGATATTTAATACTGTGGTTAAAAACATGATGAATGTTATTAGTCATATCATTTGGTTAGTTGTATTAACTCATGACTAATAATATGTTGACTATTCAGTTTCCATTTTGTTTGCATGATTTAGAGAAATCAGCTGGGATTAAAACCAAATTGCCGTAAATACCCTTACAAAAGTCATATAATATTTTAATCAAAATACTAGAAAGTATCTCAGCTGCAATTTCTCGTATTTCAATCGATTTCGAGTCGAGAAATTTAACAAGAACCGGCATAAACCCTGCATCACCCATTAACTTCTTAGCTTCCTCCGAAGTTCCACATAGCCAAAACGCAGCCTTTAATGCCAATTCTTGTACGGAAATATCGCCATATCGAAGAAAATAAAGTATATGATCCATAAACGAGTAATTTATAAGTATACTTATCAAATTTTCCGACGAGGAACATATACTCGTAATTCCCCTAAATGCCACTTCTCTTGTCTTTGTTGAAACCGATGATTTTGGATCCAAAATCCGAACCAATGCTCGAAGTCCGCCTTCTTTAATAATCGTTTCCCTAATCGACGAATCTCTATAAGCTATAGTTTGCAGTAAATCGAGCGAGCCTATTTGTACAATATCATCTTTAGAACTAGCAAGCTCAACAAGTTCAACAATGGCTCCTTCCTCGACCACAAATTTCTTAATTTCTTCGACAAGAACGAGATTTTTCAACACCCCACAAGACAGAGCAATCAATTCACTCTCACTACTGTTATCACTAGTGCAAATCTTCAACAGGGCAGGCACTCCGCCGTGGGCGGAAACCGACCATACATTATCGGAATTCTCCGTGACTTTCATCAAACACCTGGCGGCAAATTCTTTGCCCAACTCACTCCCAGATTCTAGAACCCTTATCAAAGGGGCAATCACCCCTGCACCGATTAGAACACCCTTGTGGGACAGAAAACCTGCAATTAAAGACATCGATTTGGCCGCCTCATCTTGAATTTCGCTCTCCTCGAAATCGAGAAGATTCACGAGGAAATTGACGAAACCCTCGAGTTCGACGGCGGATTTCACGTATCTGTTGTCTTCTAGGACATGATGAACACGAAAATCAAATCTGTAACAAACCGATTTACCGGAGCAAAAGAACAATGACCTCACTAACACAAACGACTTTGAGTTACTTGGTAATGGTGTTGTTTTCCTAACAAAAGATATGGTAAAGATCTAATGCGTATTTGTAAGATTGAGTTATAGATTTGCTGAATCTGAAAGTGGCGGAGAATAACAAACTTTACCGTCCAAAAAATTAGGGTTCATCGATGTTGGGGGAGAGGGATTTTTCTGAGGGAAAAAGCTATTTATATGTAAGGATTTTGTTATTAATTAAGTTGTTTGAGGTCAAAAACGACATTGCACAAGGACTTAAATGATGGGATTACTTGATGACAAACTATCGAGCCGAATTTGGCTTGACTATTAATAATTCAAATGGGGGATGAAAACAGTGGGCCCACTTATCAACATTTGATCAACTACCAAACCAAACAGCATACTGAGAGGTATTGATTGTCCCATCAAGCCTAATAATGCAAACCAAAGAAGCCCTAGGCCTTTTTGGAAAATCCACACAATCAAAACTGAAAATGAAAAGTAAATTTGGTTGCATTTTTGTACAGTGAATGTGGCGTCAAGGTCAAAATTTGCTGCGGCGGGCTTCAAGCCGCCGGCAGCAGCTGCAACACCGCCCCCAAATTACCGACGTTCGACAATTAATCACGGGAGCGGCTTCTAGCCCTAGCTTGTCGATATGGCGGCGGAAGAAGGAGATGGGAAAAGAGGGGTTAATGGTGGCGAAGGAGCTCAAACGCCTGCAGTGCCATCCGGTGCGGTTCGAGCGGTTCATGAAGACGAACGTTTCCCGCCTCCTCAAGTCCGACCTCGTCGCCGTGCTCGTCGAGTTTCAGCGCCAAAACCTCGTCTCTCTATCCATGAAGGTCACCGCCAATTTTTCTTTTGTTAGTAATTTTTTAATTTAAATTTTAATTAGTGGATGGGCAATTTGACACTGCTTCCTTATTCAATTCAATTTTGTACTTTGAGTGATTAATTGGTAACTGTATCGTTTATCAGTAATGACCTAATCTGCAATGAAGAATGAGCAATGTGTTTGATTTTTTGTTTTATTTTTCGACGCGCTTCGATTTTCCTGTGGTTGATGTATTGTTGTCTAGGAGTTACCATTAACATTGCTTTCTTTAGTTTCAGTGTAGAATTGTGATGTAGAGTGTCTATTCTCACAATAAATATTTCGGTTGCCAATAGAATCTGAGAAACAGAGATTGTTGTATTTGTTGTATACAGATAATGTTACATTCCGGTCTAATGAGAATTTCGTTGAATATCACTTGATCCGCTTCAGGATGTGATATCGATATATCATGTGATCCAATTCTTAGTTGTGAGAAATTTTTCGATACATCACTAGCAGGAAGTTTGAACATTAGACGTTTATTTTAGGGAGATTGAATGCTTGATGACTCTGATTTTTCTTTTAAACTTTTTGTTGCTTTAGCAAATTTAGTTTCATCTTGTTATGCATCTCTCTTGAAGTTTGGCATTAGTTATTTGTTCGAGAAGTCATAAGGAAACTTATGATAGTATTTGTGGAGAGAAAGATGGCATCTAGGCTCTAGAAGTAAATGGATTTACGGAGGATTATTTATTTATTATGATCAAAGTTATGAAATAACTGTACTGTGGTTATCCAAGATATACAGACAACTCCATATTGCATTTCTCGAACGTTGTTTCTACATTGCAACTACAGTTAAATTCATTTGCTGATTCCACTCACGTGTTTTCCGTGACAGCTGTACGAGGTGGTGCGAAAAGAAACATGGTACCGGCCGGACATGTTTTTCTACCGGGACATGCTAATGATGCTTGCAAGAAACAAAAGCGTCAAAGAAGCAAGAACAGTGTGGGATGATTTAAAGAAAGAGGGAGTTCTTTTCGATCAACACACATTTGGGGACCTAATGAGGGCATTTCTTGACAGTGGATTGCCAGACGAAGCAATGCGAATATACGATGAGATGAGATCTTCTCCTGACCGCCCACTGTCTCTACCTTTTCGCGTCATGTTAAAAGGGCTGATACCCTATCCTGAATTTAGGGAAAAAGTGAAGGATGATTTCTTGGAACTTTTTCCCGACATGTTTGTTTATGATCCACCGGAAGATGAAGATGGTGATGAACAATGGAGACTGGAGAGCGAAGAAGAGTAGCAGCTATAGATAATCTCCAACGTAGATGATCGAGAACTTGTTGAAGATTGACTGAATTGATCATGGCAGAGTTGCTAATATAGAAGGTGGGATCTTGACAGTATGTGAGGTATCGTGTTTGCTTATTACAGCTTGTATTTAGGATGACAGCAAGATCCTTAAAGGCAACATTCTGGAGCTGAGGTATGTTTTGATCATGCATTAGAGTATTTGTTGTTTTAAGTGGTAAACGGAATATCTAGGCCTTTATATATATATATATATATATATATATATATAATACAAAAGTCATGTTAAAAGATTTTACATGAGTACAAGGGCAGTCATTAAATGATACGCAGGGGTGTAAACGAATCAAGTCATGGTTATTTAAACATGTTTGGATTTTTATCGAGCTTTTGATAGTTGTGTTTTGAATTCGTTTGGATAAGCAATCTAGTTTAGCTCAAATGGGCTTCAATCGAGCCAAACGAGAATCGAGCTCGAGAGGCTTGATTTTTTTATTTTGCTTTATCATTTTTTTTCTTCTAATTGAGTTTTAATTATTTTTTAACGACCGATCTTGAATCGAGTAGTTTGCTTGCTGCTCATTCAACTCATGTTAAATTATTTTGAGAGCTTATTGTAAGTATCTGATAAATTAAACAAACACTAAGTAGAGATCTTACAATATATCTTTTTAAGAGTGTATAAGCTCGTAATTCGTTTGTGTTATTTATATTCGTTCGATTTTCCTTAGGCATGTTCCTTTAAAATGTTATTCTTCAACTTGTCAACTATTACTTGTAAAACTTTCAACTTGTCAACTATTTCCCATAAATAACTAATTTCTTTTTAAAATGTTTATTTTCTTCATATGTTTACATTGATAAGAAAATAGATAAACGACCTGTATAAACTATAAACGATCAACAACCAGCCATACTACAAATTATATGAAGTTTGGTGCCTTAAAATCCTCCCAACCCTTTATTCTTGTACAGATTTCTTTCTTGCTATGACAATAATATTTATTATTATTATATTATAATAAATCTGAAATTTGTAAAGAAAAAATAAGAAATAATAATCGAGTGAAATAATTTTAATTTTACCGATTCAATAACTGGAGTTATTAGAAAAAGAAAACTAAGGACACTAATATTTCAAAAGAAATAAAGAAAATTGTGTGTAATGCCTGAAAATTAAAGAGCAACACATTTGAAATGTAACAAGACATGTGATCCATCAACTGGTAGAGATGGGCGAAGTGTATTATGTATATGTTGAGGTGCAAACAATGTCCCACATTGGTTTAATATGGGAAAGATCTATGGTTTATATGGAGGGGATAGTAACTCCATTGGTATGAGACCTTTTGGGGAAACCCAAGAGCAAAACCAGTTGGGCCCGGCCCAATCCGGACAATATCATACCAATGTGGAGTTTGTGCTATCCCGACGGGGGCCCAACAGTGGTATCAGAGCCATGGCCCTGACCTAACCATGTGGTGGAAATTGCCGAATCCTCGGTGCCGAACAAAATGGTGAGCTCCCGGTGCGCAAATGAAGGCGGCTCGACGAGCTCCAGGTGGGAGGCTCGGTGGTGTGAGCCCCAGGCGCAAATTGAGGGGCACCAGGCGCAAATTGAGGGGAGGCTCGGTGGTCCTTAGTGGTCCGACCTATGTGGTACTTTGTTCGAGGGGAGGATTGTTGAGGTGCAAACAATGTCCCACATTGGTTTAATATGGGAAAGATCTATGGTTTATATGGAGGGGATAGTAACTCCATTGGTATGAGGCCTTTTGGGGAAACCCAAGAGCAAAACCAGTTGGGCCCGGCCCAATCCGGACAATATCATACCAATGTGGAGTTTGTGCTATCCCGACGGGGGCCCAACAGTATACCACTATCTTGAACGATGTTTAATTCCCATATCGCCAAATTATATTGAAGAGAGAGAGAGAGAGAGAGTACACAATCAACATGCTTTGACTTTTGGGTAATAAACCTAATAAAATGTGTATATTTTAGTAAAAAACATGGAATGTGATTAAAGTACCCTTTCCATTAATTTTATTTTCATTAATTAATTAATATTGATATTGAGAAAATGATAATTAAAAATTAAAAAAATTATAAAAAATAATGCATTATTAAAATTTTAAAATTACATATAATATTTTTTTTTTTGAGGAAAAATTACATATAATATAATTTATATAAAAAAAAAAAATCTCCAACAACAGTTAATTAGAAAATAGATGAAGTACTCGCTTTTTAAGATTTTAGTATTAATTTTATAAACAATTTGGGAAATCCGAAAATGGTGCACCAATAACATTAGAGAGAGAAAAGAAAAAAGAAAAGAAAAATAGAATTTCTCTCTCCTCTTTCCCCCATCCTATAATCTCTCAAATCCAATACGGAGTTTCCACAGTGGGCCTCTCTCTCTCTCTCTCTCTCTCTAACCATCTCTCTCTCTCTCCTCTCTCCTGCGCCCGCCCATGCATGGTTTTCTCTCCCTCTAACAACATTCTCAACAAGTTTCCTCCTCCGGGCGTACGTTAATCCTCCTAGCTCCTCTCATCAATAAATCAATAATAATGGGAATCTGCTGCTCCCGGAGCAACGCCGACGACGTCCCGCCGGACCCCTCCACCGACATCGCCCCCTCACCCGGCGACTCCAGCACCAAAAACCCGACCACGCCGCCGCGCTCGCAGCCGCCCCCCGCCTCCTCCCCGAGCCAGTCGACGAAGCCGGCCAAGCAGACCCCGATGGGTCCCGTCCTGGGCCGGCCGATGGAGGACATCCGGGCCACGTACACGATCGGTAAGGAGCTGGGCAGGGGCCAATTCGGCGTCACGCATCTCTGCACTCACAAGCAATCCGGCGAACAGTTTGCGTGCAAGACGATCGCGAAGAGGAAACTGGCGAACAAGGAGGACATCGAGGATGTGCGGAGGGAGGTACAAATCATGCACCACCTCACCGGCCAGGCGAACATCGTCGAGCTCAAGGGCGCCTACGAGGACAAGCACTCGGTGCATCTCGTCATGGAGCTCTGCGCCGGCGGCGAGCTTTTCGACCGGATCATCGCCAAGGGCCACTACACCGAACGCGCAGCCGCTTCCCTTCTCCGGACCATCGTCCAGATTGTGCACACGTGCCATTCCATGGGCGTCATCCATCGGGATCTCAAGCCCGAGAACTTCTTGCTCTTGAATAAGGACGAAAACGCCCCCCTCAAGGCCACCGATTTCGGCCTCTCCGTCTTCTACAAAGAAGGTAATATAACATCCACCGATTTCGTTTTTATCTTTCGTATTTTCATCCGTATTTTAGGACGAGAAAAAATTCAAATCAACGAGAGTTGACGAAAATTAAATATATTGCAACAAGGCCAGAATCTTTAGTAGTGACAACGATCGTTCAGTTGTCAATACATTATTCCAATTGTGCAATTAGAGACAGGACAATAATAATATTCGATTCTGGTCGTTCCAAAAAGTTATTGGATTAATTCGAGACCCGATTATTTAATAAGAAATCGTATTTGGCGATGGCAGGAGAGCTATTCAAAGATATAGTGGGGAGTGCATATTACATAGCACCAGAAGTGCTTAAGAGAAGATATGGTCCAGAAGTTGATATCTGGAGTGTTGGTGTCATGCTCTACATTCTTCTTTCTGGTGTTCCTCCTTTCTGGGCAGGTACATACATCTATCTATCTATCTATCTATATATATATATATATACATACATACAGACACACATATATGTATTCTTGTATTACTATCACTGTGTGATAACAGAATCAGAGACTGGGATATTCAATGCTATACTAAGGGGGCACATCGATTTCTCATCGGACCCGTGGCCTTCGATTTCAAGCGGAGCTAAGGACCTCGTTAGGAAGATGCTCAATTCCGACCCCAAGCAGAGGCTCACTGCTTCACAAGTCCTAAGTATTTATATATATTTATTCATTCTTAACACAAACAGTAATCCCTCCTTTTTGTTTCTCGGAAAAAGAACTACGGTAAAAGGGTAAATTCGGTATTTTACGTTTACAGGTCATCCGTGGATCAAGGAAGATGGAGAGGCACCTGATACACCGCTTGACAACGCTGTTCTCAACAGGCTCAAACAGTTCAGAGCTATGAATAAATTCAAGAAAGTTGCACTGAGGGTACAAAACAAATTCAAAACATATTTTTAACATGGTACGAGGAAAATAATCGAAATGCTAATTATATTTTTTTTGTCACGAACGTAAAAAAAACAAGGTTATTGCCGGTTGCCTGTCGGAGGAAGAAATCATGGGACTGAAAGAAATGTTCAGAGGCATGGATACAGATAGTAGTGGTACCATAACGCTCGAAGAGCTGAAGCAAGGATTGTCGAAGCAAGGAACTAAACTAACCGAATCTGAAGTCAAACAGTTGATGGAAGCTGTAAGTTCAAACACATACATACATACATACATAATATCATAAGAGAGCATCGTCGTAATTTAAAAAACGAAGAAACTAAATAAATATTTTACGGCATTTATTTATATTCTTTGAAACCAGGCTGATGCTGACGGGAATGGGACCATAGACTACGAAGAATTCATTACAGCAACAATGCATATGAACAGAATGGACAGAGAAGAACATCTTTACACAGCATTCCAGTATTTCGACAAAGACAACAGCGGGTATAGTTATACTCAAACATCATTCTATTACAACTACAAACAGTATTTTCAGTACACGGATTCGTGTTTTTCTTTTTTTCTGATCGAATTAACAACGTATTACTTAACCCTGGTTAACTTCGGTCTGGTCAGGTACATTACCATAGAAGAACTAGAGCAGGCTCTCAGGGAGTTTGGCATGGGCGACGACAAGGACATTAAAGAAATCATCTCTGAAGTCGATGCTGATAATGTAAGCAAACAAGAATTTTGCAATAAACGTTCTTTTGCAATATATATCGACGAGTGAGTAATTGATAAATTTTTTTTTCAAATAAATGCAGGATGGTCGGATCAACTACGATGAATTTGCAGCTATGATGAAGAAAGGTAACCCAGATATGGTAGCAAATACCAAGAAAAGAAGGTCTGGGGTCTTTACTTCCTAGTTTGCAGAAGGCCAACATTAGGAGGAGATGAACTTTATTTATATAAATATATAAACATATATAAAAAAAAATGTATATTACCTCAATTTCTTCATCGAAGGAAGGCATATTTACTGCAGGTCTCGGAGTTATTAATCTGTGATAGGCTTTATGTATATTGTATATATCTTTATATAATATATAAAATCATGTATATTTATTAATGTCTTTCAAGAGCTAAAATTTGAGGGAAAATTGCTTTAGGCTTCTTTTGGTTGGTTCACTTCGTTTGTTACTTGACCGGCGCAATCATGTTGTTTGGTTACGTATTTCCAAATTGAACCCCGTTTCCAATTTGCCAGACATAAGGTCTCAACTCTCATCTCAGTCGCAGAAAATTTTATATGAAAACTTGACAGATATTCGAGTTTACTTTGAAACTGCACACACGATGATGTTAACAATTCAAAACGGGGAATAGTAGCACTAGAAAATTGTTAAATGAGCTAAGTTGAGACTCGGTGCCAAGAGCAACTGCTAGAATCAGCTCAAATCATATCAAAACATACGTAACAATTCAATGGAGGGGCCAGGATTTTGTTTTTGCGGGGGTAAATATACAGTATAAGTTCTCTAAGGTCCCGACAATACTACACTAATCGAAAAATAACAAATCCCTATGTAATATACTAGATTTTGTTAGAAGCAGTGGGGGCCATAACCCCCCCACAGCTCTTCCATGGCTCCGCCACTACGTAACATTACATGAAGATGCATCTACTAGCATCCGATACCAACTCCTAAGTCCTAAATGGACTGATTCGGTGTTTCCCGGTTTTGGAAACCATAAATATTGTTTTACTGCCCCAGTTGCGGAATAAATTGTCAAAGTTTGTTTCTTTTTAAGTTTGTAAAAACAGAACATCTTGAACTGTAAAACGAAAACTCACGCTTGTTTAAAATCGTTGTGCGATCTTGACGACAGTATGTATGTACATATAGAGAGACAGGGAATGCAACATTCAGTAGTACTACAGTAACTAGATTTAAACTGAGGCAACAACGATTCACAAATCAGAAATTCGGTAATTCGAACTCCGGTTTAAACATTAGATATTGCGTAGGCTACCACGAAAACTCATAACAAGCACAAGAAAAAAATCACAGAAAAAGAAGGAAAAATTAAAACTTCAACCCAACAATAAATTGTCAAGTTTTTCATCAATCCAACGATTCAAATTCAAATTTTTACACCACTAATCAAGATTAAAACCATCTTCCCTAACCTTTTTTTTTCATGATTTTCATAGCGTCGAAAAGTGGACTCTACTGATCTTTCGCAGCAGAAGGAGTACCAATGCCGTACTTCTCCTGGAGCTTCTGAATCTCCTCCTCCTTCTTCCTCTGGTCAAACTTCTTCCCCATCTTCCCCTGCTGGTAATACAGAACAATCAGGTACCTGTTCGCCACGTTGAACCCCGACAGGTGGTCCACCGCGGTCTTCGCGTCGTAGATATCCTCGTACACCACGAAGGCGGTGCCGCGCGTGTCCTTGTTCGTCCCGACGCGGATCTGCCGTATGGCGCCGTACTTTCCGAATATGTCGTACATCTCCTCGCTCGTTATATTGAACGGTAGGTTGCGCACGTACAGAACACGGTTCACCTCCGGCGGGAGGCGAGTGTTGCCCTTGCGGAGGCTGATTGCTGCCATTGCTGGATAATTTTTGGCGAGGTTTTTCTGATTCTAGGGTTCTACCACTGCGAATTTGGGGATTTTGTATTTTATTGCCGAATATATGACGATATTGAAAACAACTAATCTGAATTTAACTACATAAGAAACGTGGGGCTGTCTAGGGTCCGAGAGGGTATGTACTTCTCGGACCCAAACGAATAAATCTGGTGCGTTGAAAATATTAAATAAAAAATTATAACCGCTGATTTGAAGTACGATCCAAGTATGACTCAGTACGAACCTAGGTATTTATTAATTTTAGAACGAACCCAGTAAAATTAGATCGTACACATATCGTACTTCATCGTACTCCATCGTACTTCAAGTAAAATTACAATATTACCATTACACAATTAAACTAGAGAATTAAAAAAATCTTTTTTTTTTGAGAATTAAAAAAATCAATAACATATTAAAACGTAAAAGCTTTTAATTATTTTCCTCAAAAGTCAAATCTCAGCCCTAATTACCAATTAACATTTTTTATCCAACACAATTCTTCGAGAAATTACTGGTGGCCAAGAGACTGGTTCATCGTTTGCCCTGACTCTCAATCTTCATCGTTTCGAGAAAATTCTTCGAGAAAATTACTGTAAGTGTTCATCCCCGACTCTCAATCTTCTCCGCCCCGACTCTCAATCTTCTCCGCCCCGACTCTCAATCTTCTCCGATGGCCAAGAGACTGCTTCGGATTGGTGGATGATAGATGGAATTATTGGGTTATTTAATGCGGCTCGGGATTCACAACCGATTGAAAAACGATATACATTTCGATTTTGTACTTTTTATTGTGAATCGTCTCTTCGAATCACTACCGGAGAAATCGAAGACTTCCGCAAAGGTATCACTGAAATTCTTGTTAAATATTTATTTCTTTTGTTTTCACAGTAAATTGCTTCCTTTGTAGATTAATGGAACTCTAAAATGGTAAAAATTAATGCAAAAAGATTCAGAGCTCTATATAGGTGGGTTTTTTTTTTTTTTTTTGTTGATAAAAAGTGTGCTTTCAAAATTTTAGGCTTCTGGTTATTTTAGTTATTGTTGTTTGAATTGAAAGTCTGGAACTGGAATTCCGTATCTGTAGTTGATGTATGAATTTGGAATTTCGTAGACTTTGTTTACTTTTGAGGATTGGGACGATTTCTAAGCTAGGGATCTAGAGCTCGATTTATGGGGTATGATATTCTTATGACTAATGAATTGGAGTTCCTTTGAAACTCTAATTTGAACTACAATTTGATCCATTTCTGTTGTATATAGTATTAATGGAATATACTTTCATTCATTGTATACATTGTTTTCTCCATAGAAATATACTATTGACGGGCGTAAACCAGTTGATCATACACTGCCTAGGGGACAACAGAGTCTTGTAACATGGATATTATGCCATTTTCTCTCTCTCTCTCTCTCTCTCTCTCTCTCTCTCTCTCTCTCTCTCTATATATATATATATATATATATATATATATATATATATATATATATATATATATATATATATATATATATTGTAATTTGAACATGACTGATTGATTAATGGGCAAAATTGAATCAGGCAACACCAAAGTTAAGCGAAGACAAGGTAAAGCAGTGCGTGGATGGTAGACTGAATGGAGAATACCCTCCTAAGGCTGTTGCAAAGGTAATTATTGAGTGTGCTTTTGCGGTCCAAAACATTTAATAAACTGAATTTGTGTTCGGATAACTAATGGATTATTGATTGGTAAAAACAGGTGGCTGCAGTTGCTGGCATTGTGTGTGCAATATGAAGCTGATTTTAGGCCAAACATGAGCATTGTAGTAAAAGCTCGCCAGCCTCTCTTGAATACTCGATCTGGACCTCCTACTACTGAAACACCAAACTATTGAAACAATAAATTTGTTATCAGTGCTACAAGACGAAAGTGGCTGTTATTTATTATTATTATTATTATTATTATTATTATTATTATTATTATTATTATTATTATTATTATTATTATTATTATTATTATTATTATTATTATTATTATTATTATTATTATTATTATTATTATTATTATTATTATTATTATTATTATTTATCTTTTGATGGTATTGAGAGTTTTGAATGCCTACTAAATCTTGAGCTATTGATAAGTTTATCAAGACCTGTTTCAAGTGTAGGGGAACAAAGTACAAAAAACTATTGAATGTAGATTACAAATAGCATTCTTTTGTGGACCTGGTTGTTTCGTTGATTCTTGTAAAAGTACTTTGATTTGATTGTGAGGAATATTGGATGAAACATTGTATATTACTAGTTGTATATTTGTTACAGTGTTATTAATGTATAATCAGTGTCTTGTACGAGGTTGTCTTGGTATTAATGGATATTCATGAGAGTCGAGCATTCGGACAACTTGGGTCATAGTAGGTCTCTGTTGAAAGTTTGGGTCGACGCACCTTAGTGCTGTCAAAAGAGCTCTTTTAAGGCAGATGTGGATGGCCTCATCTCCATATTTGCGTACAACAATTGGTCACACCGTTTTGCTGCAACCATCATCTTTACCCACTCAACCAGATTTCCAGTATTGTCATCAACTGGACCCCGGGCGGTTATAGTTTCCAAAAGGACGACACCGAAGCTATAAACGTCAGTCTTCTCATTGAGGATGCCACTGCTTGCATATTCTGGAGCTACATATCCAAATGTTCCCATTACTCTTATTATAATATGACTCTCTCCAGCACCCATCAATTTCGCTAGTCCAAAATCAGATATCTTTGCATTGAAATCTCTGTCAACTAGTATGTTGCTTGTCTTTATATCTCTATGCACGACTTTCGGCTCTATTGCATCGTGCAGGTATGCAAGCCTACACATCATGACAACCGCCACTTATTTCATTCTACAGTAAGATCAAACATATATATACAGTTGATAAAATCAGATACTCACGCCTTGGCAGTTCCAAGCAGAATCTTCGTACGGCCTCCCATGTTAGGAACATTTGATCTCCTACATGGAGCCATTGCTCCAGATTTCCATATTTACAAAAAAATATATGCCAAAACCGCCGGTAAAAACAAAAATCCAAGGATAATCATAATCAAAATTATTCTATGGTCACCATAACCATCCATCTATAGACACGATCCTATTGAATTCTGACTACAGTCATATTGAGTACTGCTAGTTTCCACTATATTTCTTGATTTCTTGGCACAAGCATTTGTACGTCGATCAATGTTGACGGGATTTCTAATACACGTGGTAGTTTTATGGCCAGGCTCCCTTGCAAAAAACACCATAAAAGAAATCATAAGTACTAATTGAAATATTTAATTAAATTTAAGTCAGAAATTTGTCTTTACAAAAAAGAATGAGCACGTACCGACAAAAACCACAATTCTGTTGCTTAGCACGTTTTGCACCTCGAGTCTTTATTCGTCCAGGATCATTCACATTACAACCTAAATGAGGGTCTCCAACATGTTCAGAAAATTTCTTCGAAGCATCAGCAACACCGTTTCCAACTGTATGAGCCCCAATGTCATTATGCTTTAAGCATTCCTTTGTTGCCTCGTCAGAAAATTTCCTTACCCGTTTTAAGGTTTCATTAAATCCCAACTCCGTCTGTGATGATGTGTATGACAAATTTAACAATTCTTTGTTTAATAGTGCAAATCGTGTCTGCTGTGCTCCGACTACGGGGATAGCCTCCGGATATTTATTTTTCAGTATCCTACCTGTGTCAATAAGCCAACGATGGTGTATGCTGTTATATGGAAATTCCGTAATCCGCATTAACTTGAAGGCTGCTATGATATGTCGGCATGGTACACCCTCAGACTCAAGCATCAGACAATCACACTTGAAATCGTGATTTAACTTGTCAATAATCACAGAATGTTGCGCACCATCAGGTTTGTCGTAATTTTCAAACAAGAATGCATATTGTTCTCTACCTATCTCACGTTTACTTTCCATTAAAAGGCCCTGCTCTGCTATAATCTCATCACGTATAACATGAAAGATTTTTTTCGTGCATATACTGGCTGCATGCTCCTCGAGCCTTTTAAGAGGACTTTCTCTAATTGCATGTTTCGTATTCTCTGAATCATCTTGTTCAGTAAGAAAATTACTCCTTAGATTCTGTAGCGTGCAATTGTAGTGCTTCACAAACTCAGTAATAGTCATCTTTTGATCGACGGCAAGCTTAATTAATGAGTTCATTGACTCAGCCCTTTGTGTTGTCCATGTCATTGGCATAAAATGTCCGCGAAAATATGCCTCGGCCCACTTTTCTTTCTTTTCAAATATATCCAAAACCCATTGTTTATCTGCTACCTCATGCATCTCAACTATATTTGCCCATCGTGCCTCAAACTCATCAACTGAGCATGATTTCTTCAACAATCTCAAAAAATCTGAACAAAAACCCGGCACTTTGATATTCTGCCGAACATTTCTTCCAAGATGCCAACCACATAACCGATGCTTCGTTTTAGGAAACTTTGAAAGAATAGCAGCTACCATAGATGAATCTTGATCTGTCAAAACAGACCTAGGAACTTTGCCGTTCATCGCTTCAAGAAGTGCTTCCAACAACCATTGATACGAATAAATTGTCTCATTCCTCAAGAAAGATGCTCCAAAAATGCATGTTGAACCATGATTGTTGACTCCAGAAAAAATAACGAGAGGATACAAGTATTTATTTGTCTTGTACGTGCTGTCAAAAATTAAAACATCCCCAAAAAGTCCATATTCAGCTCTTGAAGCTCCATCACACCAAAAAATCCTTGAAAGCGCACCTTCTTCATCCACCTCGTATTTGTAGAAAAAGTCGTCGTCTTTTACTTTCATACTCTCAAATAAGGCTAGTAATGTGTTGATATCGCCTCCTTGTATTCTTTCTTGTCGTACCTTGTTCAACCAATTATAGCCATCTTTCTTTGTAAAAGATATTTTGTCAGCGCCTCCGGCAAGTTGCTTCAACAAATCCATAACCAAACATGGCCTAAATCCGAAATCTGTCATCAAACTCAGCATGGATTTATCGGGCATTGAAATGTACCTGTACACAAAATTACCTAATAAATTTGAGTCCATAATTGCATGAGTTTGAGACAAAAAATTTATAACGAAAGGAATCAATTAAATTATGTACCTCTTCTTGAAACCTTGCAAATCATGATTATGTTGAGATTCAAAATCCGTCACAATATAATGTCCTGAAAAACGATCATGTGCTACACGTAAGCCAGCTTTGCAACCACATCTAGTAAGAGCTTTCGCCTCTCGTTTTCTATTATTATCATCCTTTGGCCGTCTGCGAAACCCCTCACGTGTACAAACCCACTCCCTATACTTTACAAGGTCCGCGGAGTTACGTTTCACACTTTGTTTTCGAATTCCAAAACAAGCTGAGTTGGCGTATGATGAGTAAAAATTTTCAGCATCATCAATACTCTCGAATATGAGTTGCCGGACCACATCTTCATTAATACTTTTCATATCAAAACCAACTGAATTGCCTCCCCCATCCAAACCATGATTGAGTGGATCTTCACAATTGCTACTGTGTCTGGAATAACTTTCATCATCGGATGAATCTGGGATTGCTTCCTCAATTCCAATATTGAAATCCATTGTGCCTATTTTATTTAAAAAAAAAAATCTAAAAATCACATTGTAGATATTTATTTGAGCTTAGAAAATAAATTTTTTTTGAATAAATTCAAGTCGCTTAGAAAAGCATTTATAATACAAGATATGGATAAATAGATAAAATTTAATTATATATATATATATATATGATGCGACTAAGTCACTAGATGCAACTAAGTCGAATGAGAAAATATCAAATAAATGAAATTGGTACCGATATAAATTGGTACCGACAACGGCTAAACACGGAAAATATGCTAAAACACATCAACTATCAAGATCAATTCCATGGTATAATATAAATATTCTAGAACATAAAACAACTCAAGTTTGTGAAAATAATGTCAATTCAACACAGAACTGTAATATAAAATATTTTATGGACAATATGATTATGACATATAATTCTAATTTCATTTACAATTACAAAGAGAGAAAATACAAAATCAAGGATGTTATAAAGCTCAAGGAATAAAATTACATGATGCAGTTCCATGGTACCTGCTTTCGTGTTATCTTGTTCAGTTTTTTTAAGATATGACTATAATCAGAATTAAGCAACTTTGGCAACTGTAATCTTTGTAATCACAATATGAAGGATCAGGCTATCGCCATCATAAATAGGTAAAGAGAAACCATACAATTTTAAACTTCAAATCTCACCTTTAAGCCACTGGACACTATTATAATCTTAACTTCTGAAAAAATATGTCAATAACAATAAAACATCTTTTAAAAGACATGTACATGCTGTAGACCCTGAAGACAATGATTATATACATAGCCCAACCTTGCAATTAAACTTGTATAACCCGCCACCGAACCCTCATTAATTAAACACCAGTACACCACGTAAGATTTATCAATCATTATTTGTTTATCTTACAAATCAACAGAGACCATATTGGATATATATGTTGTAACAACAAATTATAGAAGGCACCACTAATTCCAATAGTTGAAATATATAATTTATATTGGGGTTGATTAAAGTGGTTTGCTCTCAGTTGTGAAATTAATTATACTAAATCACAGTAATAGATCTGTAGTAGAATTTCTTTGTGCTTCCAACTATATATATATTTATTTGAAACTACTATCATTCTAAACATCAACAATTGTGGATGTCTGGTTTTCTGTACAATTCATGGAATGGAATCTCAATTGTCGACCTCTCATACTGACAAAAACCGACAAACTAGAACACCGAGTATGGTGTGAACTGTAATTAATCATTAACACGCAATCCTTCAATAAGCCCAACTCCAAATAGATTGTTACGAAAAATCAATCAAACACGTAGTTCTAAGTAAATTAATTGAAGAAATTAATTGATAAACCGATAAACAACCGTCTAAATCTTTGATAACCCCAGAAACATTGTCAAATTTGTTTTCCTGTACACAATAACTCCATGAAACACAATTATATATGGATTTATCCAATTCATGAATTAGAATACACACAAAAATTAAAACCCTACACCTTAACTTTCTTGTTTTCCTTAATTCGTAGAGAAGAGAAGAAAGATTATACCTCGACTATATCCCTGCAGGAAAAGAACGATTGATGAAGATGATTTTTATTTTTATTGATGATGATGGCGACGAGATTTGTTTTTTTCTCTTTTTTTAGACGATGAATAAACAAAGAAAACAAAAAAAAGGATTGAAGAGATTAGGGTTTAATGAGAATAATTAGATCGTAATAATTATATTGTAATAAGCTTTTAAATTATTGATTTTCTAATTATATTTTTTATTTTATATAAAAAGGGTTTTTATGTAATTTTATCTGTAATTCAGGGTTCGTACATTTTTTTACTGGGTACGTACTAATCCTACGTGGCGCATTCTTATTGGTTTCGTACGGTCCGAGTAGTACAGACCCTCTCGGACCGTAGACAGCCCCAAGAAACGTCCTAGTGTTGAACCAATACTACTTCTTATTGGATACGTTTTTCTTTTTCTTTTTTTTCCTTAAAAAATAATTAGGGTAAATTATGTTCACCCCTGAGTTAATGTATAATTACGAAAAACCCCTTTTGTTTTCATAATTATACAACTGTGTATTGTCTTGCACGTCCACACTTACAATATTAAAATTACCTAAAGGGTGTTCAAAGGTCCGTAAACCGATCGAATTGAACCGAACAAAAATTCGTATCGTACATGCCGATTACCGAACCGTAAATTCGGTGTGGTATTTAGTTTTATTTTATTATATATTACATATATGTATGTAATATTAGTATTTAAACTAAAATTAATTTTAAAAAAATAAAAATAAAAAATCATTTTTTTTAATAAAATTTTGGTGTTTCGGTTATTTATCGAACCAAACACTAAATGATACTCCCTCCGTTCCTTTATAATTGTCGTTTTTAGCTTGTGCACAAGGATTAAGGATCTCAATAAATGTTGCTTAATTTTAGAAAAATATATGTTCTTATACTAAAATGCCCTTGCCAATAATTAATGGGAGAGAGTGTTGGAGATAGTTAATAAGGGTAAAATTGATAATTACACAATTAATGCAGTGTTGGAAATATAAAGTGACAGTTATTGTGGAACAGATGGAGTATGAAATTTACCGAATGACCCCCCCCCCCCCCCCCCCCAAATTTATCTAACTTGAGGGATTTTTTCGTAAGATAATACATAGTTGAGCGGGTGCTTATAATTATGCAAACATGAGGGGGTGTTTTCGTAATTCGACTTTACCTCAGGGGGTTTGTCTTAATTTGCCCTATCACTAATATATAAGTGATAAACGTCGTTCGAGCTTTAATAATACCGCTACGACTTCAAACGTGATTTTGATCATTTTTAATTCCAAATTTTGCAAAACCCGAAAAATAGAATTTGTAGTATTCTGAGTTAGTTTTCTAATCCAACTTGAATCACCAAAACTGGATGTCGGACGAGAAATATACATGAATCAATGGATACTGCCCACAACTTTGATGTATTGATGTATCTAAAATTCAAAATGTGACTCATTCATGCATAACTGTGTCACGCGCCATCCAATCTAGCGGATTAGAAAGTTAATCCAAAGGACTACAATTTTCGTGTTTCAAATTTTGCCAAAATCAAAAAAAAAATATCAAAATTAGGTTCGAAGTCAAAACGACATTAGTAAAATTGAAACGATATTTAACATTTCAGTTAAAGAAAATTATAAGTTACAGATTAAACAAGTTGGATGAGAGAGCCAGCTAATAATCCTCCAGCCCTCTAATTTCTAACAAGAAAATTGAATGGTTTAAAATTAAGACTTAATCATCATTATAAAAACATAATTTCCTCGAAAATTTTATAGAGTTGAAATATATTTATGCAATAGCTCAAAGCAATTTTTCAACCTCTCCCTCTCCACTTCTCCTTTATTTCTGATCCTTCAATGGAAGGCGGCTACAAGGGGGTAAGCCAAGCTTTCAAATTAAATTTCTTTATATATTTAAAAAAAAAAAAATATACATTTATATATATATTTATAGATATTTAAATAAAAATGCATGCATGCATGCAGAGGCGGCGATTGCCGGAATTTGGAGGATGGGATAGAAAGAGTAGAGACGAAACAAATTACTCGGTGGTGTTTTCGGAAGCACGTGCACAGAGGAAAATGCGCAAGACCGAACACAATCGCGATAGCCTCGGCAACGAACGTGAGTTCATCAAGAACCACCCCCATCTCAATCCTCGTCGTCATGACTTCTACTCTGCTCTTGTAAGTTTTTTTTTTATTTTAAATCATGTATAAATATTATATATTAATTGTAGCGAAATTATATATATACGTTTTATGGTTACATACGTATTTTTTTTGTTGTGCATGCGCAGCAAAGAAAGAAGGAGAAGGAAAAGAAGAAGAAGACGGTGACATGCCTCAGTTGTTTTTTTAGGGTTTGATGTACAATTCGTTTATCGCCTTTTCACAACTGAAAAATCATCGATGTCGCCATTGTATAGTTTATGTTCTTATGTTTTTTGATTAAGCATTTTTTTCCGATAATCTTTCAGGAACGACTGTTTTTTTTTCCAAGAAAAAAAAGAAAGAAAAATTCTTATGAAAATAATGATTTATACTAGTATATATTGATGTCATATTTACGATCCGCTCCTCCTCGACCTATATATTTTGCTATGTATAAGTTTTACAAAGTTAAATATACCGATCATATTAAAGTAAATATTTAGATCCATTTTGAAAGAAAAGTTATTATGATTTACCTACCCATCAAACTCGATTTAGTAAGCTCAACGCTTTGATCTCCCCACATCAGCGTTTGATGTTGCCGGAATCACGATCGACCTTCGTTCCTTCTTTATAAGTGAAAATACTTGGTGTAAACAAATAAGCAATTTTGCCATAATTCCTCTTCCTTGCGCCTACTAAGGCTATAGGCCGAGTATACGAATCCTAGCTCGGTTCATCCCCGAGCCAAGAAAAGATATGCTCAGCTCGATCTCGACTCCGAGCCCAATTAGGGACGAATGCAACTCGGACTACGACAATTTGGATTGACCATTGACCCAATAAAAGCAACAACCTGATCAGCCCAATAAAGGGTTAGAAAGCCCACAAGGGCAATTTGGTCCATATCACCTACTATTGGGTATTGACCCACGTCAAAGTTTGGTCAATGAACGTCAAAACTTGGTCTGTGAATTCATTGAACCTGCACATGCACTTGCACCGACCCAAGGGCGGACCCAAGCTTTGCTTGGTGGCGGCACGTGCAAGAATTTTTTTTTTGCCTTTTTTTATAATGATTTTATTTATTTATTTATAAATTAGGCCCAAAAAAATTTAGTAGTCTATGATGGTAAGTTTAAAAATTGGGGTGTGCTAAATCCTACACTAAAATTTACTAAATCCCACACATAAATTAAAAAAATATTCTCTCTTTACTCAAATTTTCTCTAACTTCTCTTTAAAATAATTTTATCCAAGTCACTCAAAATTCATTATTTTTTTACGTGAATAATCATAAAAAAATGAGTTCTGTTTTAGTTAATATTTATTCAATTTCATTAAGCATTTTTAATTATTCAAATTCATATGAATCGATTTTTTCCTCGAATTTCAACTTTATTTTAGTTTGAACATGTGAAGATTTTTGTCAAATTCGAACTTGGAATGCTAAGGATGTTTTTAGTGTGTGATTTTATGAAAAAAATAGGGAAAAAAAAAAGAAGAATGGGGAAGGAGAAAGAAGATTTTAGAGAAATAAATATTTTTAGTTTTGTGCATGATTTGGCAAAAATAGTGTGGGATTTAGCATTTCAGT
This sequence comes from Erythranthe guttata, assembly GCF_056151865.1. NCBI lineage: Eukaryota > Viridiplantae > Streptophyta > Magnoliopsida > Lamiales > Phrymaceae > Erythranthe > Erythranthe guttata. The sequence continues at coordinate 21,343,578 of NC_142546.1, forward strand.
TAAAAATTCTAATAATGATAATATAGTTTAGATTATAATTATTTTTAATTAAAATAATCCGCAATACTTAATTTTTATTGCTGATATTTACAAAATGTTCCAAAAATAAATTAGGAACGCTGCCCCAAAGCCCCGTAAATTCATAATCCATCTTTCCCCAAATCTCGTCCCCTATGGCGCTGGGTCCGCCCCCTGCACCGACCTAACCTTATAAGAAATGCGTTAATGAATAAATTATTTGGGTTTTGAGTCGTTCGACTGAAACCAAAATTTGATTAAAAGCGACTCACAAAAATGTACATATAATTTGATATGTACAGAAGATTTGGAAATTCTTTTTGCTGGATGGTACTAACAACAAAAATCGTTCATTGTATCTTTAAATCGTGGATTCTTCTTAATGATATTTTGACAAATAAAACTTTGGAAAAGATTGATTGCTACAAAAGACTCTTTCCATTTTGCTTATTTTTTTGAGATTCTAAAAATCATTATTGTTGAAGGTTTTGCTTGGGTGTCAATGTTGGATGGTTTTGCTCTCATGACGATGAAGGATTGCTCTCTCGATTCTGGCGACGGCGACGGTTTTGTTTCGACATTGATGAGTTTTTTATTGCGTCTAGTCTTGCAATGTTTTTCTTTTAGTGGTCTTCATTTTAGTTGGTCTTCCACTTAGTGGAATGAATATTTCGAGTAGTTGCGGCCAATAATATATTGTGATTGTCTTCATTTTTTAATATAGTTTTTAAAACTCTGTTAATTTTATCAAAAAAAAAAAAAAGTTTAGAGAATCTATAAAAAAAACAAAACCAAGTTGATCCAAAAAAATGATTTAAGTAGTGAACTTAAATATTAAGACTTTATAAAGGCATTAAAAGAAAGAAAATATAAATAATTGTAGTCAGTACATAAAGGAGATGTGGAGAAAGTGGTCACCCCATAAAAAATAAAAAATAAAATAAGAAAACCACAAGACCATGAAATTAAATTATAAAATGACAGAAATGTGACATTGCTTTAGGAGACAATGCAACAAAATAAAATACACCTATTATTCATATTATTCATATACTCTATGAAATAAACAATTGGGTATTGGGGGTATATGCTTCAATTATTCCACAGGATCAAACATAATCTTTGTGATTGGAAAATATAATAAAATATAGCATTTTTTTTAATTGTCCCCGTTTTATATATTTCTTATTTTATTGTTCCATGACCTGGGGATCATTCATATATTTCCTTTTAACCGTCTCTTTTCAGCTTTGCACAAATATTAAGAATTATAATAAATATGGTTTGATTTTAGGGGAAAATATATTAAAAGGACCAAAATAACTTTATCGTATAATTCTGTGATGAGAGAGAGTTAATATTTAATAGAGTTGAATTGATAAAGGTGAAGCATGAAAATATGTATTTAATGCGGTATTAGAAATCTAAATCGACAGATAATATGAAACAAATTTATTTTATCAAAAGTGACAGTTATTGTGGAACGAAACAAGTACCAGTTAAATAAACGGGTAATTGCTGATTGGCCAAAGAACAAATGGTGCCCACGTGAGCAAGAATCCAATGATTTTCATTTTTTTTGAATTGGATAAGATTTTTATAGTGTTCCTAATGTAGAAAAATTCTATCTCACAATTTTTATGTGGATGGATGTGTCTTTCTAAAGAGGGAGATACATTGGATTGGAACACTATATTGAACATTTATGGTTATTTAGTTTGGCATATATTTGTCATAAAGTTATTCATGAAATTTACCTTTGGTGATGGTGCATTGAATGCATATTATACATATACTTATACATGCACCAAAAGGCGAAATCCCTCGCCCCCAGGGCCCCCATCCCTTGGCCCGACAAGGATTGATGGAGGAATGTAAATCATGGTAACTCAACGGCCCGTTAAGGTAGCGGACCCGGACCTGGTGCCCACAAGGAACCAACTCATTGGAGTTGAAATTCCCACACTGCGGCTGCCAGGATTCGATCCTAGGACCTTGCACCAACTTACCACCTCCGGAACCAGTTGAGCTACACCCATGCGGGTACATATACTTATACATATTTACTTATATAAATGTACAAATATGTGGGATTTATGATGACAAGCACATAAGATTAGTTTTTTAATGATAATTTTCTTATTTTAATAATATATTTCAACGTTAATAGAAATTTATAGTTTTTGTTTGCATTAGGTTCTAAGTTTGTTTTGCCAAAACAATATGATCAAAAGTCGATTAATATAACAAAATATGACAGTAAAATTACGGAAATTAACAGTTAACTTGTTAAATATTGAACGTTTTAACAAATTATGATAATAAACTTACGAAAGTTGACACCAGATTTTTGAAATTCGGTAGTGAACTTCTTATAATCGACAGTCTTATTTCTCTCCCTAAAAAAAAGTATGAAAAAGAAGGGATGCATTGTTGGCATGAAATTTGAGTAATGGGCTAATTAATTGAATGTTTTTATAGGTAAAATTAGCTTAATTCAATAAACTATATAGTAGTGTGAACTAGTATTAATTCAAGTTCCAATTCCTTGCCCACCGGAAAGCGCGTGGACCTACATTTAGTATCCAAATCTTTGACTATATCATTATCGCCAACCAATGATTATTGATTCAATTATTTAATTAATTATAGTTTGCCACCTCAAACATGATAAAATTTAGGATAAATCCTCCACCTAATTTTTTTTCTTCCTAACATTCATTATGCTCTAATGATGTTGTAATACTCGTTTGTTTAATGTAATTGCTGAGGCTTAGTATATTCTTAAATCAAGACGTTTAAGATAATCCAAACGAATCAAAAGGTTCGATGCAGTGGCATAAAATAATTGTTAAGTTGACTATGCTAAACAATAATAGAGATTTTAGGTTCTGCAATGAATGATCTACTGGTTGGAGCAAGATAATTTATATCAAATGACCAAAACTCGAATTATTTTGTCGACAGTCAATAGGTTGAACTTGCCACATATAATTAGACTACTGTGTTTTATGTTTCTCGTGTGGTTTTAATTGTAATTTGAGTGTGGGAACTAAGTTATATTTATAGAAAATTGAAAAAATAAAGAAATTGAAACAAAAATTGAGAAGTTGAGAAAATTATATACTATAGTTTTTCAAAATCAAAGTTTTACAGTCCAAAATGACATATGAGAATGTACTTATGATTAATTTTGTTTTAAATAATAATAATAATAAAAAAGAGGTTGCATAATTGGACCCAACACATAACAGCGACCACCGTCAGCATCGGGCGGCGGCCGCACTGCCGGGCCGCCACCACCACCACTTGCTTTCACAGCAGCAATACTGTTGCCAACCAACTCTGCACAACAGTTTTGCACTTTCACAACTTGCGACTTAATTAATACTATTTTAATTAAACCTTATATACTTGTAATTGTTTATCAAGTGACATCATAAATCACAACTCTTTATTTCTTCTTTTTTTTATTATGGCCCCCCTTTTCCCAGTATCACTATAATATTGCAAGCAACCAATTCTTTTCTTTAATTTGTTTTCATGGAGTTTTATACTTAATTTCTCAAAATGAACATATGCATCGAAACAACAGACTCAACAAATAAATTAAAAAAATTCCCCAAATTTTTATTAAGTTTTGGATAAATTACTACCACTCCAAAATTTCCTAAATTTTTATTAAGTTTTGGATAAATTACTACCACCCCTTAAGGTACAAGACGTCAAATTACTAAAAAAATCCTTCATGTTTGGGTAATTGCAATCAGCTCCTTCGACTATGAATCTTCTTACGTTGTCAAAGTTAATGGAATTTTCTAGATTAAGTGGAATATTCCCCAGTTTGTACCCGTTTTATCTCATTCGAACCACATTTTGAAACAAGATGATCATAAGATGTGTAATCTTGGCTTGTAAATATCAAATAGTGGTGTATTGGAGATATTAATATTAAATGATACATTTCACTAAAAACTTAAGCTTTTGGTTGAGATGGTCATTCAACATGGTGCATAATAAATTGTATTTTTGCACAAAATAAAGAACATTCCACTGAATCTAGAAGATTCTGTTGAATTTGATATAGTAAAGATGAACGAGCAAGAAAGATTCATAGTTCACGGCAGTTATAATTACCCAAAACATTAAGGATTTTTTTCGTAATTTTACAGTTTATCCTAAGGTTTTCAAAAGAAATATTCGGATTAAGTAATACCGTTAAAAAAGCAGAGCATATCATTTGACCTCCATCTATCATATGATTCATGTTTCTCAGATTCCACCATACCTTTAATTTGTTATCTTAAACACTGACATTTTTACTGCCAATCCCACACTCCCCCACTTGCAGTTTTCTGTTTCCTTTCTGCAATTTCAACCTGCCCCCTTTTCTTGATTTTCGCATTGAGCATCACAAGACAAGAGAGAGAGATCTAGAGAGAGAGAGAGAAGTGTTTGTGTTTTTCTGCATAATTTACTATTTCTTCTTTCATTAGTAATTTCCAAGAAACTGTCAAAAAGAAAGCATCTTTCTTTGTATTTGGACCTCCCTTCTTCTTTCTTCCTCATTTTCCTTGCTTCATTTTACTTTTTCCACAACTTTCTTTTTTCGCTCACTAACTTCTTTTCAATTTGTCACCAAAGATTATTGCAACCTTTAATTGCAAGAATCTTGATACGTGTCAACACATTATTATATATTTTTACCCAAAAACAAAATACATCAACTAGGCCCACAAATTTGTGTTAGGTGGGTTTAGCCAATAAAAGCTGTCCATCCTCAACTGATTATTTCCAAACATCCCTTTCCTCCATTCTTTACAAGGGTTTCAAAATTAGGCAAGAAAAAAAAAAAAAGGCAGAAGCTTTCACTATTTAATAGGCTCATTCCTTTTAATTATTATCCACCTAACTCTTTTGATCAACCCCTTCACATTATCTTGCACCATATATATACATATATCATATATGTATGTATATATGTATATATTTCTAGCTAAAGCCCAGTTCTTGATTATCCAATGCTTCTATTCTTGATCACTTGCTCCTTCTCCTTCATCCTCTTCTACAGTCCACTTTTCGCTTGTGAGATGAGATTGCTATCTCTCTGCTTTTGGAAATCCATAAAAAACACACTCTTCAGTGCAACCCTCTCATTTTTCACTACAAGAATGCTGCCCAGCAAGAAAATTTATGCTGTTCCAAAAGTGCAAAGGACTGCCTTTGATACGAACTCCGGAGATCAGATGTCTGTACTCGATTATTTACCCGACCTCGTACTTGAGACCATTCTCGAGAAGCTCCCACCGAAGGGCCTCTGTCGAATGGGCTGCGTGTCGAAATCTCTGAGGGGTATGTGTGTGAGTGATCACCTGTGGGAGAGGCATGTGAGGAGCAAATGGGGCAGAGTTGTTGGCACCTCTGCATACAGAGAATGGCTGTGCAGTGCTCATTCGAGAAATCAAGATTCGATTTTTTTCGATCGAATTGGAGAGAAGGGGTTCTTGGGTTGCCTCATTGCATTGGTTAGATCTAGGTTTTGCAGTGTTGGCAAAGATAAGATTTTTCCTCCGGTTAATTCGGTAATGTCTTGGTACATTGCTCTTGAGTCTGGCAAGTTGTGGTTCCCTGCTCAGGTTTATAACCGTGAGGTATATTATATATATTTGGTTTATTTGTTTTTATGGGTTAACCGATTTCTTGAAAAAAAAATTAGTTGTATTGAAGAAAAATGTGTGCTTTATTGCAGAATGGTCATGTGGGATTTATGTTGTCTTGCTATGATGCTGTGGTTAGTTACGATCGGCGAACTGACACTTTTCTTGCTAGGTGATTGAATGCACTTGTGTTTCTTTTTTTGAATTCTTGAATAACAATTGAATCTTGGCAGATTATGTAATGATTTTTGTGGTGCTGATTTTTTTTATTTTTTTTTGGATTTTTCGATGAGTAGATATCCGGCTCATGGAACAAGAACCAGTGCAATAGAGAGTGGTGTAACATGGGATAGGCTAAGAGCCCCCCTTGTCGATACTTCACCGCACGATCTTCATATCTCCGATTGTTTGAACGAGCTTCGCCCGGGTGATCAAATCGAAATCCAATGGAGACGAAATAAAGAATTCCCATATGGTATTGTTTTTTCTTGAAACTATACCTAATTGGATCGATCAATCAATGTATTCCTTTCTTGTCCGAAAAACACCTACAATTCTTGATCACATTTTAAAATGGTGTTGTGGTGGCTTTTGGTTGGTGGATAATTTATTTTTTATATTTTTTATTTTTTAAAATTTTCCGTAAGATATGATCGAAAGTGCCTTATTCGAATATGCCGATCGATGAATGGATTAAATTAATGTCGTTGCTTATGTGTACAGGTTGGTGGTATGGTGTTGTAGGCCACTTAGAAACATGTGATGGGAATGCCAATTACTGCAGATGTCATCATAGTGGTGAGTTGCTACCATGTTTTCTTTCCCTACACAAAATTAAAATTTCATATTTCTTTGGAGATCATCTATTAATTAACTCTTAGTATAAAGAAACATATATTAATTATACATCATTTAAATAATATAATTTTTTATGTAGGCCCTTTTCTTGATTCCCATGTGCCTTAGAAAAATAAAAAACCATTGTCTTTAGCTTGTCATATTGTCTTCCAACACATCCCATAAGTGCTTATCTCAGTGGTACATTTATAGCCAGCCAAACCCGAAAGAGACCGAGGTAATTCTTGCTTTGCTGTCGATGCTCGATTGGTCCGTCGGCGCACCCTTTTTTGACGTTGTCTTGTTTTCGTGTGCGTTCAATATTTTCCTGTTATTAGTCAATAATACTATGTTTTATCTTATATAATACGACACTTTTAACGTGTTGTTTCGATCCATTTCGAGATCTTCTAACAATGATTATTTAATTGCAGAAAGTTTGGTTCTTGAATTCAATCAGTACACACGTGGCTGTCGATGGAGAACTACCATTGTTAACCGGAGAGATCATAGGGAAGAGGGAAACGAGGCTGATGGATTTTACGGCGGGATTCGTAAACTTTGTGGGGATGAAGAAATTTCCATGTGGAAGCAGTTCTGGCCAGATGTAGTATTGGAATAAATAGGTCACTCTTTAGTTAATTATATATAAATTTATTTAAAATTTAAAATTAAAATTGTAACTACAAACTGATTCAAGAAGGCCATTTTCTTCTGTAAATTACAAACACAAAAAAATTTGATTCTTTGGACTTACAGAGGGAAATGTGTCTTTGTAGAAGTTAATTAACGCGATCCACTGAAGCGATCTTGATTAACGCGCTCGTTGTCCTCTCTTCCAAACAAATCGTACCTCTGCAAATTCCCCTTTAGTTTCTTCACCTTACACTTATCTGCAACAAGTTTTCCGAGTTCGATTTTCACAAACCTTGTACTCTGTCTGAAAATGGGACCCTTTAGATGAAAAACGGACCCTTTTGGGCCAAGCCCGCCTTCTTTGATTTGGGCTCGAACCCATCTCGAATAAGACGAGCCCTTCAAATACGGTGGTCCGTTATTATTATAGCTCGGTTTTTGTTTGTACTTGATTGCTGTTTGTTCCTCTGTTTTCTTCCATCACTTTCCCCAAAGCCGATACGAAAGGGTCGAAATCGTCATCCCGCTTACTCTTTCGAGCAAACGGGTGGTGATAAAGGTGGAGTCTTTTGGCTTATGTAGCTGTTGAAATCAGTTTTGTAGTGAAATCTTGGAGGGAGTTTCAATGGAGTTTTGAATTCCATTTGGTGCAAATTAAAAGTTGAGGGCTGTTTGGTTTGGACAAGTGAGAAGTGAGTTTGGCTTTATATATAACATAGGGAAGTTGGCCTGTTAGAAAGTGTGTACATTACCTTAATTTAAGGATTATCTAATTCTTTTTACTAAAAAATTGAATCTTGGAATAAGGAATGAAACACACAAAAATAGAAAAGTGTTTTCCAACGTTAACATTATTTTCATGACAGTGCTTTGCTCTTTGAAGCTTTTCTAATAATTCAAGTTACCATCAAATATATGCTAAAATGTGAATCGAATACTAGTAGTGAAATTTCATGTCAATAAATTAATTAGATACTATGATTCATGGAGTAATTGAAGGTTTTGATAGTAAAAGAGAAGTGAGTAATTGATATTGTTGGGCACCCATTTGGTTTATACAAATAAAAATTCTTAATTACAGAAATAGTTTACACTTACGGAAAGAAACATAAATAGTGGATTTTACCGGATTGGCTCGAATACATGGAGCCGTTTTTCTAACTCGGCTCTGTCCCTTCTGTGTCCAAGTCCACGCCTAGAAATCCACTTTGACGGCATCACCAATTCAATATCGAGCACAAATCTCAAACATAAGTCCTAGGATTGGCCTCTTACTCACTGAGTTGACTCACAAGTAGTCATTTCAGAATCCAAGTTCAACCTTTCCCTCCAAAACCCCAATGTTTGATGACCCCACCTCTCCCTTTCAAACTAACCCCACCCCTCCTCCTCCGTCTCCGCCTCACTCCCGCCGCATTCAGACTCTCCGCCGCCGCCGCCTCCCCGACAACAACAACCATTTCCGACCCGGAGGCTGTAACGGCACTTCCAGAACCATCGTCAAAGCCGAAACGTAGCTCAAGGGACAAAAAATCGAGTCCAGATGCCAACCAGCTGAAATTAAACTGGCTGGATTCGCTCACTTGTCCTTTTCGGGATGATTTTGGCAACCCGGTTTCAGAAGGCTCCGACCCGGGTTGGGTCATCGGAGTCGACCCGGATCTTTCTGGAGCCCTAGCCGTTTTGAAGCCCGATACTTCTGCTCAGGTATTAGCTAATTGCCCTATTCTTCGCTTTGGTCACTATTTAAAAATGCAGTCTTTACGAATTATGTTACTAAAATTATAAGTAATCGATTCTTATCGTTTTCTTGTCTTTGATTATGTGTGTATATATACTAAGGAACTTATCGATTGTGTTCTAAGATTTTGACTGCATTGTTTGTCTAATTATTTCTCGTTTTCTATTTTCCGTTTATCGAAAGGTATTCGATTCTCCTCACTTGAAAGTACTGGTTGGAAAAGGACTCCGAAAGCGTCTCGATGTCAAATCAATCATTCAGTTGCTTCGAGATATTGATGCTCCAATCGGTATAATTAATATGCTTCCGTTTCTTCGTAATTCTGATTCAGTTGAAATGCTGATTCTTTTTGGCTTCTTCGATTGAATAAAAGTTGAATGTAGTAGCTTAAAAACAATTATTGTGAGATAGAGTTATCATTTCCGGTTTGTTCGTTTGTCACCCACCCCACCAAAAACAGAGCCGAAAAACATAAAATAATTGAAAAAACAAATTATTTAAATGGCTCGCTTCGAATCTGTTACGATACAATAACCACTACTATGAATTCTTTATGAGATGCTCAAAACGTACACCTGACAGAGGGTAAGTACAACCCTTTATTCGTACCATCATAAATAATCATCTTTTTTTCTCGATTTTGCCCTTTTTTTTTCCATTTGATTTTGTTTACGACAACTCAATGTTTAGCATTTAGACATTTTTTTCACTGTGATTTCATCTTTCGTTTTTCCTTACAGGAACGACTGCATATATAGAGCAATCGATTCCATACCCCCAAGACGGTAAGCAGGTTAGAAAACCGTAACGTTTGTAATTCAACTATTTTTATTTTTTTTATTTTTATTTCGGAAAATAATATTTTTGGTTGCATTAAAAGGGATGGTGGAGTGGAGGATTTGGATACGGGCTATGGATCGGAATATTAGTTACCTCTGGATATTCCGTTATTCCAGTTCCGTCATTATTGTGGAAAAACGAGTTCAAACTTGCAGGAAATCGCTCAACCAAGGTTCGCCCGTACATATAAATTTGAATTTATAAATAAATTTGATTTTTGATTTTTTTTTTTTAAATAAAATGTGAGAAAATCAGTTATTTCTCTCGACCAGGACGATAGCAGAGAGCTTGCATCGGCATTATTCCCCTCGACGAGTTCCCTTTTGAAACGGAAGAAAGATCACGGTGAATATATATATAAATTTTTCTTTTCAAGAATGCATTAATCACTAAAGCAAGATTTAACCTTTAATTGTTTCTTGGAATAATAATTCACTGATATATTGTGTTTTTTCGAGTAATTGCAGGTCGTGCTGAGGCGCTGCTTATTGCAGCATACGGTAAGGGGTTGAAGGCGAACGGAACGCTGGTACTTCATTCCCCCAAAACAATTTGATGACAATAATTCAAAAAATTATGTATGATTTATTGAGGATGCAAATTGGTATTAATTTTGTTTTAGGGTGCAAAATGCCAAACAACTATATTTCAAGTGCAAAATGGAATTAAGACTTTAAGAAATCTACCAGAAAATCCTATTGTTTGATAAAATGTATTGAAATTAATGTCAACTGGTGCCTCTACATTTAAAAGATTTTGCTTATTGAATTATACAGCAACAAAAAATGGTCGTTTTTATCTGTTACTTAGAATTTCAATAATGCATGAATTATTAATTTTCTAACGAACGTCCCGATTAATCATCATAAAAAAAATAATTAATGGAGACAAATTTAGCTGAAATAATACTTAAAATTATATTACATATATTTCTTTCTACCATTATGTATGTTTGTAATCTTTTTTAATAGTTCATTTTATTTTAATATGGGATTATCAAATTAATTATTGGTCTAACTACAAAATTTAATCATCCTTATAGAGTGTTTGGATAATGAGCTTATTTCCTATTTTTACTCATTATAAGATCTTAAATTTAATCATCCTTATAGAGTGTTTGGATAATGAGCTTATTTCCTATTTTTACTCATTATAAGATCTTAAATAAAAAGGTGGGGTAGAGGTACTTATTTAAAAAGATCTTATTTGGTGTCCAACAGCTTATTTTAAAAAAAAATTAAGATCTTTTTTTTTTTAAATTTACCAAACACTTTGGAAGAGCTTATAAGCTCTAAAACATCTTATAATCTCCTTTTGACATCTTATAAGCTTAGCCAAACACCCTCTTAAAGGGTGTTTGGCTAAACTTATTTTAAACAGCTGATAAGTTCTTACGTCTGATAAAATGTTTTTAGAGCTGATAAGCTGTTACATCTTATTTTTAGGATTAATTTTTAGAGTGTTTGGATAATGAATTTATTTCCTATTTTTATTCATTATAAGATCTTAAAAAAAAAAAGGTGGGGTGGATGTACTTATTTAAAAAGATCTTATTTGCTCTCCAGCAGCTTATTTTAAAAAAAATTAAGATCTTTTTTTAAAAATTTACCAATCACTTTGGAAGAGCTTATAAGCTCTAAAACATCTTATAAGCTCTTTTTAACATCTTATAAGCTTAGCCAAACACTCTCTTAATAGTGTAAATAATGACCCAATCTTTTTATAAATTTAGTTAAGAACGACGTCGTTCCGCTTAAACAAATACTCAAAGGAAGAAATTACCAATTTGAAGCAAAGAGCGAATTCAATTTCCGGAGCTGTAAAAGAATTTCCAGAAGTAGAGAAGCTTTCTACAGTTTTATGCAGTTTGACTTTCTCTATCTCTCTCTCTCTCCGTACTGTTTGATATTTGCACTCCACGTCCATTTCACATAAAGTAGCAGTAGCTCATCTGGGTTTTTGAGCCCGAGATTCAATACGAAGATACACACACACACACACCACACTCTCATGTGTGTGTGTTCTTGCGTGCATATTGTAAAGTGTACACCACTCCGAGGTAAGCTACCCTTGTGTGGAAAATGAAATTGGATTTAATTTAATTTAATTTAATTTCACTCCGATAAGGGTTTTTTTTCTCGGTTATTGACGACTCAGCGCCTCAAGAAACTCGTGTTTTTTCTGTTTCGGGGATGTATTGTGAGCATCAAATCCATTTCTGGACTCATTTGATCGAAAAAGTAGTAATCTTTTTTACTATCCAGTTTTTTTTTTCCTATCTTTTTTTCTTTTTGGGTCTGATTTTTTTTGCAGAGGGTTCTGAATTTGAACCGTTAATTGAAAAATGAATTTGCTATACATGAAAAGTAGTATTCAATTGATGGGTTTTCGACTTTTCGTTGTTTGAGGATACTAATATTATATACTGGAATGATATACGGATGTTAATTCTTGAAGGGCATTCTTGAAATAGTTATCTAAAGGTAATTTCAATCCGAAGTCGTATTATCCGGTGTGTTTGTGTTGGATTTGAAGCGGGCGTTATGGATTTAGGGTGGCATAGGTGTATATGAATTGAATAACGTATAGGAAATTCTTCGCCCGTTTCTATCGATAAACGGTTATGCTAAGAATCCACTATATGGATCCCCTTCTGAATGTTGAGTGATTGGATATAAAGATTGTTTTAATCGAGGACTTGCCCTTGTAAATCCGATTTCCTTAGTCATATGTAACTATGTAATGGCACCGGTTATAGTGGGTTTCGTTGCAAGATTACTATATATGTGGAAGTGATTTCGTAGTGGGACTGTTTTTTTATTATTGTTCGTCTTTCGTTCTACCTCCAGGTTCCAGCTTTGAAGTTATTGACGTTGTAATTTCTGGCCACGATCTGGATACCGTTATTGGTTTTTGAACTTATGGTAGAGATCGTTCAATGGTGCTTCTACTCTAGATTTTCCCGATTCTGATCTGGACAGAATTATCAGTTTGGATATTCTATGGATACTCCCAGTGGAGAAAGAATCATCATAAACCATCAGTTCAACACTTCGGTAGATCAGGTCTCCAGTCCAGCTAGAAGAGAAATAGCCAACAGGTACGCGTTTCTCTTTCCTTCACTGTAAAGATTTTCATCATAACGGTTGTTGATTATATGCTGCACGTTTCAGATCTTTATCGGGGATGAAGTTTTCGAGTGATAGTGAAGAGATCGACGTAGAGAGTGGGAGATTAGACAAGGACAGAGAAAAGTCGGTGCGAAGTAAACGAGGACTTACATTACACAACCAGGCCTTGTTATCGGGGCTCGCGTATTGTTTTTCTTCGTGCAGCATGATACTGGTTAACAAGTATGTCCTCTCGAGTTACGACTTTAACGCCGGAATATCTTTGATGCTGTACCAGGTTGCCTCCCCTATAAATCCTCGTACATTATTTTTTTGTCTGTACTGATTTTTACGTTCTGCAGACTGATAAAATACCGCTTCATGCTTGCAGAACTTTGTATCAGTAGTTATCGTTTCGTCGTTGAGTTTTTTCGGCATAATTACAACGGAGCCACTCACGTGGAGACTAATCAAAGTATGGTTGCCTGTCAATATGATATTCGTTGGTATGCTCGTCACAAGCATGTTTAGGTACTACTATTCATTCAAAAGTTTCGTAATCTCTTCTTCAAGATGTTACTTGATGCATTAATTCATGCCTCGTTGCAGTCTGAGATACATAAACGTTGCCATGGTTACGGTCCTGAAGAACGTAACAAATGTGATGACTGCCGTCGGCGAAATGTATCTATTCAGCAAGCACCACGACAATAGAGTTTGGGCTGCCCTTTTCTTGATGGTATGTTGTCGACTGCAATTTTCCGAGTGGATTCTTGATATGTAATTTTGTGTTTCGATATTTATGGGAAATTTCCTAGTGATAACCAAATTGACAGTTAGTCCCTAGATGTTTTACGAGTTTGTGTTGGATTGAATCGCCTGTGATTTTCATGCAGATAATTTCAGCAATATCGGGAGGATTTACGGATCTCTCGTTTAATGCCGTCGGATACACGTGGCAGTTCTTCAATTGTTTTCTGACAGCGTCGTATTCCGTAAGTTAATCTTAAAAGTGATTGACCACCGTATAGACACCGTTTCTTGGAAATTTTAGCCTAATGCAGGTTCCGTAAATCTATCTCGTGGCGCAGTTAACTTTGCGTAGGGTGATGGATACTGCCAAACAAGTCACTAAATCTGGAGAACTGAACGAGTTCTCGATGGTCATGCTAAACAATACCCTTTCACTGCCTCTAGGACTTTTCCTTATTTTTGTGTTCAACGAAGTCGACTATCTTTCACAATCGTAAGTAAAGATTCATCCTTTTTTTTTTTTTACTTTTTTCGTGTGGTTTCGTACTGATGCATTCTCCGTTTGGTCGAACATTATACTATCTCATAGTTGATAGAAATGGTGCTACTAATCCTTTCTTCTTTCCGATATGTTTAATTCTACGATAATTATGGATAATCTTGAACCCGTTTTCTTACATTGTTTCGTTTTTCTTTTTTGGTTCCCGTACGGCAGACCACTTTTGAGATTGCCCACGTTCTGGGTGGTGATAACGTTTAGTGGGTTCTTGGGTTTAGCAATCAGCTTCACTTCCATGTGGTTTCTCCATCAAACCGGAGCTACTACATACAGGTAAACCTTTGTTTACAACCATAAATCTAACAAATATATAACTTATTTAGCCTTCTTTGATTCGTTCGAGACTTTGGGTTTACAGTCGATTTTATTGCATTTTGCAGTCTCGTGGGGTCACTTAACAAGATTCCCCTTTCAGTTGCTGGGATTCTACTTTTTAATGTTTCGACTAGCTTGGAAAATTCTGCTAGTATATTCTTTGGTAATTTTTCTAATTATTTTTTTATTTTTTTATTTTCCGTGTTCTGAACTAATTATCGTATACTAGGAATCGGAGAATCCTGCTAAATTGTATTTTCTTTGCTAGGGTTGGCGGCAGGAGTGCTTTTCGCAAGAGCAAAAATGCGTAAAATTTGACAAAATTTAAGCCGTTATACCTGACATGTAAACTAGCCTTCGTTGACAGTTATTTTTTGTGCTTTCGTTCTGTAACACAATTCTTTTCCCATCAAGTGTAATATTACGATCATGTTGTATGAAAATAACACGTAAAACGGATCATAAAACCTACACACAAGACATAATAATCGTCATGTTATAAAAATCGTTTCATTTTCTTCAATGTCAAATACAACTCGTCCAATATGGTTATCAACCAACGCGTACATTATTAATCAAGTCAACTGAAAAACAGAACATTGGGTTTTTGCAAAGGCTCGAAACAACACATGATCGAGAATTAGGTGGTTGGATAATAATACAATCACACTGCGTCTAATTTTACCAAACTTAAAATACATCTGAATTGCAACTAAGCCAGTTTTCATTTAGAGGGTGATCTCATAAACAAGTCCTTGAAGGTTTCTAATGGTACCACGAGTTCCAGCCACTTCACTTATTTTCAGTCCATGTCGAGTGGCTTCACTGATAACCATATTATCCATTCTGCATACACGAAAAAACAAAATTACAATCTATCTATCTATCTATCTATATATATATATATATATATATATATATATATATATATATATATATATATATATATATATATATATATATATATATATATATAATTATGTCATAATATTGTTGAAGAATTTAAAACAAATGGCACCGGATATAAAGAAATCATCTATACAAAATACTTACACTTTTGTTCTGGATACGTATGCCAATATGAATCTGCGTTTCTTTTCAGAGCTGATACTGAGGAGCTTTTCCACTGTATCGAAGAGCAACGGAATATTCGACTGTTGAAAGCTTGAAAACTTGTTAAGGCATTATTTTACGACGACAAGATCAAGAAAGGATATTATGATTGAAATGACGACTATTTTTTTTTTTTTGCAAGACTATGACATTTTAACTCAGCAAGAAAACCCGTTTCAAAATGTAGATAAATAATAGATGAACAGTGCATATTAGGATATAAATATCGGCTCCAATAACAAGATCAAATCCTTCTGGATGCCTTTGCAAGATCTCTTTGAGCTGCTCGTGATTCCCCCATTCCAGCTTCTCAGCTTTCAATCATGAGAATTGAAATCAACTTATTAGAAAATAAAATATATAAAATTCAAATTTCGGATCTACTCCCAGAAAATTTCGCTTACCAGAAGCACACATAGAATTTTGTGTAGAATCGTGCAGCTCTATATTCCTCGCAAGGATCTGAATATGCGCAAAAGGTCAGTATATATATATATGTATATATATGGCTAGATAAAAGCATTAAGTGTATTATCGATTAACCTTGCCTTAAGAACCTCATCGTTATGGTCTGTCAGTACTACTTTACTGCAAAATCGACTACAGAATATTCCAGTAATGCCTGGATAACGAATTCAGTAATCAACTCATTGTTCGAAATAATCCAGCATCCGTCATATATCACGAATACGGAAATAATACACCAAATTGTTCCTTTCCTTAAACAATAGTATTTTAATTTTCACATTATAAACTGCAAGATACGAAATGTAAGGAGGTCTAAGACTAACACTAACCAACACCAGAGCCAAGCTCGATAACAGAACAACCTCTCAGCATGTCCGAATTTTTCGAGAGATACATATTCATAAGCTCTGCTCCGGGCCAAACCAACTGTCCTGTCAAATCAAAATCAGCTGCCAAATCGACAGTTAGACCCTAATTTCGAGATGTATAATCGAGTGCATTTAAAATAACACTACTTGTACAATGATCATAGTTTCTTTCTCATGTTCCCCTTTTTAGTATGGTGCACTAGATACAATTGATCGTATTTGCAAATAAGAGTAATGCGTACAATTGATTCTCCGGAAATGTAAATAAACTTGTTACAACAGCTCTTAGAGTCAATTTTTCATTCAAAGATGATTAAGCAGTATGACAGAGGATATACAGATCCACAGCATTTTGACTGAGACAAAACATCAAACACTTTGAATGCATAAAAAGATACAGAAAATAAAATCAAATATGGGTTTTTGTTTCTCCAGAAAGTGGAAGAGAAGGGATCTCACTTGAAGCGGACTGAAGGCAATACAGTTCAAGAACTTCCGACCCGAATGTAAACCTCGTCAGTTTGTAGCTTCAAAAAAGAAAAAGAAAAAAAGAAAAAAAAAACAATCTTTGTTTCAGAAATAGAAACAAGAATATGCAAAGAAAGTGTTTTGATGTAAGAGAGAAGAGAAGCAGAAAATACTTGTGGTTGATGAAGAAAGACTCCAAACAAACAATATCATCTTCTCCTTCTTCTCTTTCCATTACGCAAACTTTAATCTTTTTTAGCCGAGTGCAGTATCTCTGATTATGTATGATTTTATTTATTATATATTAATTTATGGATAATTAGCAAAAACCCGGAAAATGAATTCAGTAAACACTCAATCACAAAAATAATTAGAGAAAACCCCCTTGCTAATATTCACCCAAGTGATATTTTCATAATTCCAAAACTACCCTTAATTGTTTACTATACTCTTTTAAAACTCTAATTTTATTTTCTCTTTTTCGTCTCTTATCTACTTTTCCTTTTTCTCTCTTTTATACTTTTCTCTCATTCTCTTTTATCGGAAGAACCAACTCCCGACATCACCGCCAGAACAACCATGCCAATTCCATTGAAGTCGTTATTGTCGTTGTCGTTGCCGTCTCCGCCGCCGTCGCCGTCGTTGCAGATCTGAACAAAAGTCATAAAGATGATGATGATTTTGATAGCGATTCTGAGTTCGAATGTCACGATTGCTACAGTGGCGGCGAAAAGAGGTAAAATTATCGATCGGAATCGGTTTTTGATGGGTGGTGGTTCTGCTTTGGTTGATGGTGCGATTTGTGATTTTATTTATTTATTTTTAATAAAAAAAACTGTCATAATATCAAAGTACGGTGGCGTGGTGTGTTGTGGCGGCGCAGTGGTGACGATGGGGAGGCAGATTTAGGGTTTTTTGGTGGATTGGGCGGATAACGGCGCGTGTAGGAAATTTCGCGCAGGCTGAAACCTTAATCGACTGTGTTTTGGTAGTGATTAAGGTTGATCGACTCCAATTTTTTTTACTTTTTCTGGATTTTTCGTTTATTGATTCCAATTGTATAAATCGATTATAATGTTTGTATATATATTTATTTTGTAATATATAGTTGATTTTGCATTTTTTCGCAGTTGTGATTTGTTATTTTTAGTAGCAGATTCTTAATCAACTATGCTCTGATGTCGATTAAAGTTGATCGATTCCATTTTTTTTTTTATTGATTCCAATTGTATAAATCAATTATAATGTTCTTATATTTTTTGTTTTTTTGTAAAATATAGTTGATTTTGCATTTTTTTGCAGTTTTGATTTGTTATTTTTAGTAGTAGACTTTTTGATCAACTATGCTTCATCATGGTTAAATAATATACTAATATAGAGAAAAAAAATTAAAAAACAAAAAAAAAATATTAAAGAATTTCCTTAATCGACTATGAAGCATAGTCGATTAAGGCTAATCGACTATGTTCTGGTAGTCGGTTAAGGTTGATCGACTCCAATTTTTTTTTTACTTTTTTTGGATTTTTCGTTTATTGATTCCAATTGTATACATCAATTATAATGTTTCTATATTTTTTTGTTTTTGTAATATATAGTTGATTTTGCATTTTTTCGCAGTTGAAATTTATTATTTTTAGTAGCAGATTCTTAATCGACTATCCTCTGGTAGTCGATTAAAGTTGATCGATTCCAATTTTTTTTTTTTTTGTTCATTTTGCTTATTGATTCCAATTGTATAAATCAATTTTAATGTTCTTATATTTTTGTTTTTTCGTAAAATATAGTTGATTTTGCATTTTTTTGCAGTTTTGATTTATTGTTTTTAGTAGCAGACTTTTGATCGATTATGCTTCATCATAGTTGAATAATATACTGATATAGAAAAAAAAATTAAAAAACAAAAAAAAAAAATTAAAGAATTTCCTTAATCGACTATGAAGCATAGTCGATTAAGGCTAATCGACTATGCTCCATAGTCGATTAAGAAAACTGGTACAGAAAAGAACGGAAAAACGAAAAAAAAAAATTGCTAAGCGCGTGACCCAGTGATGATGTGGCGGGTGGGGGCAATGTTGGAAAACATATTAGCTCAAAATGAGTGTGAACTTTTCTCAAATGGAGTGAAATATTTTGGACCTCTCTTCATTAAAAAAAATAATGAGGGGGTTTCCTCAAAGAGCCCCTAAAAAATATATAAATATTGGAAATATGATAAAGTTAGAATGTGAAAAAACTTGTCAAATAAAAAAATTACGGATTGAAAGTATACATGTAATAAAAAATACATAATAATATTGATACGACAAGTTTAATGTTCGGCAAATTTTGGAATTTAAGGAAATATTTTCGGAAACTAAAATTGGAGTTTATATATTCTAATTCGGTTTTAAAAAAGAATTAGAATTCAGAATGAAAAATATATTTCCAAAATCTAAAATATTCAATCTTCTCAATCTGGTTCAAAAAAAAAAAAAATCTTCTCAATCAAACGTGCAACAACCATTAAAATAAATGTCTGAGCCCGGGTTCGAACCGGGGACCTCTAGTGTGTGAGACTAGCGTGATAACCGACTACACCACCCAGACGTTGTTGAAAGATTAATACATTTAACATACTTGTATAACAATTCAAACCATGAAATGAACTGCTATTAAAAGGGAAAACTACAGTTTCCACCCCTCAAGTTTGAACTAATTACACATTTGGCTCCCCATATTTTACAAAAGATATATTTGGTCCCCTATGTTCCAATAATTTAACACTTTTGGTCATTTCCGTCAATTTACCGTTAGTCTGTCATAGGGGTGGGAACGAGCCGAGCTCGAGCTCAGGAATAATTTTTTTTTTTTTTTTATTATTATTTAATTTTTTTATTAAAATTATTTTTTTATAGAAATCATTCATAGGAAAATAAAAAAAATTATAAAATAAATAATGAACTCTAGGTATATATATTTTTTATTTTTTCTATTATTATTATTAATTTATTATTATTATTATTATTATTATTATTATTATTATTATTATTATTATTATTATTATTATTATTATTATTATTATTATTATTATTATATTTTATATTTTATATTTTATATAATTATGAATTATTTAAGTAATATAGATTTGTTTCTATTTAAATACTAGATATATTTATTATTATAGACTATTTACTATTTAGTTAATAATAATAATAATAATAATAATAATAGTAATAATATATATATATATATATATGTAAAAAAAAAAAAAAAAAAAAAATTAGAAGGCAGCTCGCGAGCCGGCTCGCGAGCTGTCGAACAGCTAATTTTGGGCTCGAGCTCGAGCTCGTCCGAAGCTCGAGCTCGTGAGCTCGAGCTCGAGCTCGAAAATCCCGAGCTCGAGTTCGAGCTTTTTTCGAGCCGACTCGTCGAGTTCGCGAGCCGGCTCGGCTCGTTTACCACCCCTAGTCTGTCAGTTAATTCAGTGATGCATACACGCTTGATTCCGTTAGCACCAACAGAAAATTGACGAATATGTCTAAAAATTTTAAATTTTTAAAACATGAGAGGCCAATATGTTTTTTTGTAAACATAGGGATTAAATGTGAATTTAATGCAAACTTGAGGGACTAAAACTATATTTTTCCCGCTATTTAAATGCAGTATCAGAATTTGGGAAGAAGAAGAAAGCCATACATACTTCGTATAGAAATGTTATGTTCCACCATGTCCGTTTTCTTCGTCTAGCTTCTCTCACTCCCACTCGCCTACATCCCCTCGCCGCTTTTCATTCCACAACTGCACCTCCGCCACCGCAATGGCGTCCCACCGCCGACATCCTCCCTATCTGCACCGCCACGCAGTCCCTTTCCTCCACCCGGCAAGCCCACGCCCTCGCCGTCATCCATGGCCACCTTCCTTCCAGCGTCTCAATCTCCGCCGCCCTCATCCTCTCTTACGCCGCCCACCATTCTCCTCCCTCCACCCTCCAATCCCTCTTCACTCAGACAGCATCATTCTCCCGCTCCCCTTTCCTCCACAACACCTTCATCCGCGCGTGTACCGTACTGTCGACTGGCCCGCACAAGAAACGCGTCGTTGATCTCGGATTTTGGCTGTATAATGATTTGTTGAGGGCTGCTCCTTTCGGGCCTGACGATTACACCTTTCCTTTCGTTTTCAAGCTCTGTGCGGATTTCTTGCATTTGTTAAAAGGTTTGGAGGTGCACGGGAGGTTGATTAAGGCTGGTTTTGATGACGATGTGTTTGTGAACAACACTCTCATTCTGTTCTATGGCAGCTGCGGTGATCTACGTAGCGTAGGGAAGGTGTTTGATGAAATGCCGAAGAGAGATTTGATCTCTTGGAATACAGGTATTCGGATTTTTGCGGACAACGAGCGGCTTTTGGATTGCGTTGGTTTGTTTAAGAATATGATTGCAAAGTCGGGTTTCGTGCCTAATGTGATCAGTGTTGTGAGTGTTCTGCCAGTCTGTGCTAGTCTCGAGAACGAGAGGTTGGTTAGTTTGATTCACTCTTACGTATTCAAGGTTGGTTTGGATGGCGAAATAAGGATTGGAAACGCATTGGTTGATGCGTATGGAAAGTGTGGGAATATCGGGGCTTTGGAAGGAGTCTTCGATGACATGGTCGAAAGAAATGAGGTTTCTTGGAATTCAATAATTGGTGGCTTTTCACGTACGGGGTTGAACAGCAATGCGTTGAATTGTTTTAGAGCAATGATACGCGAGCATGTGGAAATAAACACCGTTACTATTGCCACCATTTTACCGACATTGATAGAACTAAATTTACTCGACAAGGGTAAAGAGATCCACGGTTTCACTGTAAAAATTGGCATGGATTCTGATGCTTTCGTTGCCAATGCATTAGTTGATATGTACGGAAAATCGAGACGTTTCTCCGAAGCTTCGTCCGTATTTTATAACATTGGTGCCAAGAACATTGTTTCATGGAATACAATGATTGGTAACTTTGCTCAAAATGGACTCGAATTTGAAGCATTGGAGCTCGTTAGAGAGATGCAAACTCGTGGCGAAATTCCTAATTCCGTCACTCTGAGTAATATTCTTCCTGCTTGTGCTAGAATAGGCTCTCTTCGTCACGGTAAGGAAATACATGCAAGATCCATCCGGGTGGGGTCCGCCTTCGATTTGTTCGTCTCGAATGCTTTGACAGACATGTACGCGAAATGTAGCTGTCTGAATCTTGCTCGAACTATATTCGACACTTCACCCAGAGATGAAATATCCTACAATACACTCATAATGGGATATTCACAAACAAACGAGTCCTCCAACTCGATCAGCTTGTTCACAGAAATGGAAATGCTGGGCCTGAATCTTGACACAGTTTCTTACATGGGAGTTTTGTCTGCATGCACAAACATGTCTGCAGTTAAGGAAGGAAAACAGATCCATGCTTTCGCAACGAGAAGATTGTTCCACGAGCATCTTTTTATTGCAAACTCGTTTCTCGACTTCTACACTAAATGTGGACAAATCGAAATCGCAAAGAAATTGTTCGATCGAATTCCCAAGAGGGATACTGCCTCGTGGAATACTATGATTCTAGGGTTTGGAATGCTCGGAGAATTTCAAAGTTCTGTCGATCTCTTCGAAGCAATGAAAGAAGATGGTGTGGAATACGACTCGGTCTCTTACATAGCGGTTCTTTCTGCATGTAGCCATGGCGGGCTAGTCGAGAGGGGGAAAGCGTACTTTAACGATATGTTGGCCCGGAAGAATCTAGAACCTTCCGAAACGCATTATGCTTGCATGGTGGATCTTCTTGGTCGTTGTGGACTTATGGAAGAGGCGGTGAAGCTCATTAATGGCATGCCGATGAAACCAGGTGCGAATACTTGGGGGGCTTTGCTTGGGGCGAGTAGGGTTCATGGGAATGTGGAGTTGGGGTTTTGGGCGGGTGAGAATCTTCTAGAAGCGAAGCCCGATAATCCTGGGTACTATGTTGTACTGTCGAATATGTACGCTGAAGCGGGGAGGTGGGAAGATGCGGATAGGGTTAGGAAAACGATGAGTACGAGGAGAGTGAAGAAGAATCCCGGGTGCAGTTGGGTTCAGGTTCAAGATCAAATGCAGGGTTTTATTTCTGGAGAAAGATTTGATCCTTATTTGTCGGGTACTGTTTCTACTTGAATGTTTCGCAAATGTTTTTCGGGTGGCTCTATGTTCGTCACCGTGTCATTTAATCAAAATTTTGTTATTTTTCGAATCTGTTTATACAAGTTATTTTACAATCGACTTTCGAATTGACTTTGTAATCCAACTTGAATTAGCTAAATTGGTGGTTAGATGAGCAAGTTGTGCATATTTTTGGATTTACAGCATCCGTAAAATTGAAACGACATTTAACATTTCAATTTCTGAAGGAGGAAAATAAACTTCGAGTATATATATCACAATTCACAACCTCAAACATACAAATTCCCTGCGGTTCAAGATTGCCAAGGCATATATGTCAATGATGATGCAGAACACGCATGCTATCGCCGGTATCTTAATACACTACAAAACATTCTCGCACAACTACAGTTAAACACGTACCCGTTGACTAGTCAATCTTATTGTTCAGTATGGTACAGAGTAGTATAGATTATGATGTAATATCTGCTCGCCAACTTCCCCCAAACAAACTTCAATAATTCCGATTCCTCTACACGAATATCTATGCGTCTCGGGTTAAAATAATTATAAAGCCCAGCTTCATTTGCTTCCAACAATGATGCTACTTAAAAAGTGACCTCATTGTCCATCTTTCGACTGGCATATGCTTTCACAGTCAGTCCACAAATATCAGAACGCAATCTGATTTGTATGGAAAGTTGGATTTAGAGTGCATCGAGGCCCACTCATTCATTTTCTGTCCAAAAACCCACTGTTTCACTTGTGTATTGCACAAAGATCGACTGTAAAAGCAGATGACGTGTACAACCAAATACTATGACCTGTGACAGAAAACGCCAGTACACGAAGAATCACTATCCACAACCCACAAATCCAAATGTGCGAGTTGCCTCTTTATAACATCCAACTCTGTTTCCGAAGACCAGAAAATAAATCTATTCTTTGTATCAAACGAGGTTTGGTTAGCACGAACGGTTCCGATATCCAAAGCGAGTTGCATATCCTCAATGCTGTTATACTTAATATTCTGCTTCTCCAATAATTTCTCGACTCCATAGAAAATAATGTCGTCATGAGAAACTGATTCTTTCGTTAATGTGTCCACTAGTGAAGCAGCATTGTATACAAAATCGTCGGTCCAAATCTTTAAAGTAGAGGATGAGCTCCTCAGAAAGATAAGTCTACTAGTTTTCCCAATATAAAAATCACCTGCACTACTAAAAGAATCGGAAAACGAGTCACCACTAATAGGAAGAGTGCTGCCATCTACCAACCAGGTACTATAACCAAGTTCCAAACTCTTTTTAGTTGCATATGCCTTCACCAAAATTTCTTTGATCAGATCCACAGTTGAATCTTGAAAATTGATAGACTTGGCAAGTTGACTAAAGTCGGAAAATTGGCTTGCGTCAATAACAGGGTGCCCCCTTCTAGAAAGATCAAGAAGGAAAGGAGAATGTGGGCCAATCAGGACGTAATTTCGGATATCCAGCCTCTCAAAGTGGCAGAGGATATTCCTTACAATATTCTCCGGTGTTCTGTATATACTCACAAGTACAACGGAGTTTTTTTCCTGCACGGAATGAAGGACAGATCCAAGATCGTTTGAACTACTCACAATTCTATTAGTAAGCACTTCTCTGAAACAGAAATCATACCACTTGAGACTATTCAAAGGGTAAAGTTCCAATAAATTGAAATCGAGAGAATTTTCATCCAGTAAATTAGAATCTGGCCCTGCTGTTTTCCCGTAATTCACACCAGCATCCCTATGAGAGACGCTAAGTGCTCTCTCTTTTCGAAAATTGGTATAAATATTGAAGTAGCCACGAGAGTGTATGAATTTAATAAACCATGGAGTCCAAATTCTCTCTCCCATCTTTTTGTACCAACCAGTTGTCACCTAAAAATATCGGAGGTCAAACAAATATTTTAATTAGAGTGAGATTCTTACTTTGTACACGAAAATTACTAGTAGTTATTTTGTGAAATTACCATTCCGTCCAGAAAGGGCTTCATGCCTTTAGCTTTATGTGTGTCGTACCAGAGGCGGAACTCTTTCCAGGGTTTTGGAAACAGAAGCTGTCCCCAAGTGCCAACAAGCTCATAAAGAAAAATCTGATTTTCACCGTCCAATTGCATTTTATTTCCATGTTTACCTATCGACACCAATCAATGCAATATATACTTACAACCACAAACTTTTTACACTTAAATCAGCATTCCAACAGAACTTAAACAAAGCATGTACTCATATGATTGAAAGGCAGATTCCAGTTTTTCTCAATTATAGGTATAGTCGACTCTACTTGAAAGACATAGGAACATAACAAGAATATGAAACTTCTGTTACGCGAGCAAAAATGAAAGAAAAATCTTAAACAAGGATCAAGAAGTGGAATTTTGATGTGACTAAACAACTGAGTCATCTTCATGACATGAACTAAAGAGATAAAGCAACTTGGCATGACTATTGGTATTGGGAGAGTAACGTAAGTTTCAGTAAAACACAAGAATGATCTGATAACTCCTGATAATAGTGACACCAGCAACGGCTAAAATTGTTGGGAAGAATCCAAACAACAAGTGTTTAAAACCTAACTTATATTCGTGACAATGAATAATAACAATCTCCTTATGACTTTGACTTGTTTGCTCTTTCTTTACATGGCAATTCAAGGATGAGGAATAAGGTACAATGTAACATAATTTTCTTATCAGAAACACTTGATCATACTCACTGTCACTGTGCCAGAGCAGTCATGGAAAACAACTTCCATAAATTCTCATCATAAACAGAAGGAAGCACACAATTTAACACATAAATTGCAATGCCTTTAAGCATAATACTACAGAATAGCTACAAAACTCAACATCAATCTCCATTACATTAACAGATGCATCAAAAAGGGAAGAACAAAATAGAAAAAAAATTACCTGGTACGAATCTAGGCCGTTGCAATGATGCCCCATATATGGAAGGGCTAAAATTCGATGCATTGTAGTAATAATTCAAAATCACGGCCTTTAGAAACCTATAATAGAGAGGCGAAACCTCCAGATCATCCTCAACAACAAAGGCAAACTCGTGATCCGAGGAGGGCCACCACGCCTCGAGCCACTGAGCCTGGAGCCCAGCATTGGTAGTCCGATAATGCACCAACTTCTCGCCGAATTTCCAATCGAATCCATCGACAAAATCAACAATTTGCCTGGACACACTCAATTTCCCGTCCAATTCCGCAGAATCGTTCCGCGAATCCAGCGGGAAATGATCGATGTAGACGTGGAGATGGACCGTATCGCCGGCGTCGTAATTGGCTTTAGAGAGAGAATTGAGGCATCGGGAGAGAGAGGAGAGGCGGTTGAATGTGAGGAGTTTGACGATGAACGTGAAGTTAGGGCCTGGGGTTTGGGTTGGGATTTGGAGCTGTTGGGTTTGGATTCGAGCGCTGCGATTGGATGCGGTGAGAGAGAAGAGCCAGATACAGGTGAAGGAGACGAGAATGAAGAGTAGTAGTGGGAGGAGCTGCTTCGGTGGAGCCGGCGCCATAATTCTCTCCGCTACAGAGCTCTCATCTTTCCGGCGGAGTTTTTATTGCTCCGTTTGTGTGTGTTTTTGTGAGTGTGTTTGTGTGTGTGAGAGAGAATTGAGAGAGAGAGAGAGGTGGCAAGATCTGAATCCAGATCGGGGCAGCCCAACCCGACCCAATTGGGCTAATATGGGTCAAGGCTAAATTGGGCCGATTTTAGAATTCAAGCCTTTAAGTGAAATTATTGTATAATGTTGATTCTAATATATACCAAAAGTTATTTATCAAATATATATAGGCTGCGGCTATATGCAAGACTAAACCCACTTGTGCAAGACCAAATTAAAATTTTCAATGTATAAATACCATAATACCCTTACTTGTTAAAAAAATAAAAAATTCAAAATGTGCAAGACCAAAAATTCAAAAACACAAAAAACCCTATCACAAGACCACAAAACCACAAGACCAACTTTCATCTTCTCCATCTTCCAAAAATCACAAGACCTTTCTCCTTCCTCTTCCATAAACCCACAAAACCTAAACATTCAAAATCATCAAAACTCAACAAATCTTACAAAGATGGAAAGTATGGAGTCAGAAGACATCAAAATAGAAGATTCTACGGTGGAAGAACCCAAACAGGTATGCATTTATGGGTTTTATCGTTTTTCCAAAAAAAATCCCGCGCAAACAAATTCAACATGTACAGGTCGAATTTTATGGGTAAAAATCGACATCTAGATGTCGATTTTGAGCTATAAAATTCGACATTTGGACATGTCGAATTTGTGCTATAAATTCGACATGTCAATGTCGATTTCTGCTTATAAAATTCGACGCTTAAGTGTCGATTTGTAGCGTAACTTTTCGACACCTTGGTGTCGATTTTTACCAGTTTCAAATTTAATTTGTTTTTCCTCTTTTCGGCGGCGTTGCTGGGCAGGATTGGATCGCTCATGATTGTGAGCGGCGGGGCTGGCGGCGACGGCGATCGGTGGTGGAGCTTGGCCGGCGGAGCTTAGGCGACGGAGCTTGGGCGGCGGAATTTAACGGCGGAGAAGGTGGGTGGGTAGGGTTTAAAGAAGGGTGTTGTTTCAATTCACGCAAAGTTTTTTTTTTTGTTTTTTTTGTTTTTTTTAGTTTTTAGTTTTTTCTTTTTTCTTTTTGGTTTTTTTTTTTTTGTTTTTTTTCCTCATTATTTTTGGTCTTGTATGAGAAAAAAAGGCAAATTAATTTATGGGTATATTTGTCATTTCATCTTAATAAAATAGAATCTTTTAGAATCTTTCTTTAATTTGGTCTTGCACAAGTGGAATGAGTATTGCATATAGCCGCAGCCATATATATATTATAGATATATAATTAATTAAAGTTGAGATGAATAATGTAAGGCATTGTTTGATACTATGATTATACTCGTAGATGTAGAGAAATTAATGATTAATTAATTTATAAATTTGAAAATATATATATTATAACTGATTATGAGAACATTCAAACTTGTTGTTGCGCAGCGCACAGGCGAAAAAAAATATACAAGAACTCACACATAAATACAAAAGTGTTTATTTATTCAAATACTACAATAGTATCATAAAGTAATGTTTTATCAAATATTCCTCACAAATATCTCTCGATTTTCTCTCTAATTTATCCGTACATGAATGCACCCTATGTAGCACGGACACGGAAACGGCGATACTGGAAAACAGGGAAACGGCATGTCTAAAAGATGGAGAAGTGGGATCTTGGCGGAAGCGTAATAATATTAAAAATATGTTACGTAAACATATATATATATATATATATATATATATAATATTTTTTTTGTGTATGTTTTTTATATATATTTTTGCAAGTTATCATTATATCATGAAATTAATCAGAGAATCAATTAAAGTATTTAAAAAAAATTGTTACTCAAACATGATTATGGGTTTTAAGAATTTGTAAAATGACATATAATATGTTTGACAAGTGTCCTTGAGCGTTGGATACGAAATTATGTGCCAACAGTTGTTCTAGCCGAGTTAGATTCCAAACACAAATCATGGAAAAAACATCAAATTATCCTAGTTGAATGTAGGTATCCAATGCTTCTTGAATTTCCATGATGGAAAAAAACAAAATAAAATGGCCAATCAATCATATATATATAAAGCAAATTAAAAAAAATATGAGAAAGAAAATAAAAAAAAAAGATGGGACCATATATAATTAAGTTGAAAATTAAGCATAACAACTAACATAATCATAATAACTAATGAACACAGCTAATAGTTCCAAGTCTCAATTTCTCACCTGCTCTTGTCCTTTTTTCCTTAATTCTTTTCCTTTCTTTATTATTCCTCCAATCATCAATCAACCTAACCCTACCCCATATACATATACATACAACTGTGTGTAATGTAATTTGCATCTCTCTCAACCTCCGCGGTTAAACTAATTATATTAACAGTTAATAGTACAAAAATTCAACTACTTTCTTCTGTTCCTCTTTATCATAAATGTAGCCAATTCAAGAACATGACATATGTTTTAATCTGACAAAATTAAAAATCTAATCTTGCTGATCTAAATCACACACACAGGTATGTATATATATATATATATATGTATGTGTACGCGGTGTCGCATATCATTAACACTGTGTCAGTGTGTGTGTGTTTTTATATGGGGGGTCTATTCTTTTCCAGACAAACATCTTTCTTATTTTTCTTTCTCTTTCTCTCTCTTCACATTCTCTGTTTCTGCTGCATTTGTAGTACGTATGCGCTTTCTCTCTCTACATTCAACCACTGTTTGCTGCTGCTGCTGTTGATCGATCCTCTGGTTTTAGTTTCACCCAATTTCTTACATCTGCATGATCTGTAAGTACAATCTTGTGTTAGTTTAGTGTTCTTTGCTGTTGCTTTTGTCCCAATTTCTCTCTCTCTCTCTCTCTCTCTCTCTCTCCGAATTTGAACTGTTTATCTTTAATTTTTTCAATTATTTGCTATATTTATTTCAAATATTTCGTGGGCTAGCACTAATTTTGATGTTACTACTGAAGTTCTTGGGATTCTGGGTTACCGTTAGTTCTTTAGGGGGCTTTGATTTGGTGGGGTGGGTGGGGTGGGGGGTTGTGTTGGATTGCTCGGTTTAGTATTTGTTTGTCTGATGAGGCTAATAACGGTAACTGCATTCTAGGAAATTACACAAAATATGACGAGGGTAGGCCGTGGTTTTAGCTACACATTGCAAAACGATGCAGTGTCTCCGGTTTCGGCCGATGTGGTTTTCGCCTCCGCTCGTTTTCCGAGATATAAAATCGGAGCGAACAATCACATTGTTGAAATAGAAGCGGACTCGATTATGTCGTCTATGAAACAAATGGTTGCTCGAGAAACTACTTTGTTGATGGAGCAACATCAACGCCTTTCGGTGCGCAATCTCGCTAGCAAATTCGAGAAGGGTTTGGCCGCCGCTTCAAAGCTATCCGACGAGGTCTTTTTTTTTTCGCTTTTGAATTTTCGCTACAATGTTTTACTTCTCGGGTTTTTTCAGCATAAAATGCAGAAGTTTAGGTGGCAGATTGTGCTGTATATTTTCTTGATTAACTAAATAATCGGACTTTATATCTGATGTTCGGTAAACCCAATAATTTTCCGGAAATATTTTCATCGTGGCCTATCTTGCCTTTTAATATTATTGGATTTTCGTTAGATTTATTTGATCTTGTCTTGACTAATCTTATCTCGGGAACCAAACGAGGCCTTAAGTTGATTTGAGAAGAAGTGAAAATATTCAAGTGTTCGTTTGTATATGGATTTTCAGGCAAGACTTCGAGAGGCAGCTTCTTTGGAGAAACACGTGCTTTTGAAGAAAATACGGGATTCACTTGAAGCTCTGAGAGGCCGTGTAGGTGTACGAAACAAAGACGATGTGAAGGAAGCTATAACTATTGTGAGTATTTCATAAAACGCGTCAACAAAAATAAATAAATAAACGAGTAACGAGTGTTATCATACGTTCAGGTTGAAGCTTTAGCAGTTCAGTTAACTCAGAGGGAAGGCGAGCTAATTCAAGAAAAGGCCGAAGTGAAAAAGCTCGCGAATTTTCTAAAGCAGGTAAAACTTCAAATTTACGATGTTCCCATTTGGTCGATTTTTCGTACAGATTACAGTTGATGCTATTGGATAAAAGCTTATTGTATACAAGAACCCTCGTCGTAATTTTCTTGTAATATATTTTAGAAAAAAACTACATTATAACAGGCTTCGGAGGATGCTAAGAAGCTCGTTGATGAAGAAAGATCTTTTGCACGG
Organism: Erythranthe guttata; assembly: GCF_056151865.1. Lineage (NCBI taxonomy): Eukaryota > Viridiplantae > Streptophyta > Magnoliopsida > Lamiales > Phrymaceae > Erythranthe > Erythranthe guttata. The sequence continues at coordinate 21,374,450 of NC_142546.1, forward strand.
GCAGAAATCGAGAATGCTAGAGAAGCAGTGCAGAGGGTGGAAGAGTCACTTCACGAACATGAACGAATATCGAAAGCTTCTGGAAAACAGGTCCTATTATAATTCTTGCTGTTCTTGTTTACCGTAAATAAATTTAATTACAACATTCTCTTTTTTATTGCATTATACATTATATTATATTACATATGATTCGGTCTTAATATGCGATATGTGGCCTTCCGTTTTCGTTAATCAGGACTTGGATGAATTAAGGAAGGAAGTGCAAGAAGCTCGACGAATCAAAATGCTGCATCAGCCTAGCAAGGTAGTTACTTATTTTTTTTATTTTTTATTTTTAATAAATCATTCGTCCTATTTCACATACCTCAAATCGATTCTAAACGATTTTTTCATTACTATTATTATTTTTATTTTGCAGGTCATGGACATGGAACACGAGCTTTATGCATTAAGGATTCAACTTGCAGAAAAGTCCAAGCATTCACTGAAGCTCCAGAAAGAGGTTTCGTTCTTGTTCTTCATCTATGCTATTTAGATTCATTTTTTTTTTTTTTTTTTTTGAATTAAATTTGAAATTTCGAAGATATCAAAAAGCTTCATCCCATGCGTATATTTTTTTCCAGCTGGCAATAACTAAAAATGTCGATCAAAATACGACACGTTTGTATGAAATAGATGGCACCGAGGCATTGGGTTCGTATCTTCGGATATTTCCATGCTCCGATATTGCTCCAGATCTTTCCGAATGCGCAATTCAATGGTACCGTGCAATTTCCGAGAGTGACGAGAAAGAGCTTATATCAGGTACATATAACATATCTCTTCAAATTCTTGATATAGTTATAAAAAATGAATCATTTTTTTAATTATGTGTTTTAACATTTAATCGGCTGTGAACTGTGTGTGTGTGTGTGTTTCAGGGGCCACCAAATCTGCGTATGCTCCCGAGCCGTGTGATGTTGGACGAATATTGAAAGCCGAAATTATGACTGATGATTGGACTATAACTGTAGCAACCTCTGCTCCTATCGATCCAGGTTCGGTAGATTTTTTTCGATTTTTTAAGATATTTATTTTTCAAAATTTTAAAATTCTGAAACTCGATTACCGGATTGTTTTTTCTTCCTGTATAGCTCCGGGACTGGGAAACTATGTAGAAGCATTGGTGCGAAGGCATGACACCGAATTCACTGTATGTTATTTTTCTTGTTAAATATATAGTATTTAATAACAGTTTCTTCTGTTTTTTGAAAATCGGACGGATCGGATCAGAATTGGCACTTTCGGAAAAAAATTCCATTTTTTTTTGGAAGTGAAAAACTAATTCCGATTCGGTTCCCAAAAAAATCGAAATGTCGAAAAAGAATGTTCCACGATCTGAATTTTTTGGATCGGAATCGGCAGACTTCGTAAATTCCAACTTTTTGGGCACCTATAACAAAAAATATGTAATTATCGGAAATATTTTGGGGCTATCGGAAGTTGGAATCTAATATGTATTTCATTCCTGTTCCAAAAAAGAAAAACGGAAAAATCAAAAATTGGAACTCTCGGAATTCGGAATGAAAAATGTTTTTTTTTTACAAAATTGGAAAATTTCGTTCCAATTTCCAAAAACATGCCTTGCATTGCAGGTTATCCTTATTCAAATGAACTGTGTAGATCATCCGTCCCCGTCAATCCACATATTACATATAGGAAAGATGAGAATGAAGCTACGCAAAGGGCAAACGACATTGACGAAGGAATACTACTCCAATTCAATGCAGGTACTAATCGAGACTCAAGCAAATTCTTTTTTTTTTTTTTTTTTCTTAAGACGAGTTTCTATCGATATTTCCTAAAAAAGAAAATTTACCTCATTAATATATTTTTACGATAAATCAGATATGTGGAATTAGAGGGGGCGGAAATGCTGCGCCTCAGGCAGTGTATTGGCAAGCAAAGATAGGGCAGTCTTTTATATTTGCGTTCGAATCGGAACGAGAAAGAAACGCAGCTATTATGCTGGCAAGACGATTTGCATTCGACTGCAATGTAAGCATCAAATTAAATCTTGAAAGGGTGGAGTAAAGTTTGAATTTTTATTTTTCTTTAATTAAAAAAAAATTAACATGAACATCGATAATAACCGAAAATGCTCGTTTTTTTTTTTCAGATTATGCTTTCCGGGCCAGATGACAAGCCCTCAACATGAACACATCCAAATGTCTTAGAAAATGTATTGTAGAGTAAGCTTTTCTTTTTTCTTTTTCTTTTCTAAATCAGTGAATATGAAGTTCTAGGCATTTTTCAGTTGCATTATCTTATTATTATTAATTTTATTTTATTATTATTTTTTTATTTTTTGTATTTTCTTGATTTGTTTCCTTTGACTGGTCTGACTATGGCAAGAAGTCTTGGCAATTGTATCTGAAATTCTGAATCCTATTTGTACTGTATTATAATCAAAGATAATCTGAGACTCTGAGTACTGCAATTAAATAACAAAATTATTTATAATATATTTTTTTTTTTTTTTGTGGAAAATCAATTATTTATGGATAAGCTTTTCAGATTATACAGTTCTAATGTAGGATTAAGGATTTAAAATTGATTGTATATTTTCTCAGGTCCAAATCTTTCAAAGTGAACCCATACGGATTTCAAGAAAATTATTACTTAGCAAAATAATAATAATAATAATAATAATAATATATGACGTCAGCATACCATATTATTACACCATCATTTTGAAAAGTAAAAGTAAAGTTGAACGCATAGTATAGGAAAATGACTTTTGGTTATATCTTAGGTAACGTCTTAAGTCACTACTTTGAATTCAAAGATTGAAATATGTCACCACTAAACATATATTTACATTTTTTTCTGAAAAATGTTATTAACTTTTGTAGGATGTAATTATATTAAACATGCATACAAATTCAAAAATCTGTAGTAAATAATAAGAATTAAAAAAATAGGTTGTTTGGTCCCAAAATATAATCAGTCAAAGATAAAATTATATAATTAATTAGTTAGTCAATTGTAATTCTTCTCATCTATTAAAAGAAGAATTTTGATGAATGGGACAATGGGGTAGAAAATGCAAATATACAAAATTAAGCGATCTTTCTGCTACGGTGGACTGCAACTCACTCTTAATTCATTTTTCCTTTTTTGCATTAAATAAAGCTCGTTTACTAATTTAGTCCCACCCATTTTATTTCATTTAATCCACCTAATTTTTAACAACTTCGAGAGGGTGAATTGTAATTTACAAGTAGTTTACATAATTTTAAAACGTTGAGATTAACTTTAAAATGTTCAATTCATATTATTTTCATTAGATATCGCAAAATATTTACTTTTTCTTTTTTATTTTATATTGACTTTTTCGGGCGAATTCAGTTTTCGTTTCTTATATTTGCATCGATTTCACATTTCGTCTACTATATTAAAAAAAAAAAAAACACATTTAATCCCTTATTTCGATAATTTAACTCTTTTGGTTATTTCCGTCAATTTACCGTTAGTCCCTCAGTTAACATAGTGATGTGAACATGCTTAATTATGTTAGGTACATAAAGGACCAAAAGTGTAGAATGTTTTTAATCATAAAAGGACCATATATATTTTTTTGTGAACATAGATGACCAAATATGAAATTTGTACAAACTTGAGGGACAACAACAGTAAATTTCCAGACTTTTCCACTCATTTTTCTTTTCTGTTCTTTTTTCTTAGACTTTTCCACTCAATAATAATACGAACTCCATTTTTAATTATAGTAAAGTCCAAATCCAAAAATACTGCACAAGTTGCAATTATTGAAGCACGAGTGCTTCAATTCTTGACTGGAAACTTCAGAACAATGAACCGGCCATTGTTTTTGTTTGCTTCCTTCCTTCCTTTCTTTCAGTTCTAACAATTTATTAATGGGTTTCTCTCAATTCTCTAACTTCCCTTCTTCTTCTTCTTCGTTTTGCTGTACCCACCTTCGATTTGTGTTCATCTGCTAAAAAAGGAGTTTTCTTTAGACATGGGTATTTGCTTAGGAACCCCTGCTAACACCGATGATCATCATTCTACAGGTTTTGGTATGATCTCTCTCTCTCTCTCTCTCTCTCTCTCTCTCTCTCTCTCTCTCTCTCTCTCTCTCTCTCTCTCTCTCTCTCTCTCTCTCTCTCTCTCTCTCTGTGTGTGTGTTTGTGTGTGTGTGTGTTTCATATCTGCTTTGAATTTGAGTACCACTGTATTTAACAATCATTTAATTTCCTAGCTTTATTTGAAGTGACCAGTTCTTGAATTATGACCAATAAGCTAATTCATAAGACAATGAAGTAGTTGCCAAATTTCAGTTTAAGACTTGATAAATGCACTTTCCCTAATTATTAATTCTTGAAAAAAAAAAATCAATTTTAATTCATCATCCATCCAGGAGCAAAAGTAGCACCCGGCAATCAAGTTCCGAACCCACAGACGCATTCGTCGGTTTCGTGCGACGCCCTCAAAAGATCGCTAAGCGATTTATCCTTCTCGAGCAACCTCAAATCGTTCACCTCGAACGATCTCAAGAACGCCACCAAGTCCTTCTCCGCAGACAGCCTAATCGGAGAAGGAGGTTTCGGTTACGTCTTTAAAGGATGGATTAACGAGACCACTTTGGCTCCTAGCAAACCGGGAACCGGTACAGTTGTCGCCGTTAAAAAACTCAAGCCACAAAGCTTTCAAGGCCACAGAGAATGGCTCGTACGTTTTTTTTCTTACCGTCGACATTTGAACCTTAATTCGCTTCGTATAACGATTCAGCTTTTTTTTTGTCTTTGTCGAATTTTGCAGAATGAGGTTAAATGCTTAGGGCAGCTTCAACACGAGAACTTGGTTAAGCTGATCGGATATTGTTCGGAATCTAAAAACAGAATGCTTGTTTACGAATTCATGCCTAAAGGAAGCTTGGAGAATCACTTGTTCAAGAGTACGTTTTTTTGTAAGATCGAAATATCGAAAATGGTGTGGAAATAGGAATTTGATTTGCGTTCGTCTGTACAGGAGGAGTACAGCCGATGGCGTGGTGTACGAGAATGCAGATAGCGATTGATATTGCGAGAGGATTGACGTTCTTGCATAGTTTAAATGCCAACATAATTTACCGCGATTTAAAGGCTTCCAATATTCTAATTGATTCGGTACGTTTAAAAAAAAATAAAAATGAATATTGTGTGTCATTAATGAGTTTGATTCGTGTAGTTAGTGACATTCTTGAATCGCTGCAGAAGTTTCGTGCGAAGCTTTCGGATTTCGGGCTTGCAAGAAAGGGCCCGAGCGGAGATGGAACTCATGTCTCGACTAGAGTTGTCGGTACAATGGGTTATGCTGCTCCAGAATACGTGGCTTCAGGTTTCTTGTTTGCTCGTTTTCTCTTGCATGGAAATCAACTTTAGTTATTAATTCAATTTTAATAGTTGGGTGTCGGAACGAGTGGCGGAGTTAGGGTTTTGTTTTTGCGCGGGTCAAATATGCACTAAAAAGTTCTCTACGGAGGCCGAGAATTCTACACTAATCGAAAATTGAAATGCTAAATGTAGTTTCAATTTTACCAGTACCGTATTTTCATATTTTCAACATTATGCATAACTTTCTCATCCAACCACCAATTTACGTGATTCAAGTTGGTTTAGAAAGTCGATTCAAAGGGCTAACACTTCGATGTTTTGAGTTTTCCCAAATTCAGATTGTAGGATGGTCAAAATCATGTTTGAACGTAGAGTTATTGTTGGTTAGGGTAGTGATCATTCATTCATACATAACTTTCTTACCGGACATCCATCCTGGCTGATTCAAGTTGGATTACAAAGCCGACTCAAAATACGACATATTTAGTATTTCGAGCTTTGCCAGGTTCGGACCAAAAAAAGGGTCAAAATCACATTTGAAGTCGGATCTGTACTAGTAAAATTTAAACGACGTTTAACACTACCCAATTGAGCAACAACGTATTCGTGTCTAAAATCCTAGCTGTTTTAGAAGCAGTGGGGGCCATTGCCCCCATACCCCTCCTATGTCGGTCCCGCCACTACTGCAAACAAGAATTTCACCGGCAAAAAAAAGTATTAAAAAATTAATACCTACATAATTTGGACTTAATTCATTTTGCGAATACAGGGCATTTGACTGCAAAGAGCGACGTGTACAGCTTCGGAGTGGTGCTGTTGGAGCTGATATCCGGAAAAAGAGCGATGGGCGACGAGACGATCGGCGGTGCAGAAGGCACATTGGTCGATTGGGCAAAGCAATATTTAGGAGACGGAAGGCAAGTTTCTAGAATCATGGACACGAAGTTGAGGGGCGAATACCCGAAGAGGGGGGCCCAGGCCTCCTCTTCTCTTGCTTTGAGGTGCCTCTTTAACGATCCCAAAAACAGACCGTCTATGGTTGAGGTTCTTGCTGACCTGGAGCAACAGCTGGCGCTTCAAACTTCTCCGCAAGCCAAGCTGGAGCATCGTATCAAAACATTGTCCTCTCACAGATGAATTGAGTCGAGCAGGCTTGTTTGAATCTTTATCGAGCTTTAGAAATTGTTAGCTGGCAGAGAGCTGAATCGAGCTCGAGTAACTTGATTCTGTATGTACATATTTGATTGTTTTTTGTTCTGATTGAGCTCGAGTCGAACTTAGTATATTTATAGAATAAAAATACATGTTAAAGCTTGGTTCGTTGTCTTAGTGAATCGAGCCCGCATAAGCCTTTGAAGGTCGATTTGTAATCGAGTAACGTAGTTCAAATTTGGTAAATATAGTATTCTTGATGTTTGGAGTGAATGTACGAATTCGGTTACGAGCTTCGAAGATGTTGGTAATGACAAAATTCGTGATTAAAAAGGTTGAGTTTATTGCATTTGGTAGACGTGTTCATCAAATTGTTAAAAAAACTCTCCATGTTATAAATACTACCAAAAACAACCCCATAAATGGTAGGGACTGTTTGCTAATATTTATAACAAGGGCAAATTACGGACACCCTCTTAGGTATGACCAAATTACGAAAAAACCCTCTTGTTTGTCCAATTACATCCACCCCTCTCCTTTTAAATATGTTTACATAAATTTTATGTAATTCGATTATTCACCGAACCAAATCGTATATTCCGTTTGGTGAACGGTATGAAATGTTGGCGTACCGAAATTTCTGTTCGGTTTTACCAATTTAACATCCCTAAATTTACCTCAAGAAGGGTATTTTTGTAAGATAATACATAGTTGAGGGGATGGTTGTAATTACCCAAACATGAAGAGGGTTTTCGTAATTTGACCATAAGTCAGGGGTGGCCGTATTTTGCCCTTATAACAAAATGAGTTTTTTAGCAATTAGAATAAACACAGGGTGCTAAATGCAATAAAACATAAAAAGGTCACAACTGAAACTTGCAATAACTGTTGAAAATTCAACTAACGATTATCCGACAACCGAAACCGAAACCGAATCTAGTACGAAAATTCATGCTTTACAATGAAGATTGCATTTGCCTGAGAATAATACAGAGAAGATTCCCCAAAAACACACACACACACACCCCTCACTAAGAACACTGATCTACGCTCTCGAAATTTCTTACCAAGAAACGAACCGGGGAAACCAATTCGAACCCAACATTTTTCCCTCCTGGCGAAAAAAGGTCCCACGAGAGAAAGCAAAAAACAAACAAACCAAATAATGGAAAAAATCGAGCAATTTTTTTTACACATTCGTCGAGCCGACAAAAAAGAAAAAGAAAAAAAAAAAAAAAAAAAACTCATACTAAATAATGCTCTCGTTCACAGAGTCGTCTCTACTTCATTTGTTTGCATGTCGTCTTCCGTTTTCCACACTACATCCTCGAGGCAGGTCGAAAGGTTTTTATAGAACTGCATCCGTAAAATCACCACAAAACAGAATATTCTTTTTTAGCCGATACTCTCGAAAAAAAATTCGATAAACCATTACAAATTAAATTATTTTCGGAAGAATCATGTTTGTACCTTGTGGAACTCCAAAGTATCTCCCTTTGATTTTCTAACCTCGACAATATGCATCGAAGGCGCAACTTGAAAAACCTGATTTAACCACATAATACGCCTTAGCAAAAATACGAAAAATGAAGATATGATCAAAATACTTTGGCCAAATGACGGCCAACCCCCCGAGGTAAGATTAAATTACGAAAAAACCCCTTTTATTTGGTTAATTACAACCACCTCCTCAAATATGTGTTGTTTTACCTTTAATAGGTAAATTTTACACCGTAAGGGTGGACGAGTAAGACAATACATAGTTGAGGGGTGGTTGTAATTACCAAAAAGTGAGGGGTTTTTTCGTAATTTAATCTTACCTCAGGGGGGTGACCGTAATTTCCCAAAATACTTTGAATAATAATTAACCAACCTCAGTGGAAACATTAAGATTGCCTTTTCTTCCAGCTTTCGAGTTTTCAAGCCTCATCTGAAAAAAAAAAATATTTATATAGAAACAAATTAAAAATTACCAAAATAAACGGCATTTTAAAGGGCTTCTTTTATTTATATAGAAAACTCACTAATTTAATTACCTTGTAATTCTTCTTGTGAACATCGAAACCGAGTGGTTTTACAGCTTGTTCGATCTTATTGATTATCTCGTTAGCTGGGCATCTTGATGTGAACCTCGTTTCCTTCTTGTACCCCTGTTAGAATAAGGCATACGTTTATTTGTTGTCGGAATTCGAGTGTTCACATTGTATATAACGAAAAAAATCGAGTACATAAATACCTGTTCTACACCAAATAAATTCTCGAGATTGAGACCTTTCGACATGGAAATTAACTCAAATGCGTTCATCGGAGCTGGCTTCGTCTCTTCCCTTTTCTCCGTCACCAGATACTCCTGTTGTCGATATTTTTTATGAGAAATATTTTCATTTTCACAAAAAAAAAAAAATTAAAAAAAATAGCAGTTAATTAGTTGGTCCGTGATGCTCGATAAATGTTACCTTAGAATCCTTAAACACGGCTTCCACATCGTCCAAATTTATGTCTTCTTTCTCGTCAAATACCGGCTGTTTGTAGCCTTTCTTGAACCACTCGTCCACCAGTATTTCAGCTATCGTGATCCGCTGGATAAACGCAAAATGTCGGAAAAGTTAGAATCGGATAAATTTAATAGAGCAATTTGAACACTAAATAAATTAAATAGTTTATTACTTTGAGAGGATTTGGTTCGAGTATTCGAGCAATCAACTTCATCGCTCCGAACGAAAGCCACGGAGGACAAGTGAATTCAGCAGCAGATATCTGCACATCGAACACGAGAAATAGGTGAAATTTTATAAATTAAAAAAAATTAAAAAATAAAAAAAATAAAAAATAAAAAATCAAACACCTTAATTGCCAAAAATTACGCACCTTTTTATATAGATTCATAACATTCGAATCGTCAAAAGGCAAGTAGCCGGCAAGCAATACGAAGAGTATCACTCCACACGACCACAAATCTGCAGTAGCTCCATCGTAGCCTCGATCGTTCAGAACCTGCGGCATTTTTTAAATAATAAATAACATATATTTATTAAAAAAAATTGCATAATTAAATTAATAACATACCTCGGGAGCAACATAATTCGGAGTTCCACATGCAGTATGCAACAGACCATCGTCCTGCCAAATTAATATTCATAATTAATTTCATAATCATAAGTAAACGAACGTATACCAAATTTTACGGTTCCGACAATATATTACCCTGACTTGTTGGGAAAGAGCACTTAATCCAAAATCGGAAACTTTGAGGTTTCCAGAAGCATCCAATAGTAAGTTCTCCGGCTGCACCGGTAAAAAAAAACATAGTAAGATAACGGAATCTTTGACGGAATATTCCAAAAAGGTATATTAAATAAATATACCTTTAGATCTCGGTGAAAGACTCCTCTGCTATGACAATAATCAACAGCATGAATAAGCTGCTGAAAATATTTTCTCGCTTCGTCTTCTTTCATCCTTCCGTTATTTACCTTCACATTTGCAGATCCAGATTCTTTTTCAGACAGATGATTTTTTTTTTTACATGTCTATAGACTTTATACATGCTTTCGTAAGATACCGAAAAAATGTCAATGTTTTTGCAAGATAAAAAAAAGAGAATTCGGTCTTACGATTTTATCGAAGAGCTCTCCACCAGTGACGAATTCCAAGACGATAAATATCTTGGTCTTACTTGCCATGACCTGCAATTAACATCGGAAAAAAAAAAAGTAAGAATTTAATGAATGGATATATTCCCTGAATTGCTATTAGCTTGAAAGATTGAATCTTTGGTACCTCGTACAATTGAACGACAGTTGGATGTTTTATTAGTTTCATTGTAGCTATTTCCCGCCGAATCTGCAAAATCCGTAACCATAACCGCCGGACAAGAAAGTTAGTTGACCATGCAAAGAAAGCATTAATACTAAATATCCATCTTTGTCAACATAAGTTGATTGAATCAAATTTATTAAAAAAAAAAAAGATTAACCTGGTCAGCCATTTTGTGCTTAAGGACCTTATCCTTGTCGAGAATTTTGAGGGCCACGTGTTCTCCCGTCTCGGAATTTCTAGCAAATTTAACTTTTGCGAATGTGCCCTCGCCGATTGTTCGTCCAACCTCATATTTCCCGATTCTGCGTTTAACTTTTGGTTGATTCATCAGCAATTCCGATCTTCAACAACTCAGCAAAAATTGTGGTCTACAAAAACGAATTTCCTGCACAAGTTGTTAATTATTTTTAGAGAACTACTTTCGAGCAACGGTACTGAAAAACCTGTCCGAATATAGTCTCCGTCTTAAACGGAGATCGTAAGTGTGAAACACAGTTATATATACATCTACATTGTGGCCAATTTGATAAAATCGAGAAGATTTATTGGACATAATCCACTAGTATATATCTTACTGGCAACACGATGAACCGAAACAATCAAGAAACGTAAAATGCCGACGATACGGGGAATCAACTGAAACACAACGGCAACGTATTAAAATACAATAAAAATCCAGACCTAGGGAAAAGTGCAAGTGTGTGAGACAATGCAATCATTATCAATGACAAGTGACAACACTGCTAATTATAGTTACAAGATCAAGAATTGATTGCATCACATTAGTATGGGCAATAATAATAAACAGAAAAACAATATCACAAATTAAAAAAAAAAAATTAATAATAAATTCTTACAATTACCTCGGCAAGCAGACAGCAAAAACCCAACTCCCAGCTCGCGCGATTATATCTGAATCCAAACTGGCAATTAATTAAGCCCTCAAATTTCTTTTCTTTTTTCCAAACAATTCACCAAAGAATTCCCAAATCCAAGAAAATATCTGGAGATAATTAAGTAAAGAAAATAAATTAAAATAAGAACTAAAGTAAGCAAATCCCAGAAGAACACTCTCGAGTTTCCGCATGCATATCACTTCAACACACACACACATATATATAATATATAATATATACCTGTGGGAATTAAACAGTAACCGTGCAAGAAACCAAGAAAAATATGAATTCTTAAAGAGCAAGTGGAAGGATAAGAGAGAGAGAGAGAGAGAGAGAGAGGGAGGATATGGTTGAATAAACAGTACAAAGATTGAAGCTTTTTAATGATTGATGATCGATTATTATTAGAACATAGAATAGAAGAGAAAAAGCGGCTCTTGGAGTGTGAATGGGTCAACAAAAAATCTTCAAGTTTTTCTGACTGCTAAAAAAAATGAAATGGCCCTAAAATGCAAAAGGGCGTTAAAAAACCAGCAAGCAGAAAAAAAAAAGAAATTCAAGAATCACCCCTTCTCCCACTGCTTCAGCTTTCAGACAGTTGAATAAATAAATGATTTTTAACAGTTGGGTTAATTTAGTGGAAAGTTCCAGGAAATTGTGGTGATGACAATGGTTGTTGGAATTACAGATGAGGACAACTGATATGGAAACAGAGAGCAGATGCATATTACATCTCCCAAGAAAAAAGCAGAGTAAATGCACAGGGGTCGTACGTAAGTTTTATGACAACAACAACCGCACTTATCTCCATTTTTTCTTATTTATATTTATTGATTTGATAAGCATCTGCATTTATTTGATTGAAGGCCGTGTTTGGTCGTTTCAAATTATATGGCATTATTTAAGATTTTTTTTTTTAATGTATGTATTTAATTAAATTACTCAATAAGACTCAATAAATCTCGATAAATTAATATACATGGCTAAATAATATTTTTTTTCTCGATTCTCGGGGAGAATGTGCTAAAAGTTAATAATTTGCTAAATTTATAAGATGATACACGTTCGAAAAATTTAGGAAGGCCGGTATAATATATAAATTAATATTACCTAAAAATAATTCTTAAATTACATAGTCGAATATATATTTTATAGATGTATGAAAGCTTAATAAAATATGATTTAATTGGTTAGAATTTCTGGTATAATTTTCTTATAACTCAACAGAAAATTGTTCAATAGCATTGCTGCTTTAAGAGCTTCTGTTTGAAAAACGAGTTGTACATTAAACTAATAGTACTATGAATAATATATACTAAATTTAAAAAAAAATGTATTAATTAAAAAAATTAATAAGTTATTAAGTAATGTATAAACTAATAATTATTAGTTTATCGATCAGTTACCATTTCGTTAAATTAATAGGATTTTGATGGTTTCAATTGTATTAATTTGAGGTTTAATTGTACATTAAATGAAGTGATAAAAAAATAGCGTTTAAAAAATGTGGACTAACAAGTGTAAAAGTGGAAAATTATATTGAAGTGTTATATTTAAATTTTGTTCTCATAAGTCATATCTCAAATGGATTTTGCATATAGCCTCCAAAAATGGGCAAATTTTGTTAAATGAACTTTGCCCTTTATAATATAAGGGTGCATTTGGATGGAGGGATTTGGGGAGGGATTTCAAATCCATAATAACAAATCACTTGGACTTGTTTGGATTGAGGGATTTGGAGATGGATTTCAAATCCCCACCCCTCATTTTTAGTTGTTTTTTGAGAAATAGTGGTGGATTTCAAATGACTCCAAAATTGGAGTCATTTCAAATCCATTTCCCAAATCAAATCCCTCCCTAAATCCCTCCATCCAAATGAACCCTTATATTATATGTGATTTTTCTATTTTACAACATATGTTTTAATTTAATTTTCATTTCAACTTTAGAGAAATGTATTTTTTAGATTCTTCCAAAAGAATAAAAAAAATAAAGACTCTGTTTCTTAAAAAAAATTAAAGTTCGATAACAACTATAATATAATATATTATATAGAAAATAGTAATATAATAATCATAATTAATGATAATATTAAAGATTTTCAAATTGATTTTTAAAATCGAATAAATTGTCAATCGTACAATAACTAGTATTATATACATTTTGTGTTGTAAAATTAAATAAAAAACACAATAATATATTATATTTCTCATTTTACAAAAAAATACATTAAGCTTTTCATTTTATAGAATAATTATTTTGAAATTAAAACAAGAATATTTGACTTGATAGGGGTAATTTAGTCTTTTCCAGTTTTCTATTCAAGGGGTTATGTGCTAATTTTATACCATAAGGGGGTCATGTGCAAAATTTCAAAACCACAAGGGGGTTATGAGGCTAATTTCATACCATAAGGGGGGTCATCTGCAAAATTTCAAAACCACAAGAGGGCTATATGCCTAATTTCATACCACAAAGGGGTCATGTGCAAAATGTCCAAACCACAAGGGGTTAAGTGCTATTTAAAATAATTTTCTTATGAATTAAATTCCAAATTTTTGTGAGAAAAATGAATCGAACCCCCACCAATATCATTAAATATTAATTAATTTATTTTAAGTTTTACCGTCTATTTGGTTCGTACACAAACACAGCCTATGTCAAGCTGTCTGTTGTCCGTACTTGAAGCTTTTGAGTGGTGTACGATTTTTCTCTCTCTTAATCATTTTTCATATTTTCATAAATAGCTGCTAATACAAAATATATACTATATTATATCATAAAATAAGGTGAGAAGAAACTTTCACCAAAATCATGAATCACATGTCAACCAAGCTTAATATATCTAATAAAAGAATAAAATAAAAATCAAGCTTTAGTATATATGGCACATTGCACCAAGTCCAGAACAAAATATTTTAGACGATAGAGATTAGATGGAATTTTTATTTTTTATTTTTTAATTTATTTTAGGGTAAATTATGAAAATTCCCTATATTTAGGTTAAATTATAAAAATGCATTCACCTATTTGCAATTACCAAAATCATCCTAATACTAGTTTCTCTCTTACACCAACCCTTTTATGGTGTAATTTTCCATGAAGTCTTTTTTCCTTGAGGGAATATTCCTAAGAAAATGGCTATTATATCCCTAAAAACAGTCTTTTAAATATAGTTGACATTGATAAACCATCTTCATCAACATCACATTGCAGTATTACTAAGGCAATGTTTGGTAGTATTTTGATTTTGTTTTCATTGATTCCCCAAAACAAAGTTATATTTATTACACTTCTCAAATAATTTTCTCAAAACAATCTCAAAAGTTTCTCTCTCCTTCAGACATGATGTGACTGCTACACTAAAATGATTTGACTGCTACAGTAAAAAAATGTATTCACTAAAAAACAAATAAATGTCACTTTATCTTTCAATTTTTTCTTCTAAAATATTTTTTTCTAACACTTTTAAACATGATGTGACTGCTACAGTGTATTTTGTCTCATTCAAAAATACAAACAAACATTATTTTCATTCTCAAATTCTTCCCCCAAAACATATTTCCTCAAATGAAATCAAAATAAGTTCCAAAACGCTTCCAAACATTGCCTAAGCTTTCTAAATTACTAAGCTTTCTAAATTGCACAAATACCTTCAATTTGTTCCACGTTATAGGGGTAAAATCGTCATTTTCAGGGAATATTCTCTGGTATCAAAAGATTTCGTAAAATCCACACCATAAGGGGGTTCGTGTAAGACTGAAACAAACGTCATGAGGATTTCAGTAATTATGGATATGTGAGAGTGTTTTTCGTAATTTAGTCTAAGTTTAGGGAGATTTTGTAATTTTATTATTGAAAATCTGTTTTTTTTTTTTTTTTTCTTTTTTTCTTTGGAGACAAATGTTATTCGTTATAGAAATTAGAAATTCGTCGTGTATTTACAAAGACCTTATTGCTTAGTGGGCTAATAAAGTTTAGGCTACGTTTGGTTATAAGCATTGTTAAGGATTAAATAAAGCCCATATAGATTCCTCAAAGCCCATATCAAAGGAAATTCCCTCCTCTGTCAAACACTGTCCCCCCTTCACCAGAACTCCCTTCATATTTTCTCTCTCTACACGAAGCCTTGAATTTGAAGGAATTTCAAAAATTCGCCATGGGTTCCGGTAAATTACAGTTATTTATTTCTACAAATAATGCTTCCGTTGATCCCCTTTTAGCTCAATCATGCGTTTTACACTTGTTTTTTCTCGTATAATGTGCTTAATTTTGACCGTACAATGCTGCTGCAGATGCTGATATGGAGGATTACGGGTTTGAGTATTCCGACGAGGAGCCAGAAGAACAGGATGTTGATATTGAGAATCAGTATTACAACTCTAAAGGTACGATTACTCTTATTTTTCTGTATTTACTCTGTGATTTTTTTTCTCTCTCTATATATTTGGGGGTTTTTTGTATATGACAAGTTTGCTTGTATTGTGGGTGGGTATGTGTGTGTTTATGTGTACGAAATTAGTATTAGGTGAGTTGTGCTGTGAGGGTGGAGAGATTTATGGCTCTTTTTTCTGCACTTGCTTTTGGGGTTGTATGAATTTTCATGTATATATGCTGTTTTTCACTGTAGGTTTGGTTGAATCAGACCCGGAAGCTGCACTTGAGGGTTTCGCAGAAGTTGTGAATATGGAACCTGAAAAGGCCGAATGGTGATTTCTTGTTGATTTTTTTTTTTCGTCGTTTCTGTATCTTGATTGGCAATGGTGTAGGGGTTAATATAAGAAGTTACGGAGACGAAAAACGTCGAAATATTTCAATTTTTTGCTAAACGCCTTGCAAACCCATGGTTAGGAGAAGTGTGTTCATGATTATATATATATGATGTGTGATGATGCAATAGAATTTTTTCTCATTTATATTGCCTGTTCGAAATCGTTGATCTCGTAAGTTGAAGACTAATTTGTAGGTTCATCAATGAAAAGCTAGAAAAATTGTTTGCTGATTGTATAGTGGAATTCGATATCTAGAAATCTTCCCTTTCATTGGTGATGTTTGATTTGTTTTCTTCTATGTTCAGTTTATTTCTTCTTTATTTGAATGATTGTATCTAACAAAATGGGATTTGATTATCTGAATTAATAAGTAGTCAGCTCCTAGTTAAGTGTTCATGGCCAGTCTCTATGAGATCACCATCTTCAAGTGAAGCTAATAATTCGTATGCTTTTTTCATGCCTGCATGAGAATTTTGTATCTAAATATCCGTACTTACAGTTCCATTATCTAAATTTAGCTGTTGTATGGGGCTAGATGTACAAGTGCTCCTGATTTGTTCCCAGAGTTGTTTAAATGACCTGCAATGCGTTTTGCAACGAATTTTTTTAGATGTAGCTTCTTCTAATTGGTGTGCGGGTTACACTGTTCTCTGGATCTATTGCAAATAAAATTTCTTATCTCGTAATTTTACAAAGTTACAGCTAGTCGTAGTTATTCATTTATAGAGATGATAACTGTGTTAGATCTAAGGGATTACATGTTATCTTGTTATAATGAATTGCAGGCTGAAATCATGTTGAAGCTAACTGTAATTGTCAATATGTTGACTTGTGTTGTGGCTTCGTATATCTTGAATGAGTACATGCTCGTTGACTCTACATTTTTCTTGTTTGACTTCAGGGGATTTAAAGCTTTGAAGCAAACTGTTAAGCTTTATTATAAGCTTGGGAAGTACAAAGAAATGATGGATGCGTACAGAGATATGTTAACTTATATTAAATCTGCAGTGACTCGAAATTACAGTGAAAAATGCATAAACAACATCATGGATTTTATTTCTGGATCTGCTGGTCAAAACTTTAGTCTGCTGCAAGAGTTTTATCAAACAACCTTAAAAGCCCTTGAAGAGGCGAAGAATGAGGTAAAAAAAATCATTTTATTTGAATCTAGTGATTTTTTTTTTTGTTGTTTGTGAAAAAGCTTCACATGCCCACTTTTTTCTCTACAGAGACTGTGGTTTAAGACAAATCTGAAATTGTGCAAAATATGGTTCGATATCGGTGAATACGGACGGATGAGTAAGGTAAGTTTTTGCTTTTTAGAATGCAATTTGTATTATATGTTTATATTGAAATTAATTCAACAAATCCAATCAGATACTAAAGGAGCTTCACAAGTCATGTCAAAAAGAAGATGGTACGGATGATCAGAAGAAGGGCACACAGTTGTTAGAAGTGTATGCAATTGAGATCCAAATGTACACCGAGACGAAAAACAACAAAAAACTGAAGGTAGGTTTGAATAATGCATTTCTACTTTCTGAAAAGAAAATTTTATCGAACAAAACACATTTTGGTTTCTTGGCTCTTCAGTGTTATCATCCATTGAGTTGTTCCAAATATATTGCAGGAATTATATCAAAAAGCATTATCAGTCAAATCTGCTATACCTCATCCGAGAATTATGGGGATAATTAGAGAATGTGGTGGAAAAATGCACATGGCAGAACGACAATGGCCAGACGCGGCTACTGATTTCTTTGAAGCTTTTAAGAACTATGATGAAGCTGGGAACCAGAGACGCATCCAGTGCTTAAAGTATGTCTTGAATTATTGACTTTGTTAATGCCTAAATATGCATATGTGCTTATTGTTGAGTGATTCTAGGCTGAAATCTTGTGCTCTCATGTTGGCATTTGTTTTATATCGATGTAACTGTGTTAACATAAGTGTTGTCGTTCAATGTAAACTGTCAACTACTTGGCTAAATACACATGCATATACATTTTTTTAACTGGAAGAAGATTGCACCATGAGTAGTCATAATAATGACTGAGATATTTTATTAGGATTCTTCTGATTCAGCAATCGTTACTGTACCAGCTCAGACACAATATCTTTGGAAGCTGCTATTTTTTGCATCCCTATCATTGCAAGTTACTCGCTTCTGGTTTTATTCTTGCATTTTACATTAACATTTTAAACCTTACAGCAATATTGTAGATATAGGGTGATGTAGTTAATTCTATTATGAAGAAATAGTTACATAAATATCCTTCTTTAGACACTGAATTCGATTTTAGTTTGCTGCTCTCTTGAACTCCAGTTGAACTCAATTAAGTGGTGCCTGTGTGTCAGGTATTTGGTTCTGGCAAATATGCTGATGGAATCAGAGGTCAATCCATTTGACGGTCAAGAGGCAAAGCCGTAAGTTGTTAGTGAATTTTAGAATCTTACAGAATATGAATTTGAGCCCCCACTGACTTCATTTTCTCTGTAGATACAAAAACGATCCGGAGATTCTGGCCATGACAAACCTAATCGCAGCATATCAAAGGAATGAAATTTTGGAGTTTGAAAAAATTCTCAAGGTATTCAATTGTCTTAATATTTGCATTCTGCATGTTAGAATAGAAGCCTTCTCTTCCCAACATCTTATTTGTATTTGTTCTGGAGTAATGTGGTGGGAATTTTGCAGAGTAACAGAAGGACAATAATGGACGATCCATTTATTCGAAATTACATCGAAGATCTTCTAAAGAATGTGAGAACACAAGTGTTGCTTAAGCTCATTAAGCCGTACACAAGAATTCGGATCCCCTTCATATCAAAGGTGAAAAAGCAAGAGTCTTCTGAACCTTTTTCCTGTTTCCCTCTTGCTCATTTTTTTTAATCTTTTGTTTCGATTTTCCTTGAGTAATCCGGATCCCCTTTATATCAAAGTGCTAAGTCTGTTCTTCATGGCTGGTAAAATTAGTCTTCATATGAGAGGATTGAATTTTTCCAAAGTCGATTTCAAAGCTTATGCACTAGTTATTTATCAAGTTGTATACACGCAGTGGCGACGATAATACTACATTACTCGAACAATAATAGATATGTATATAAAATACTAGGTTCTTTCAAGAAGTGGCGAGGGGGCGATGGCCCCCCCGTAGCAATTGTATACGTCATTAAAGATCCATTAACGTAAGATTAACATTAATGACTTGCAGGAGCTTAACGTGCCAGAGAAGGATGTTGAGGCGTTGTTGGTGTCCCTTATCTTGGATAATCGAATTGATGGGCACATTGATCAAGTGAATCGGCTATTAGAACGTGGTGACAGGTCGACTTTTCAATCTCTACTATCGTCAGTTTTTTTTTTGGTTTTTCTTTTGGTAGAATAATATTATAAATATTTGGGTAATATGGATGCAGGTCGAAGGGAATGAAGAAGTACACTGCGATAGACAAATGGAACACACAGCTGAAATCTCTGTACCAAACTGTTGGCAATCGAGTTTATTGAGACTGTTAATAGATGTGCATCTCCTTTTATCAGACGGTGTTGAGTAGTTATAGCTTGTGAAACTTTGAGCATAGAAGCACTTTCAGCTTTCCTTTTTGTTAATGATTGAATGAATGTTCGCAATTTAGGTTAATCAGCCTAATTGCGTAACTGAATCGCGTTCCGTCTGCACATTGGTTCTGTTTTTCGTTCTATTTTTTTATAATATATAATTTTGGTTTTCACATTTCAATTGATTCTGTTTTCTGAGGAGCATCATCAATCATCATCCCTTCCTAATTGTTTCATCGAATGTTTGGAGTTTATGTCGTAAACTTGTCCCGGAATTTAATTCCTATCGTTAAAAAATATATTACAAATATGAAGATAATATAATCTAAAATTTCAAACATGAAACAATCTTATAATGCGATAAATAATGGAATTAAAAGAAAGTCTTAATACTCCACAAAGTGGTGAAGGCAATAAAGAAGGAAGGTAATAGATAATAAGAATAGAGTTTGTTATTTGTCCCACATCGGTTGTGATAGACAAAAATGCAAGAGAAGTAGACTATAAAATAAGAGGGCCTAACATCGTAGAAGCTCATACCTTTCTCGGCCTTTTGGCTAAGATCAAGTGTAGTATCTGTTCTTATCAGTTTAATATCTGATATGTGGGCCATCGGCCCACACGATATTAAATTAATATTTTTAGGGGGAGGGCCCACCAAGACAGCTTGCTGTCTGGACCTTCGTGCGTCGTCCATGCGTTGCACTACTGCACGGGCCTGGCGCACCCCACCCAATTCAAGTTCAAGATTATTTGTTGCAAAAATAATATGCTTTTTATTATGTAATCATCGTTCAGTTTCCTTTTCAATATTATTTGTTGCAAAAATAATTTACTATTTCTTATGTAATTATCGTTCAATTTCCTTTCAATATAGATAATTATAGTGATAAATCATAAAAGTATAGTTAAATATATACAACCAAAATGTATCAATCGTCCAAATGAAATATCAAGGCAAATGTTGCCCTGAAGTAAAAAAAAATATATAGAAAAAATTAATAAAATATCCTTGATATTATTGTTTTACAATTAATTAATTAAGAGTGATAGATGGTTAAAAATCGAAAATAATGCAATTAATGCTCCAATGAAAATCTAGAATGATGATTTGAGGCAAGAAAAACTCTATAAGAGGAGAAATAATATGGGACAGAGTCAAATACGACAGAAGAATGTCTTTGTTTAAATTTACATATTATTAATTCCCTAATTTTTCATTTAAGCAAGGCCATCTCCTTTAGCCTCTAGTGGAACACCCAATTTGGCCTAGAATCACTTTTCTTGTTATTACATATAATCCTGCAGACAAGCAATCTAAATTTAGATGAGTTAGTTTGTTTTCTCATGCAACAAAGCTTAAAAACACAACCCCAAAACAGAATTGTTTATAAATAGACACACATGAGGACAATACAATAACAAATTTTTTTTCCTATACTAACTGAAAAAAAAAAACATAATCTTAGCACTTTTGTTACTATAAAATGAAACAATTCAGTATCTAATCAAATATCATACACACAAAAAAGCAGAGAGTATATATTACAATGGCACGATTCCTAGTAATAGCGTTTCTTGTTCTAGCGTGCGCTATGGAGGCTGCCCAACGGGCAGAAGGGCAGTCACAAATCGCGCAGTGCCTTATAGGGTGCGGCCAGACAACGGGTTCTTGCGTGTTGGGTTGCGGTACGTCGAGCCCGCTTTCGTGCCTCCAAGCTTGTGCAACTTCAAATATCGGATGCATCACTTCTTGCTTGGGCACCACAACGAAACCAACCAAGCGTGGTTGATTTATTCATAATTTATGTAAAATTAGTTTGAGTTAAGGCTATTATTGTGTGTGTTGATGTAATCTCTCATCATGGTCTTGAATAAATAAAATAAGAAGCTATTTATATATCATTTGATCTTTTGTAATGGATAAACCGATGCGACATGGCCGGAAAAAAACATTTTAATTTTCTGAGGTAATGCTTCAAAACAATCAATAGCCTCGTCGGGCAATAGTTGTCGGACCATATATAGTCGTCATGGGACATGCGTTTTTCCACCATATTTCTCGACTTACCGTCATGATTTGAAAGGTCATGCCTTTTTTGATATAATTCTTGCAATAAATTCAACATATTTGTTATGTTAAGTATATATTTTCCTCAGCCCAAATTTCGGACCGTCATGAAAATCGGGTTGTTTCCTATTTCTTGATCTTTTAGTACCCTCCTCGAGTTCGAGCGTCTGCGTATACACTCATTTGTCCTGTATTTTAATGAGCTAAGCACATAATTAATTGCTCGAACGCATATCCTTCTCAAGAAGTATGAAACTCAAGACAAATATGCACATGTTATCTTCATTCACCGGTTCGTTATTAACAACCACAACTATAATGAGTTTCAAAGCCTAAGAAAAAACACAATAAAATTACACGCACTCGGTTATTCTTAGAAAGTCTATCCAATAAAAACGGTGCACGATATGCTGTCAACTCTTCAAGGACAAGAAAAAACTACCACAATTCTAGTGAATCATCACTTAAAAGAATGCATTTTCACCAATTTTCTTGGAATAATAACTTCCATGCTTCTTTCATATTTCCCTCGACTGCACCAACTGTGTTATTGTCCCACATCGATAAAGAGTTCATATAATTGAGAAGAGAAGTGAATATAAAATGGGAAGCCCTTCGGCATCAAAAAGCCACGCAGCTGCGCGGTAAACACATAGCGAACTATTCTTTCGCCTTTTACTAAAGAATACCGTGTGTTTGCCGCAATTCAAGCGGCATACGCCATTTTTTGTAGGGTGTCTCTCTTTATTGAGTGACCCCATCCAATTACAGTTTAATACTTGCATCTGATTTGTGTCTATTAGTAGGCTCTATGAATTATATCATCTAAACAATTTTATATTTTTGTGTTGATTTTGTGCATACTTAATTTTCAAAAAATATAATATATATATATATATATATATTGTTACATATTGAAGCCTACGAATTATATATAATTTACAAACACCAATAGAAGAGTGATATAGAGACATAAGAGTCTTTTAACCATAGACAATTTAGAGGTTTTATCCAAGACGAGTTTTGAATTTTTTTTCCGTAGAAAAGTGTTTCCATTTTTTTTATTATTACTAGAAACGTCCTCGAAACTTTTAAATATTTACGGAAACAACGCCGAAAATATTTACCCACTTTTATAACTATAAATTGAAACATATCTAATTCAATCCCCCCACCCCCACACACACACACAAAAACACATATTATCACAATGATTTTGGGCTCAAATTCATACATGGCACGGTTTTTAGCTATCGCGTGCTAGCATGCGCTATGGAAGCCGCCCAACGGGCAGAGGGGCAGTCACAAATAGGGTGCAGTCAGAAAACGGGTTCTTGCGTGCTATGTCGGTTTCGCTGTCGTGCTACCAATCTTGTGCAACTTCAAATATTGGATGTATCACTTCTTGCTTTGGTACACCAAAACCATCCAAGCACGGTTGATTTTATTACTTACAATATTAAAAAAATAATTCCACAGTTTATGATTATTTAGTCATATAGTTAAGATCAATTACTTGAGTTAAAGCCTTAATGTATGTTTTTGATGTAATAATCTCTCAACATGTATCCCTTCTTGAATTAATAAAGAAACTATTTATATAAATTATATATCATGAAATCTTTTTCCTAACGGATGAATGATACCATGGTTTTGAGGAATAATTAATATACAGTATACAAAGTAGTCTGCTCCACAAAGTGGCCAATGCTTTGAATAAGGAAGGAAGGTAATAAATATTAAATGGGTAATAAGAATAGAGTTTGTTATTTGTCCCACATCGGTTGTGATAGACAAAAATGGTAGAGAAATAGACTATAAAATAAGAGGGCCCTGCGTTGTAGAAGCTCATACCTTTCTCGGCCTTTTGGCTAAGATCAAGTGTAGTATCTGTTCTTATCAGTTTAATATCTGATATGTGGGCCATCGGCCCACACGATATTAAATTAATTTTTTTAGGGGGAGGGCCCGCCACGTCAGCTTGCTGACTGGGCCTTCGCGCGTCGCCCATGCGTTGCACTACTGCACGGGCCTGGCGCACCCCACCCAATTCTAGTTCAATATTTTATTTATTCTGTACATAATTTCAAATTCAATTCGGTCTAACTAAATTATCATAATTTTTATTTGATGTTGATAAATCTGTAAAATTTGAATATAATTTTGAAACAAGCTGTAAATTTGTTTGAGTAGTAACTCCACCAAAGTTGAAAGAAGCTGTACAACTAACTAAAAGGCTTTACGAAGGAACATAAGAGTCGGTTTGATTCCTATGTAAGGATGAAACGAGTTTGAACGAACATAAGAGTCGGTTTGATTCCTATGTAAGGATGAAACGAGTTTTCGTTGGCGTATAAAACTTATTTGTCCTCTTTTTAACGGGGGAAAGCACAAATTTCTTGCTCAGGAAATATGCACATATTATCTTCAACAACCAGTTACGTATCTATAGCAAATTCCAACGTCTAACAGAAAATACGATATATTCCGTGCACTCGATTATCAATAAGAAACATATCCTTAAAACATGGTGTGGCATTGCATGCACAATATGCTAGGCCTCAAAAGTAAGCATTCCCTCCATGTGAATTTTACAAGTCAGATATGGTACAAATCAAGAAATCGATGGATCTTGCTTCGTGCATAATATCGGAAGAGTACTAGATGGTTCTAACCCAGACTTTATCATACTTGCAAGAAGATTCCGAGCCACTTCCCATTTTCCATCGCCCAAAGTATTTGGATTGTCATATTGTAACTAGCAACATTAGGCATCAACCCCTTTTCGACCATTTCTCTCAACATCTTCAAGGCTTTATACGAGCTGCCTTCTCTGCAGTATCCGTAGATCATAGTATTGTACACCACATCATTCGGTTCGACTTTCATTTCGCCCATCGTTTTGAATAGTTTCGACACTTCTTTCATGTTTCTTGATTGCACCAACCGTTTATCAAGACCCCGTAAGTACAAACATCCGCCGCCAAATTAGTCCTCTTCATGTACGAAAGTACTTCAAGCGCCTTCTCCATGTTATTCCATTTAACGAAGAAATTAATTAAGATAGTGTAGGTTACTTTCGATGGAGAAAGGCCTCTTTCCTCCATCTCACGTACAAAGTCCAATACTTGCAATGAATTTTCACTTCTCGAGCATCCCGAAATCAAGATATTGTACGTAATTACCGAAGGAGATAAACCAGATGACTTTAGTTGAGCGAACAAATTTAAAGCTAGATCGATTCCTGGTAATAGTGTTTCTTGTCCTATCGTGCGCGACGGAGGCTGCCCAACGGGCAGAAGGGCAGTCACAAATCGCGCAGTGCCTTATAGGGTGCGGCCAGACAATGGGTTCTTGCGTGTTGGGTTGCGGTACGTCGAGCCCGCTTTCGTGCCTCCAAGCTTGTGCAACTTCAAATATCGGATGCATCACTTCTTGCTTTGGCACCACACCGAAACCAACCAAGCGTGCTTGATTTATTCATAATTTAATTCAGTCCTATATGCAAAATTAGTTTGAGCTAAGGCTATTATTGTTGTGTGTGTGTTGATGTAATCTCTCATCATGGTCTTTGAATAAATAAAATAAAAAGCTATTTATATATCATTCGATCTTTCGTTATGGATAACCGATGCGACACGGCCGGAAAAGGACAGTTTAATTTTCTGAGGTAATGCTTCAAAACAATCAATAGCCTCGTCGGGCAATAGTTGTCGGACCTTAGTCGTTATGGGACATGCGTTTTTGCACCATATTTCTCGACTTACCGTCATGATTTGAGAGGTCATGCTTTTTTTGATATAATTCTTGCAATAAATTCAACGTATTTGTTAGGTTATGTATATATTTTTCTCAGCCCAAAATTCGGACCATCATGAAAATCGGTTTGTTTCCTATTTCTTGATCTTTTAGTACCCTCCTCGAGTTTGAGCGTCTGCGTACACACTTATTTGTCCTGTTTCTTAATGAGCTAAGCACATAATTAATTGCTCGAACGCATCCTTCTCAAGAAGTATGAAGCACAAGACAAATATGCACATATTATCTTTCATTCACCAGTTCCTTATTAACAACCATAACTACAACGAGTTTCAAAGCCTAAGAAAAAACACGATAAAATTACACGCACTCGGTTATTCATAGAAAGTCTATCCAATAAAAACGTTGCACGATATGCTGTCAAGTGTCAACTCGTCAAGGACAAAAAAAACTTAATTATAGTAAATCACAACTTAAAAGAATGCATTTCACCAATTTGCTTTGAATAATAACTTCCATGCTTCTTTCATATTTCCCTTGACTGCACCAACCGTTATTGTCCCAGATCGATAAAGAGTTCATATAATGGAGAAAAGAAGTGAATATAAAATGGGAAGGCCTTCTGCTAATGAAAGGCACGCAGCCGCGCGGTGAACACATAGCGAACTATTCTTTCGCCTTTTACTAAAGAATACCGTGTGTTCGCCGCAACTCAAGCGGCATACCCCTCTTTTTGTAGGGTGTCTCTCTTTATTGAGTGACCCCATCCAACTCTAGTTAAATATTTGCACTTGTTGTTGGCTCGCATGTATTATGGACTAGGGAAGTTGTTGTATATGGGAAATGTTTAAATATTAAAAATATAGGGGCACTATTTTAATTTAAATAAAATATTATAACGTTTGATTATGTACTTATCGTTAATTTTACAAGTTCTAATCCGAATTACAGTTTCGACATATAAATTTATGTTAGTATGGAATTTGCAACTACAAAAAGAAGAAGTGAAATAGAGACATAAGATTCCGAGTCTTTTAACCATAGACAATATCGAGGTTTTATCTAAAACGAGTTTTGAATTTTTTTTGGGTAGTAACGTGTTTCAATTTTTTTAATTGTTACCAGAAATGTCCCCAAAACTTTTAAAATATTTACAGAAACAACGTCGAAAATGTTTCCGACATGTGTCATGGCGGTTCGGTTTCCAAAACGTGAAAACTCATGTGTATAGAAGGTTTTTGTGGATCATAGACTCTAACCAATTGCTTTGAACATAAATATGTAAGTTGGCCTTTAAAATGTACCATTTACTCTTTCACCCATACTTGCAATTATCAGACCATATTTTTCATAATTTCAGATTAGTTTTACAACTATATAAGCATTAGAAACAATTCTTTCTTGTCACCTCCCTCTTTTTTTTTTTTTAATGCAAGAAAACAAAAAAACACACCACAAAAAAAAAAAAAAGAATTGTTTATAAATAGACACACATGAGGACAATAACAGATTTCTTTTTCTACTAACAGAAAAAAATAAAAGGGAAAAAAACACTCAATCTTCCCACTTTTGTTACTATAAAATGAAACATATCTATTTCAATACCACATACAAAAACACACACATTATATATCACAATGGTTTTGGGCTCAAATTCTTACATGGCACGATTTTTAGCTATCTCGTTTCTCGTGCTAGCGTGCGCTATGGAGGCTGCCCAACGGGCAGAGGGGCAGTCGCAAATAGGGCAGTGTCTTATAGAGTGCGGCCAGAAAACGGGTTCTTGCGTGGTGGATTGCGGTATATCGGTTTCGCTCTTGTGCTACCAAGCTTGTGCAACTTCAAATACTGAATGCATCACTTCTTGCTTTGGTACACCAAAACCATTCAACCGCGGTTGATTTCAATATTTAGAATATGAAAAAAAATAGAAATTCCACGGTTTATTATTATTTAGTCATATGTTTTGATGTAATAAATATGCAGCAAT
This sequence comes from Erythranthe guttata, assembly GCF_056151865.1. Lineage (NCBI taxonomy): Eukaryota > Viridiplantae > Streptophyta > Magnoliopsida > Lamiales > Phrymaceae > Erythranthe > Erythranthe guttata. The sequence goes on from NC_142546.1 coordinate 21,401,846, forward strand.
TCTTGAATTAATAAAGAAACTTTTATATATAAATAATATTATACGAAGTAGTGTGCTCCACAAAGTGGCCAATGCTGTGAGTAAGGAACGAATAGGTAATAGGTAATAAGAATAGAGTTTGTTATTTGTCCCACATCGGTTGTGATAGCCAAAAATGGTAGAGAAATAGACTATAAAATAAGAGGGCCCTGCATTGTAGAAGCTCATACCTTTCTCGGCCTTTTGGCTAAGATCAAGTGTAGTATCTGTTCTTATCAGTTTAATATCTGATATGTGGACCATTGGTCCACACGATATTAAATTAATTTTTTTAGGGGGAGGGCCCGCCACGTCAGCTTGCTGACTGGGCCTTCGCGCGTCGCCCATGCGTTGCACTACTGCACGGGCCTGGCGCACCCCATCCAATTCTAGTTCAATGTTTACTGTTCTATAAGAAATAAAAACATAATTTTATTTATTTTGTCCATAATTTTATTTATTCTATCTATAATTGTAAATTCAATTTGATCCAACTAAATAATAATCATAATTTTATTTACTGTTAGTTGATAAACCAGTAAAATTGAATATAATTTTGAAACAAGCTGTAAATTTGTTGAAATAAATAACTCCACTAAAGTTGAAAGAAGCTGTACATCTAACTACAAGGCATTACGAACATAAGCGTCGGTTTGATTCCTAGTTTTCGATGGCGTATAAAACTTATTTGTCGTCTTTTTAACGTGGGAAAGCACAAATTTCTTGCTCGCATGCATTCTGCTCAGGAAATATGCACATATTTATAGTATCTATAGTAAATTCCAACGTCTAACAAAAATACGATAAGTTACATGCACTCGATTATCAATAAGAAACATATCCTTAAAGCACGGTGTGGCATTGCATGCACAATATGCCAGGCCTCAAAAGTAACCATTCCCTCCATGTGAATTTTACAAGTCAGATATGGGACAAATCAAGAAATCGATGGATCTTACTTTGTGCATAAAATCGGAAGAGTACTAGATGGTTCTAAACCGGACTTTATCATACTTGCAAGAAGATTTCGAGCCACTTCCCATTTTCCATCGCCCCAAAGTATTTGGATTGTCATGTTGTAACTAGCTACATTAGGCACCAACCCTTTTTCGACCATTTCTCTCAACATCTTCAAGGCTTTATACGAGCTGCCTTCTCTGCAGTATCCGTAGATCATTGTATTGTACACCACATCATTGGGTTCGACTTTCATTTCGCCCATCGTTTTGAATAGTTTCGATGCTTCTTTCATGTTTCCTTGATTGCACCAACCGTTTATCAAGACACCGTAAGTACAAACATCTGCTACCGAATTAGTCCTCTTCATGTACGAAAGTACTTCGAGCGCCTTCTCCATGTTATTCCATTTAACGAAGAAATTAATTAAGATAGTGTAGGTTACTTTCGATGGAGAAAGGCCTCTTTCCTCCATCTCACGTACAAAGTCCAGAACTTGCAATGAATTTTCGCTTCTCGAGCATCCCGAGATCAAGATATTGTACGTAATTACTGAAGGAGATAAACCAGAAGACTTTAGTTGATCGAACAATTTTAAAGCTAGATCGAGTCTCCCAGCATGGCAATACCCATCCATCAACATGTTATAAGTAATTATAGATGGGCTCAAACCGCAATTTTTCATCTCATCCACTAATTTGTTCGCCTCTTTGACCTTTCTTTGTAGGCACAATCCCTCGATTAAAATGTTGTAAGTCACGACATTGCATGCCACACCTCTCTCACGCATTTCGTCGAACAGTTGGAACGCCTTGTGCATTTCTCTATCGTTACAGTACGCGTTCAGCACGCAGTTGTAAGTATGCAAGTCGGGCAACGACCCTTCGCTCTTCATCTTCTCGTAAAGCTCAAACCCGTCATTTTTCAGACCTTTCTTGAAAAACCCGTTTATCAAAGCGGTGTAAGTATACTGATTAGCAACCAATCCCATTTCTCCCATTTGAGAAAAGAGTTTCTTTGCCTTCTCAACCTCACCCTTCTTACAGCAGCCATCGATCAATGTAGTGTACACAACTACATTAGGAGTCAAACCCGTTTCGCGCATTTCTCCCAAAACATCGAAACCTCTCCTTAAATCCCCACTGTCACAACAACCCTTCATCAAAATTCCAAAGGTGTAAGCATCAAATTCAACTCGTCCCTTATTTTTCTCGAACACCAACCAAGCTTGTTCAAATCCATTGCCTTTTACAACACACTTCAGCACACTATTAAAAATATTCGACGCAGGCATAAGCCCTTTATCAATCATTTCATCAAACAGAAAAAGGACGCGTTCTGTTGGCAACTGCGCTTTGGCATAAGCGCTAATGATCGTCTCGTAAACAAGAGATGAGTTGAAGTACTTCGAGTTACGCGTCAGGTACGATAAAAGAGAAGAGACTGTGAATAACGGGGATGTTATTTTATCGGAGAGCAACTGCAGAATGAGGGACTGAGCATGCAAGACCATGTTGAAAGATAAGAGATGGTAGATGATTACTGATACGGATTGGTGAGTGTGGTGGAGGTCTTGGCCGGTTGAGGAGGTGAAGAGGGAGAGCGCTTTCAGCGGCGGAGCTTTCAGCATTTTGGAAAGAAGAGCAACAGCTTGATGCTTACTTGCAGACATTTTCACAAACAGTTTGCAAGCAAGTCAGATTTTTTCAATTCCACGCACGACAAAAAAGTCTCTTCTTTAGCAGTAAACACGTTAGCTTGAGTTAAGGATTACTGGGTCAATGCAATAGATATAGAGCAGCATCTCTCCGTACATAACTTCTGAGAAAACCAAATAGAAATAGAAAATTGTATAAATCGAAGGGGAAATGTGTTTGTGTGTGTTATTATTATTCATTGTCACAGAGAGCAGCAGAGTTTGTTTTTATCAAATTGGGTGTATTAATTATTGTCCCACATCGATAAAAATTTCATATAATGGAGAAGAGAAGTGAATATAAAATGGGAAGCCCCTCGGCAAGTGAAAGGCACGCAGCCGCGCGGTGAACACATAGCGAACTATTCTTTCGCCTTTTACTAAAGAATACCGTGTGTTCGCCGCAATTCAAGCGGCATACGCCACTTTTTGTAGGGCGTCTCTCTTCACTGAGTGACCCCAACCAACTCTAGTTTAATGTTTAAAGCTGTGCTAAGGTTTCCGATTATTTTGTAGTTATGTTTAATTAATTATTTTGAAATATTTAATTAACTATATCTAGTAAATTGCCGTCAAAATTAATATTAAAATATTCATTATGGCATTGGATGGAAAGGTTAGTCATTATCAACTATGTATTTGGATTTTATTTGACGGTAGTTATTCCTAATAACTTACCGGGTCGATCTTATTCAATATTATATGACGCTAGCGCAACAGTGTCGGTTTTTTTTGTTTGGGATAAGATTGTGAAGAAGCAAGTTATCCCCGCCCCGACGGTAGCTTCTAGCTTTCCCCATCTCTCCTAAACTTCCCCCGGTCTTCGGCCCAAGCTGTATGAGGCATAAACTCGTCCCACGTAAGGTTCGGAGACCCAACCCCACCCCAACAGACTTAGGTCAACTAACACAAAGAAGATAGAGTTCACTCAACAATTGCTTGACTAATCTTCTCCTGACAACTAAATGAGTAATATATATATATACACAGTTTGCAGGATTTGGTAACAGGCAGCAATTATGAAATATACAAATTGTCCTTTTAAAAAAATTGATATTTTACCAAATAGTTATTTGCTTGCAAATTTTGGAGTTCATAACACATAATTTTAAATAAATGAGTAAAACAAAGAAGATTGTTACGTACAAATGACAGTTTATTTGTTTTCTTATTGTTTCTAACATGCGATGGGGCTTTAGACCTCTCGAAGCAAACACGGGAAATTAGATGCTACACTTGGTTATTTACACTGGGTGGATTTTAATCGTAGATCTGCACATAATCACACACACCCATGTATATGTGTGCTTAGTAGTGGGTTGGTTGTATAATCAATTCAAATATTTCACCCGATGTAAATAAAGATGTAAATAACCAGATATATCGTCTAACTCCCAACAAACACCTATCTTTATTTTTCCCTAAACAATGTACGCTCAATTCACATGTTACATATATTTCATTATCTTTAGGCAAAAGATCAGCCAATAAAAGAACACAATACAACCTTAAATTTTGCTCAAACTTTGTAGCCTGTTGTCCAATCAGGTGGGAGCTCATTGAGGTCAAACCCCAAGACTCTCGTCTGCAGGCGGCGGCAGTGCCGCTTGTGGCCGCCTAAAGCCTGCCCTTTCAAGAACCTTTTATCGCAAAACGGGCACCGATGACACCCGAAACCGCCCCCACCGCCGGAACACTCTTCGTAATCTTCACAATTTTTCGATGTCGGAATTTTACGAGCCTTCATATTATTATGGTGGGCTTTGTGTCCGCCCAAAGCCTGGTAGCTCTTAAAACACCGCTCGCATACGTCACAAACATGCGGTTTTTCCGGATCATTAATTCCGTCACTAAAAATTACCGACGGATTTACAATCTCGTCGCTGTTTGCTGGATTTGGATCGGACGCATCCGAAACAGATGAATCCAGCTTCCTCTTCTTAGGTGGCAGGTTTTGTTCTGCCAGGGCCTTCTGTTTTCCAGGCCTGTGTGATCTCTTCCGTGTTTTCGACCATACAGGCAACGATAAAAGGAATCTTTCCAGGGAACAAACGGAATCTGAAAAGATGCTGTTTTTCATCCCTGGAATTGGTGGTTGCATTTTTCCCCTCCTCTCTGCATGGTTTCTCATCTGCACTAACAGAGACTTGTCTGTGATGAATGTTTGATCACAGACAGGTGATTTTAGGTTTCTCTCATGAACTAATTTAAGCTCCATTTTACTATGAAACTGCAATTTTTTGAGCTCTTTCACAACCTCTATGGTTTTCTTTTTTTTTTTTTTTAATTTTTTTTTAATAATAATTTATAAGAGAAATAATATGGGAAAAAAGTTTGCAATCTGTGATAAGAAAATCTGTGATATTATAATCTGTGAAATAAAGTTTGATGTTACTTACCAAGAAACTATAACGGATTGTGTAAAGTGTTTTAATACGCCATATTCATTAAACACTAAATGAAATTTAGAAATTTAGGGAAGTAGTCTTCGGTTTCTTTTACATTGCAGCTTATTAATTATATTTTCTCATTCACCAATAATAAAATTTTGTAATATTTTAATGAGATTCTTGTCATAAATTTCTTGATATTGCATTTTTTTTTATAAATGAAGCTATTTTTGTAATGGGATTGCATATTTGGATTGTTAGCATAAATTTTTATTTCACTTTTCTTTTTTGACATATGGGGACAAAATTGTCATTTTGTTCTTGGTCAAGATTTGGTTGGATGTAACAAATTTTGAAATGAGGTAATATTGAATTAAAAAAAAACAGTAATGTTTGGACTTTGGATAATTACAACCATCTCTATCAACTATGAATTGTCTCACACGTTCATTCTCGCAGTGTAAACTTTACCTACTAAATGAGGGAATGATTGGAATTATTCAAACATTAGAGGATTTTTAGTAATTCGACTTTGAATATTAGTCTTTTAAACCCTTGATATAATACAAATATAAAATGAAACACCACATTACAATAGAAGACTTATTAAGAATCCCAACTGCATGAGAATGCTTACAAACATAACCATTATTTCTTCAAACTGAAATTATTTCTCCGGCGTTGTTATTATTATTACTACTATTATTATTACGAGTTGTGCTTGCCAAAGTTCAATGTCTATTTATAAGACCAAGCATTCTCGAACCTTGTCCATCTTTTTGCTTTTCGTGCTACCGTAAGTCTTTCCGCTCTTCATTTTCTTGGGTCCTTGTTTCCTTGCTTCGATCCTTTGTTTCCGCTTTCTGCACCACATTTCATTATTATTTTTCCAACTTTTTTCTTTTCTTTTCTTTCCGTGTCACGACTCGTGAGAAAATAAACGAAGCCTAATAAATTTACACTTTATAAGAGTTAAATCACATTTTTTCCTTCGAAATCACTAACATTTAGAATACAAAATTCAAAAAATTATAGTAATAATAATTCGGATGAATTTATCAACAAAAATGTTTTCGAAATCTCTGTTTATAATTTTTAACTCCAAAATCGAAAAGCAATGCACGATTCTATATTTCCATCACTTCAAATGAGTTGTGTAGGTGTGTGCTTTAACAAAAAGTAATGTTATTCGGATGAATTTCCATAATTTTTTTTAACATAGAGGAAAAAATGGTCAGGTTATTCGTTCTTTTTTGGTAGTTTCTTCATTTTCTTCTTCCTTTCAACTTGGAATATCAAAAAACTATCAAGTTCAGCTATCATAATCATAAAAGATTTTCAATCAGTTTTATCAAAACAAGCCGAAGTCCATTTCCGAAGTGTACAACGAGTACGGAATTTACCATTTATTTACGCACAACGATAAATGGTACACACTACGCTCGCAGTTGGGTCACATATGGTGCCCGCAAGTTCATTTCTCCCTATGCAATACAACCGCCGATGAGTTATCTAAACTCCAAAGCAGAAAAAATAGGTTAAGAAATCAATACCCGTTCTGTTTTTCACCCACAATTTCAGGACCTAATAGACTACGCGAAGAGGGTGGTAATTTGATCTGGTTAAAACGGCAATTGTAGAAGAAGGGAAACTCGGAGATCCCTAGATATTATTCCATTATTTCGGTAAACAATTAAATAGGCTCGACCTTTAAAAAAGGAAACGCATAGAGGTCCAAGAACCAGATGCCCATAACAAATATGGTGTGGAGCCATGATCAAGAATCAAGAATCTCGAGATCCCTAGATATTATTTTGATAATATGCTGCATTATTGTCCACTCAGAAAACACTCGAAAATATAGACACCCCTTGTGAGCACTAACAGAGTGTGTGGGGCTTTACTGGGAATCAAATATGTAGTAGCAGTAGCACAACCACATATTCGATGCTGAATAAAGGAGTCCCACTGAATAAGTATCGGAAGCAATCCTTTCACTCTAATGGCAGAATCAGAGGCCAGTGGGGTTACGAAATCTACATCAAGATACGAAACGACCGTCCAGCACTTAATCAAGAATCTTAGAGGTGGAAAAAGTATCTTAATTTGGTTATATAGAAGCTAAAAGATTAATGTATCTTATCCTGGGATATGCACAAAAAGGGTTCATGAGTTTTACTAGAAAATAAGAACGAAGAGACTTGACCTAGACCTCTAAAAAGAACAAAAACTAAACAAGGTTGAGAAATTGGGATACCGACAAACTAGTCACCCGTAAAAGAAAAGATCAAAAACCAAAAAGTTCTCCAAATGTTCTAGAAGTTCAAAACATGAAATTTTAAGATAAGTAGAGTCGAAGAAGGTACACAGAACACAACCATATACTTGAAAAAAAAAATGCAAACAGGATAAAAGTCGAGCAGCCAAACAAAGCTAATAATGCCAAAAAAGCATACCCTAGCTGAAACAGAAAATATAATCAAACTTATCTGCCCTGTTTCATTTTTTTTTTTTTGGGTTCAATCTTAAATAGTTTTTAAAAGAAGACTTAAGTTTGGAGTTGGTCAAGATCTCACTTGGCCATCATGACCTTGACGAATTCCTCGTAGTTGATCTGACCATCACCATCCACGTCAGCCTCACGGATCATTTCATCAACCTCCTCATCAGTCAGCTTCTCACCGAGATTCGTCATGACATGGCGAAGCTCAGCTGCAGAAATGAATCCATTCTGGTCCTTGTCGAAAACCCTGAAAGCTTCCTTGAGCTCCTCCTCGGAATCAGTGTCCTTCATTTTCCGGGCCATCAGATTGAGGAACTCTGGGAAGTCGATTGTACCGTTGCCATCAGCATCGACCTCGTTGATCATGTCCTGAAGTTCAGCCTCGGTGGGGTTCTGTCCCAAAGAACGCATGACAGTTCCGAGCTCCTTGGTGGTGATGCAACCTATCAAGGAATTCACCAGAAATTATAAGAAAAGGAGAAATTCGAAAGTCACTGTAGCGCAGAATAGTTACAGTTTTCACATGGCTGATACCACATCATAGTTTATCTAGCAAAAATCTGTATCAACTTGAAAGATTTAAGGTGCGAAAAAAATCTGAAAGTTAAAATGAGACCACAAATCCACAGATCAACAAAAGCAATAGATGTTAAGAGAATAGAATACTACTAACGTTAAAATATGAAGGAAAAAAAGATGAATATATAGAAAACCAAGTGAAGTCTTAATGACAAGTTCATGGACTCCGAGTTGGTGAACTACACGAATATTTTTCAATTACTTATGGTTCAAAACCCCTCGTCCCATCCGAGCTGTAATATAATTCCGAGCAGAAGATCGAACTGATGAAATTCCCTCCTTTCCATAATATAAAAGACAATAAAAAACCATTCCAACAAAAGAAGAAGCCTTACCTCAAGTTACATAGGCAATACTAGACTAGTTGGCCAACGAATAATTGCATCAGCAAACATAAAAAATTCCCCAATCACATAAATGCAACACGTAATTTGATAAATAAGGAGACAAAATATGTTAACTACCTATGAACAACAAAATGAGCAGAACCAAAGTCTGCCTCAAATATGAGCACATAACCAACACTATTCGCCGTGGTTGTATGTACCACAACAAGCAGCAGAGCAGCATCTAGCACATCAATTATAACATAAAAAATTCCATGTTTCCCTGTCTATCAATCAAAATAAAGAATCCCAAACCAATGAACATAAAAACCACAAGGAAAACATCTACCACGCATCAAAAGTGCATTCATTCCCAAAATACACACGTTCATTAACACAGTTCATACAACCACAAAAACTCCAGCACCAAGGGCGGCAAAACACCACAAAACTCCACCACCTACGGGCATCAATACAGCCTGCGATCTATATTTCGCGCAAAATCAATAACAAATCACACGAACACCAACAAAGGCGCCAACAAAATCAACATCTCACGCGTAAACCAATAGCCATTACGAGTACTCAGATCTACTCAGAAACACGTGAAAACTCAAAAAATACACACACACACACAAAAAACGAATCAAATGACGAACAAGTCAGAGTAAATCTAGATACGAATAAGCGGTATGTAATTAAAGCAACTGACCGTCTCCATCCTTGTCGAACAGAGAGAAAGCTTCCTTGAATTCTGAGATCTGATCGTCGGTCAGCTGATCCGCCATTTCTTTTGTTCTTTTCGGAGAGCTTTTTTTTCTTCCTCTTAGGCAATAATACAAACACCAGTGTGTGTGTGTGTGTGTGTGTGTGTGTATGCGAATTGTTAGATAGAGAGAGAAGAATGGGTCAACGAAGAAAATGAAGGAAAGCGTGGGGCTATTATATAAAATCGGAATAGGGTGGGGTGGGGGTTCATTTTCTTTTTTCTTTTCTTTTTTAATTTCCATATTATTTATTTTATTTATTACTTTTGAACAAAATTAAATGAGAAATTCTTGTCTTGCTTTTCTCAACCAATAATGTGCACTTTTACTTTATTCTTCTTTTGCTAATATTCTATCCTCTTTTTATTTTCCCTTCTTTTTATTTTTATGTAAAATTTCGTTGCGTTAAGAAAAATCTGCATCAAATCTTCGGTCGTTTTACTATGTATAAATCTCGTTTATTTTTATTTTTTATTTGTAAAAAGAATTATGTTGCACAAATTGTTACGAACATGTATTTCGTACATCAAATATGCGACAAAATATGGTTTCTAAAGTGTTTCGGATTTAAGGGACAAATTTAGCCTTATATAATATAATATTTACAAGTGGACCGTACAAGTTTTGAGTATACCAAAAATTAAACAAAGTCCAATTATTTAATTAATCATGGCTAACGAAACGAGGCTTAAGAATATTATGACGACTTCAACATATGTGAGTATGAAGTTAAGAATAAAGCACTTTTTTTGGTTGTGTGTAATTCCCCTAATCTTGACAATCACATTTGTTATTTGTATATCAAAATGAAAGGCATCTCTTTCCTTTTCTTGGAATAGTAATTTAGGTATAGGATTCGAATAGTGATGCATTTCTGCGTAAAACTATTTGGTAGTTTTTAACATTTTATGTTGTTATTATGTATATGATTTTTTTTTAAAAAGACTAATGTGTAATAATGTAATTTTATGAACATGATGATTTTCATCAATTTTTAAATATACAAATATTTGTAATATTGTGAAGGTACTTGAGTTGATGTAGCATAAAAGTGAGAGAAAGGATTTTTTAAAATAAAACTTGTTAGTTGTTACGAACAAGATCACTCACGAAATGTATTGTTCCAAGTATTAGTTTCTCCGTTTATTTTACTCGGAAACGAGTATATTGTTGTTCGATTATCTCTCGATTTTGTCGGTTCTTTTTGCTTGTTCGGTTTTTCAGAACTTTGACACGCATTGCTAACTGTTATTTACGATTTCTGTGGCATTCGTGAATCTTGTCTTCATTTTTACGACGTACGATCATATCACTTTATGTTGCCTTTCTGCACCATTGATCTAAAACGCTCATACGTACACACTGTATTTATTTGTATGAATAATGTGACGGTCCTATGACTACTTCGACAGAAATTTATCGATGCTTGCAGGATTGATCGTTGGGTTGTTGTAAACTTCTCAGCCAGTGGAGATATTCCATCAATTGCTGCGGTTAATTGCTCGATATAATCGGATAACTCCGTGCAATCAAATAAAACTCGACATATACACTAAAGATGACGGCATTATATATAAACTCAGTTTCAATATATTTCTAGCATGAAGATAGCCATGCTGTCATTATTATCGATGAAATTTGAGGAAATTAAACAAACTCGGAAACATCGTCTAGCCACAACGAGACTACTGCGCCAGCTGTCACGCCAATGCCTAAGCTGATGGAGAGGGTCCGAAACTCGATGTTCTTTTGTTAGAGCCGTCCTAGCTACATGATGCATTTTTCGTACAATGTTTTCGGGAATTTTTGTTCGAAATAATGTTCGTTATAATTTTGTTAAAATGCTTTCGGTTGTTTAACATTGAAAACAAAATCGATTTTTTTTCGAAGTACCATCACAAAAAAGATTAAAGATAATAAAGGAATTAAAAAAAAAAGTAATAAACATGATAAATGAAAGAAAAGAGACATTGATTATGCAACTTGAGCGTGCAAATCTTTACTTATTTTGAACAAATCGTGTTCATAAAGATTGCAATTAAAGTAAAATATATTTATATACATTCATAAATTGGAAAAAAGAATATTAGAAATATAGTACTTCGAAGTTCCAACCTTATTATTATTATTATTAGGTTATTACTACTACTATTAGTAGGGTAAATTACCCGTCAAATATGATTAAATTACGAAAATCCGCCTCATGTTTGAATAATTACATCTATCACTATAATGTAAAATTCAATATAATCTTTTAGATTCCGTGGAATGTTCTTTAGTTTGTACTTGTTTTGTGGCAAAAATGCAGTTTCTAATGCACCACAATCTGATATATACAAGTCAAAAAATACATTTTGTAATCATTTTGTTTCAAAATGTAAGCTCTAATGAGATAAAATGGGTTCAAGTTTGAGAATATTTCACATGATTTAGAAGATTCCACTAAATTTGACACCGCGAGAGTCTACGTGTAAGAAAATTTATAGTTTATGGGATAGTTGTAATTATCCAACATAATTTCTTTTTTCGTAATTTAACCATACATCAAGGGTGGTTGTAATTTACCCTTAGTACTATAATAATAATAAGGGCAAATTAGGGTCACCCCTGAGTTATGATCAAATTACAAAAAACCCCCCTACTGTTTGGGTAATTTCACCCATCAACTATGTATTATCATACGAAAAAATCCCTATGACGGTAAATATAGGGATGTTAATTATGTAAAATCGAACCGAAATTTCGGTATACTAATATTTCATACCGTTCACTGAACTAAATATACTATATGGGCCGAATTACATAAATTTTATCTAAAAATATTTAAATTGAGGGGTGACTTTAATTATCCAAATAAATTGGGTTTTTCGTAATTCGGGCCCTAATAATAATAATTATTTATTGTTATTATAAAAACTCAGAGTCAATCTTTACAACATTGGTTTGAAAACTTACAGCCCTAGTCCCCCGTCTCTCTCTACTTCTGCCCCCACCCTTGTTTTTCGTCATGCTCCCGCCACCTTTCTCCTTCACCACCGCCGCCGCCGCTTTACCCTAGAAATCACTTTCGATTCAAATTCTAGGTTTCCGAACCCGCACTTATTCTCTACGATCAATCAATCTTCCTTCTATTAAATTTTAATTCGAATAAACCCGTCTTAAATACTTGTTCCGTTGGTAGTTTTAGGGATGGGTGGTGATGGGGGTAATGGTGGTGGTGGTGATCGCCTTGATGATCAGAGTGACGTCGTTGTTGTTGCCCCTCCAAAGTCTCCGTGGAAGACTTCTTCCACCGCTTACTCGGCTGTGAGGGCTGATTCCGACGCTTGGCCGGCGCTCTCAGACGTTCGTCACCGTACGAAGGATGATGTCAATGCTCAATCCAATTCCCCCAAGTTGCCTCTCCAGCCGTCGAAATTCGGGGCTGATGGTTGCGGTGCTCCTCCGGCGGCTCCTCCGCCGGTGGGTGCAGTTTATTCGTTTCTAATTTTTATTTGTTATTTTTTTTTTATTTAATTTTGATTTATTTGTGAGTGCAGTTGTTTTTTTGTGTTTTTTTTTTCTATTGAGGGGTTGAAGTGGTTTGCCTTTTTCTATTTGCATGTTTATTGGCCTTGATGCATATTTATCATGATTAAACAAGTCGGGTTAATTGGAAATATAATGAAATTCTTTGAAACTGAAGAAACAAGTGCATGTAAAGATTTAAGTTTTATTGGTGAAGATTGGCATGTGTTGTATGGGAATGAAAACCGTTGTTCTGTAGGTTCGATGGTATATTCTTTAATCTGTATGTTTTTACTCTGATTATGATGATGATGACTGCAGTTATTGTATTGTGCCTTCATATGTATTGGCACATACTATGTGGAAGTTGAGTGAACAGAGAAACATCCATTCATGTGTATCTATGAAAGCGAGGGATCCAATTATATATATATATATATATATATATATATATATATATATATATATATATATATATATATATATATATATATATAATGAGATGTTTCAGGTTCTTAGAGCTTGAATATATACCTAATTTCCCCGATTCTGAGAGAAGTTCCATACTTTTTGATTAGTGTTAGGCATGGTACACGAAATATCTATTTTGTGTTGTTAATTTACAGCACGGTTTTCAGGAAATAAGTTCTGTCTTTGATGGATCCTCTATGTCCGAAAGGAAGAAAAGGAAAAGAATGGATCGTAATTGGTTGAAAATGAGCTCATGGAATGAGTATTTCATTCTACATCCATTTCATCTTGGTATTCCTATATTTTCAGTTAGCTGGTCTTAATTGGGCTCGTTAGCTTCTAAAATCTGTTTGTTGCTTCTGTACCCGTATTCTGTACCTAGAAGCAGTAACATGCCGTGTAAAATATATCTCCCAAGATGGGGAACAATGTTGTCACCAAATTTCTGTTTCCTATGGTGTTGACATGCCTTATACATAGTAATTGAAACTGCTGCATTTAGATGAAATATCTCATCCCGTAGGAAGTGCAACATGTAGGCTGGAAATTACTGTTCATTGAAATTTTGCTAAATATGGATAACTTGTGATTCAATCTGTGTGGCTTACCTAACAGTTTTCTGCATTTCCAGGTCCCATGCGAGCAGCAGAAGTTCCATGAACGTGGTAACACCAAGTCCTTCCGTAGGCCTCACAATATGCATCAAAACAAAACTGGCCCCAAGCATGGCCCAAATGGTGTACCTCCATATCTTGTTCCTGTACACTGTTATCAACAACCCGGTACCCCGTATTTTCGACCTATGTTTCCCTTTAGGCCAGTGGCTGTCCCTGGATATAGTTATAAGGTTCCTCCTAGACCTTTTCTGAGGCCTGATGGTCAACTGGTGAATCCTGGTAGTGATTCTGCTCAAGCTTTTGTTCCGCCAGCAAATGGGGGTTTCCGACCTCCAGCACATGCTGATTCCAGTGCCCGTGATCCCAGATATACTGGAAGAAGGCCTGGTGCAGAAGGACAAAATGGCCAATTTAATTCTTCCTGGAATAATCAACGGCCAATTGCTTTTAACAACTTCCATATGCAACAAGATATAGGGCCAAGGCCTTTCATAAGCCCCCCTGCTTTTATTCCTAGTGGTTTTGTTGATGTGTCAAACTTCCAAGGTATTTGGATGAATTATATGTGATTATTATATGAAGAAACAATATCATTTCATTCCATTTGGTCCTAGTGGTTTTATTTCTTCCCTTTTCTTCTTCAAGAAAACATTAACATGGTAATCTATGAAACAGGTCCACCAGGAGCTATGCACTATCCACCTCCTCCTCCAGGCTATGTTAAAGTAACTTACCCACCGTTCTTGGTTCCACATCCTTTTAACCTCGGAGTACCTCCGCCAGTCTCGCCTACAACAGCCTTGAGAGCTAGAATTGTAAAGCAAATTGAATATTATTTCAGGTGAAAATTGATTCTCATGCCTTGCAATATCTGAACCATGGTGTAATTGGAATTACAGATAGATAAAGCCACCCCCCTTCCCCGAACCATGAAGATGGAGTTTTAGTCCCAATTCGAGCCTCTTTTACTATGTGAATGTGACTTGTTAAAGTCTGATGGAAAACTGATATCTATGAGTATAAGATCTTTCCATTCATCAGTTGGGAGTCTATGCAATAGTTTCATTTTAGCAGTATAAATAATTCTCAATTATTATTCTGAGCGATAACTCAAGCAGTTGGAGCATACTGATGTTTCTTTGGAATTGTTTGAATTTTCGCTGTACTTAGAAAACAATAATACATAGATGACAACTTTATGTCCAACTGTTTTTAGGTTATAGCATGTGATTAGTGAAACAACTTCATGTTCAAGTAATTGATGATAACTAATAGCTGAACCTTGCTACTTTGGCAGTGACAAGAATCTGCAGGGTGACCACTACTTGATTTCCTTGATGGACGACCAAGGCTGGGTTCCTATATCAATCATCGCTGGCTTTAAAATGGTATTACACTTTACATATATTTTTTATTGTTAGATTACTACTCAGGCGACTGAGAGATGGTAAATCGATGTTCTAGGAGGCAAAACCAAAATAACAAAACAACTTCTTTTTGCTCTCTTTGGTGTGGAGAGTGCAGGGTGGGTAGTCGTGGTATTATATCTGCCATGTGTTTCTTTTCTCTTTATTTGAATTCGCTTCCCCATGATCATACTCTTTCGTGAGATTATCATGTTACTAAGTTTTTTCACTAAATTTTGAGTTTCAGATTCGAAGACTGAATGTGGAGATACCATTTATTCTAGATTCATTGCAGGTTTCAGAGACAATCGAAGTGCAGGTTTGACTATTTGCGTTTCTTGAGCATTCTCTATCATTTTTTTGTACTCATTCATTGTAATTAAAAAGGAAGTTCTCTCGTATGCTTACCATTTCTGATTGTGAATATCTTGCGAATAATATCTTCCTTGCCATGGTTTGGGTTTTCGATCTTTGTAGGGTGAGAAGGTGAGGAGACGCAACGAGTGGTCAAAATGGATTCCAGTTTCTCTGGTCAGCAAATCTTCATCTCACGTTCGAGATGCTGTGAACAATGATGATTCCAATGAAAATAAGAGGGACAACGAAGAAACAATGAAACTCCCCCCATCAAATGGAAGCTCTGTGGTTCCTACACTATCGAGTGCAGATATCGTAAAAGGTTCCATAAATTATGATACAGAGCAGAGCGAGGACAAAGTTCTGGCATGCGGTGAAGCACAAAAAGTTACTCTGGGAAATAGTAACTCAAGCATGGGGTTGGGATTTCAACCTGATGATGGGAATGATAGCACTAAACACTATGATGAATCAATTTTCCCAGCTGTTGCACAAGGAGCTGGTACTGTGACGTCTATCGTTCCTGTAAACCATGAAAGCAAAGAGATGCAGGTTTGTTCAGATCAGCATGTAAAGAATTTGGATGACTTGTCTAATGATTCTTCAAACATTATGCTTGATGAAGAACTGGAAGTGGAGCAGAAAAGGATAGAAAACGATCATCCTTCTAGCTTGGAAAGGTATTTTAGGTTGCTCTCTACCTATATCTGTCATTCTTAAGATTGTCTTTGGCTGTTCTTCTCTCACCTCTAAAATTACTTAAACGAGAAGTACATTTTCTACAATGTGAAAGACTGGTTACATGAAAAATGTTGGATATTCACTTGCTTTGTAACCGTTTGACAGTTAATTTTACTGAATTGAATGTCCTGACATTATTTTAGTAGATTATATCCTGATAGAATCCTAGTGTGAATATGGTCTACATCTTTTTGATGCATATCCCTCTTGAGTATGACTAGCAGAATAGCGAGCATGAAGTTCCACTGTCACATTCTGAACTAGTGGCCCCGTGGACGATATTTTCTTCTTTCCTTTTGATTCAAGTATGTGTAGCTCATATTTTGTGAAGTAAACAGATAACTTTTTCAGCGGTGCACTGGTATGGCTATTCAGCTGTTAAGCAGATCAACATGTGCTGCTAAAACTTTAAAAGTATATCAATTTTCTAGTTTTGACATTGGATTTCTGTAGCTTTACTTTAAAAGTTTATCAGTGCAAAGTGTCAAAGGATCATGTTGATTGTGGAGTCCATTAAAATTATTTGAATGTGCTATGGAAGTATTAAAAGAGATTCTCCTAATTTATTTCCGTCATTGAATCTTTTGTCATTGACAGTAGCATTTGAAAATCTCATAGTACCTGAAAAAGTAGCCTGGTACTTCAAGAAATAATTTCTTTGAAACTATTAGCTCTCACCATACCAGCAGTACTCTTTGCTGTACATATCTCTATGTACATGGCGCTTGTGTTCTCTATGTTGATTATTTATTTTTGCCATTGCATCTACTATTTTTCCTAGATGTATTTTGACTGATCTTACCAAATTTCTGGTCATTCTAGGGTTGATGACGAAAATGAGGAAATGTTGAGTAAAGATGAATCGGTGAAGAGGCTTGTTATTGTCACTCAGGTGAGGCATGGTGGCTTCTTTTAGAGATGCTGCTAGCTTACACATTTAAATTGTTCTCTTTTACATGGTGGCTTGTAAATGGTTTTCGACACAAAAATACTCAGGAACAATCTGGAATTTATATTCAATCTAGGTTGCTTCTGTAATTTATATTCCTTAGTTCCCTTGGTTTTGCTTGGCCTATGGAAGATCGCAAGGCTACAATCTTCGACTTTGGTATTGGAGCCTCTCCCACACTCCCACAGTGGGGTTTGATGACAGTTCAGTGTTCGAATCCCTTTGGGTGTGGGTGTTGTAAGGCCACGTTATAAGGCCATTAAAATAAAGACTTTGGCATTTTCTGTAATAGTTTCTTCGTTCTCAAATCCGGGACCTTTAAGGCTTCCAGTGACGATAATGTCAATTTTTACCATCTTATACCTAAACCATCTTATATACCTACACCATAAGCATGATTTCTTTCTGAATCATTATACAGAAACTTCTGCTGAAAAAAATAGTATTTCTTTTAGTTATTTGTTTCATCTTTATGTCAACTTTCTTTTGTTAGGAAAAGGGTTCTACTAAATATGTTTTATGTCAATGTAGGATATTTTCGGCGTAAGAGTTCAATGTTGATTTTTACGCACATTATCGTTTTGATTTTTACAATCAATGACTAACTATCCTGTCTGCTACAGAATAGTGGATTGAACGGATGTCCCGGTGAGGAATCAAAGACAGTATCCAGAGATCTTGCTTCTGCTCTAAACGACAGCGTCCATATTTATGAACAGGTTGGCATATTGATTTCATCGTACCCAAAAGTAAAAATAGTTGTTTTTAACCATCTTTCAACATGCAGGAATTACACTCAAAACAATCAGAAAGCAGGAACAAAAACTCCAGATATTCTGCTAATGTTGCTGTCGCAGAGAATTTGAGATCTGCTCATTCTAATGGAAGAAGCAGCTGCGGAGGATCTGGAAATTCTAATTCTGATAGGAAGCCAAATAAAGGCAGCTCGAAGCTGAATTCCATTCATAAGCAGGGGCTATTCTGTGGCAATATCAGAGCTCATTTAAGTGACCGAAATTCTCTTGGAGCATTATCTGAGAGTCCACCAAGTGATGCAGTTGGTTTTTCCTTTGGTTCTAAATCTCCAGATAGTGACGGGTGAATATCACAAAATTATCTTCCTTCTATTAACATCTTGAATAACTATTTTGTCTCCAGTCCGGGGGAAGCCTTAGGATATCTATCAGGTCATATATTCTCTGGCTTCATTAAAACCCAAATTGGAATTTTTGCAGGTCTGGGGATTCAGAGTTTAGTTCGTCACCTCACCTACCATCTGACCATCTAATTCATAAACTTCTAGATAATAATGGTTTCGAACAGCAACTGTAAGTAGATTTTTTTGAGGCAAGTTTGAGCTACAAGTGCAAGTTTGCATGTGTAGAAATGGAAGGACGTAATGATTAGCTCTTATGCTTGAATTCACATTTGATTCAGGGTTGAGCATGTTTTGCTAACACTTCTAAATTTTTAAATGGCTGATAGATTTCACTGTTACCAGGTACGAGAAGTTTGAAGAATGCTGCCTCAGTGAACGAGAGAAGCTGGGCATTGGTTGCAGTGAGGTATAAATTGGGAATTTACTGATGAAAATTATTATTTGAACCGTGGTAAAACGTTATAGTTCATGAGTGGATGGTTCCTCTCACAGTTCTAATCAATAGACGTGCTCATTATCTGATAATTAAAATGCTGATTTGCCCCGACTAGGCATGCATTATGTTCTAATTTTGTTGATGACTATGTATGCACCTCTCTTGCAGGAGATGAATATATTGTACGGTTTTTGGTGTTATTACTTAAGGGACGTGTTTACCCCTTCCATGTATGATAAATTCCAGAAGTTGGCTGTAGAAGATGCTGCAGCCAGTTACTATTATGGACAAGAGTGCCTATTCTGGTTTTACAGGTGGGATTCATATATATTTGGTTTTCAATACCTAAATGCTCGTATGCACTTGAATTTTCTTATTTTCCCATCATTTCTCTTTCAGCACAACCGTCTATTCCCACACTGTTGTTTTCCAGTTCTGATTGTGTATCCTTTGTTTTCTTATTTCAGATATAGCTTGGAGAGGAATTTCAGAGAGGACGTCTACGAGGACTTTGAACAGCTGGCACTTGACTTCTATAAGAAAGGAGACCTTTATGGCCTGCAAAAGTATTGGTAATTTTCTAAATACTTTGAACTCATTTTTTCGTTCTCTTTCTTTAAAATGATCTTCAATTGCGACTGATGTAGTTGAAGCTTGAGAAATCATATGTTACCATTGAGCTTACTTCGATAATTATACATAATATGGATGAATTCACTTGTGAAATATTGACTGACAAATATTTAGTTCCAGTAAATCTTGTAATATGATTTTGGAGGTTAGCGTACATGCGATTTCTGAGAATTGTAAATCCTATGACTCTTGCTTTTGCAAGAAACATCGTACTCGAAAATATGGTTTTCACAAGACTATGTTCTTGCATGGCCAGGTCATTTCACCATCATAGGGAGCTCAATGACAAGAGTGGAGTACAACTGAAAAGGCATGCAGAACTTGATAGGCTGCTCAAGGAAGAATACCGTTGTTCTGACGACTTCATCAGGGTCGTTATCTAAGAATGCTACCGCAAAAGAGGATCAACATTAGGCCTTTTTTTGGCCGATGACTGTGTACCTTGAGAGTTTCAAATCAACTAACGGAAAACTCGATTTTTGCGGGAAAAAGGAGAATTATAACATTTTGTAGAGCTTTAACTGAAGCTGGTGGCCCCATTTTCTGGTTTGGGTTTTTTTTGAGATTCTTTTTTGTATATAAACTATCTTCACGGGGTAGTTATTGTCGCCCCATCAAGCCGATAGAATGTTCGATACCTGAAAGAGTTCTTTTTTAAGGTCTCTGAATGTGTATCTTTTTTGGAAGGTGTTCAATGGCTTGATGGGGCATTTTCTTTTCTCTATTAGGTTCCTAACTTGTATATAATGCAAGTATCAAAAAACCCAAAAAAAAAAAAAAAAAAAAAAAAAGAAAAAAAAATTGTAGGAAGACATCCAGATGTTTTATAACATTTAATTTCTGGAAATTAGACGGAAAGTTTGAAAGCCGGATAGGCCTTTGTGTTTTTGTTTTATATATAAGTTTTATCGTATTTTTTTCCCTTCTTTTTGCCTCGGTTGAGTAGAATTTATGTTTGCTGATACGAAGGGGTTCGATTCCATAGGGATTTTCATCGCAAGAGAAGTGCAGGAGGGATTTTGATGAATTAGAATGAGTCCTACATTCTTTTTCCTTGGTAGTTTCATATGGATAAATATTAGGTAAATTCTACTTTACCCCTTGTACTCTGCCTAAGAACCACTTTACCCCATCGTACTCTTAATTTTGTCGATTTACTCCCTTGTACTTGTACAATTTCCCAATACAACCTTCTTCGCCAACTTTTTTCGATTTTGACTCTGAAGCCATTTGGTCAAGAGTCAAAATATTGACGTAAATATTGAATTTTTTCGATTTTGACTCTCGAGATTAGAAAATAGAAAGTTTCGCACATTCATATATATTTTTCTTTGCACTGGGTGGAATCGATCAATTTTTGGGTCTTGATTTTTACTAAGTTAGGGATTCAATTTGGGGATATCTTGGAAGGGGAAGTGGTGGGAGAAGAAGAAATGACAATATTGATTGAGAAACGACGCGTTATAGGCAGTGGCAATTTTGTAATTTACAGAGTTGACCAAACGGCGTCAGAGTCAAAATTGACAAAAGTTTAAGGAAATGTCTGTATTAGGAAATTGTACAAGTACAAGGGAGTAAATCGATAAAATTGAGAGTACAAGGGGGTAAAGTGGTTCTCAGGCAGAGTACGAGAGGGTAAAGTGAAATTTACCCTAAATATTATGTCCATAGAGATCCGATTCAACACCAAAATGCGGGAAAATGAAAAACCAGGAGTGGGTAGTAAAGTGAAGAGAGTAAAGATGAAAATAAAATATCAGATTCGTCAATCCAATCACGACCTAGTTAGTTGCCCGATTCGATTTTAACCCATTTGAACTGGAAAGAACTTAAACAGAAAAGCTACACATAACAAAAATTCTATGAAGAAGATGCAAAACCTTTTATCTACGGCTCAATTTTCAATGACACCATTTTTCTCGTCCAGAATCCACATGTTGTGGCAGCAACAGCATAAAGCACAATCACCGGAACTCTAAATTTGACCAAGGTTTAGGAGAGAAGCGGAGGTTAAATACCTCCAATGGATGGTGAGGATCAACGCAAAGAGAATCATCAGGATTTTATATGAACAAATATCCGTCACTCGTTTTGGTGATTCGTTTGTGTACGTACATGACTATAATCGACACTCTCTAACCTCTGACTTTCACATCCTATTTATTTACTCGTAGGTCCTTTTTTGTGTGTGTTAATTCTCGATATATATATTTTTGTATTTTGTTGTTCGGTATACTCTGATTCTGTTTGTTTGTATGGTTTCCATTACTGGTTGCACCAACACTTTTGGACCGTGACATACATTTTATTTGAATGAAAAATGTTAAAATTGAAAAATGACGTATCATCATATTTTTTATACTATAATTGGCAATAATCATATATTGACCGATGCATGTAAGTTTCTTCATTGACACATATATTCTAAGGAAAATATTAATTATTGCACATATATATATATATATATATATATATATATATATATATATATATATATATATATTAGACTGTATTAAGGGTAGGGTTTTGCATTGCAGATATTACACCCCGTTAAAATAATTGATTAATGGACAATCTACTTGCACATGTAATTAAATAATACTTATTATATGCTACACGGTGTATAAATCATATGTACATTGACCATAAATATAGGCAAAAAAATCATTTAGATTTAGGTAAAATATTATATCATATCTCTCAAATTATGTTATTGTCTACCTAACCACTTCACATATACACTGATACAAATCCCCCCAAACTTTCAATATTCACTTCACCAAAATTAAATAACTATGGGGTTTCTTATGTTAGAAAACTAACTACTTATAAGTAATTAAACACATATATATATAAACATAAGGTGATTTATACTTTATACTGGGCACCAGGTCCGGGTCCGCTACCTTAACGGGCCGTTGAGTTACCATGATTTACATCCTCCATCAATCCTTGTCGGGCCAAGGGATGGGGGCCCTTGGGGCGAGGGATTCGCCTTTTTGGTGCAAGGTGATTTATACTTGGTGGATTTGAACCGTAAATCTACACATAATCACACAACTTATTTGATGTGTGATTAGTTGGTAGTTTTTTAATCAAATCTATGGTTCAAATACACTCGATGTAAATAACCAGGTGTAGAATCTAATATCCAGTCTGAATGTATGTGAATTGTGAAATATGTATGATATTATTGAGAAAGATGATAACTAAAGAAAGTTGAAGGCAAAGGATTTCAACATTCTTCATTATATTCTCATGAAGCTTATTGTATTATTTCTTCACAAAAAAACATTCAACAAGGTTCAAAAACATCAAAACTAAACACATTCCCAACTAAACATGCAACTGAAAAAACCAATTAACCGAAAAAATTCAAAAAAAAAAGGATCTTTCTCACAAAGTCTTAACCCTAAAAAAAACTATAAGCAAAAAATAAAACTCAAATATATATATAGATATATAGATATATATGAAAAAGGTGCATCTTTTTGTCATACTAGTGATTCGAAGCCTCACCGTCATCGTCGTTGTCCTGTTCTTTAGGAGGCTCGTTGAGATCGAAATCCAGCACAACTTTCGGTTTCTTGCTGCTTGCTTCGGCTAATATTGCTGCGTGGGAAGCCATGGTAGAATGTCGTCTCTTGTGACCCCCCAAAGCCTGCCCGCTCGTGAACACCATCTTACAAATCTCGCACACGTACGCGCTTTCGTCCACCTGGTCCACTTTCGCACCGTCTTTCTTGATTCTAGCCCCTCCTCCGTCTTCGCCTTCCAAACAGTCGTCCGTATTCGTAACCGAGAATTTAAACTTGTTGTGGCTCGACCTATGCCCGCCGAGCGCTTGATGCGACTTGAACGTCTTGTGGCAAACGTCGCAAGTGTACTTTTGCGGGCTCGAACTAATTAATTTCCCGTTTTCTTGATTTGTTATCGGGTTGCGTTTGTTATCTCCGGCTGGTGGCGGCGGCAGTGGCGGTGATGGCTGCGGTGGTGGTGGTGGTGGTGCTGCCATCATTAGGTCGTTCATGGCGATCAAGCAACTCTCGTCATC
This sequence comes from Erythranthe guttata, assembly GCF_056151865.1. Lineage (NCBI taxonomy): Eukaryota > Viridiplantae > Streptophyta > Magnoliopsida > Lamiales > Phrymaceae > Erythranthe > Erythranthe guttata. The sequence goes on from NC_142546.1 coordinate 21,425,412, forward strand.
GGAATCGATGACATCGGGCTGCAGCATTAGTGGAGGAGGAACCTTCTCTTTGCCTTTGCCCTTGCAAGATTCGATCTTCGGCGAGGCGACGAATGCAGCTCGACGATTATCGAAATCGTCGTCGTCGTCCCTTTCGCGAATCTTCAGCTTCTTGGAAGAAGGGCGGTCATCCGATTCGGGCCCGCTGATGAAATCGCGGTCCCGTTTTAGGGTTTTCGAGATGAAATGATTTTCTTGGTGATTGTTCAAATTGTAGGGTTCGATCAAATTATTATCAGGGGTTGAAGAGCTGCTGGTGGATTCCTCAACTTCTCCGAAACTCATCTTCACCAGTTGATGGGCTAGGGCTAGATCCTTGTCATCGGCGGCGGCGGCGGGGCGGATCGGGCCGCGGTTTCGCTTGGCGGAGGTGGGCCAGCTCCTCAAACTCTCGGCCATGTCGACTACTGGCCTCGGGGCGGAGGGTCCAGCCGCGTGGGGACCTGGATCGGAGTTGTGGCTGTCCGGTGAGTGCTCGTCGGAGTTGATTCTCCGGCGATGGGGCGGCGGCGGCGTCGGCAGCGGTGGAGCCATGCCCCTCCACAGCCTGTCGGGGTGGCATCTCATGTGGCCGAAGAGGGATTTCTGCGACCGGAAAGACCTGTTGCACAGCCCGCATGGGTGCCGCGCCGCCGCCGCCGGCGGCGAGCTGGAGGAGGAGCAGCCGTCAGAGTGCTTGTTCTTCAGCTTCTTGGCGGCGGAGAGATCTTTGTTGGCCTGGACATGGGCGCTGCTCATGTGTCCTCCCAAAGCCTTCCCGGAGCTGAAAACCCGGCCGCACTCCCTGCAGCAGCGGCTCCTTGTTTCTTCGTCCGCCGCCGCCGGAGATTCCGTCTTGACCTGGTCCTCCACCTCCGGCATCTTGGGAAGCCTGAGCTTCACTAAAATCTTCACAGACGGTTCGCCAGCTTCCTTGGAATCCTCTTTCTTATCCATTAATTCTTCTCCAACACAGAAATCAAGAAAACCACCAACAACAAGAAAACCCTAAAAAAAAAAAAAAGACAGAAAGGCAAGAGCAGTAACTAAAAATACCAGAAATAAATATGGAAATTTATTCAGATTTATTTTAATCCCAATGGAAAATAATAATAAATTAATTAATTTATTCAGATTTTAGCGAAGAAATCTGTTTTCACCTCTGCTAAGATTTCCAGTCTCAGAAAAAAAAAAAAAATCAAAATACAAACCACCGGAGATAACGGCGGAGCCAAGAAGAAGAAGAAGGTAAATCTTATATTCCCGGATTTTAATAATCAAATCTCTCACACAGAAACACGTGTGTGTGTGTGTGTGTGTATACGTGTGAGGAAGAAAGAATTAATTACCAGATGCGAAGCTGAAGAAGAAGAAGAAGAAGAAGCGAATGTGCATGGGGTTTTCTTAGCTGCCTAGAATTCTTCTGTTATTGTCTTTCTATATTCTTTCTTTATTCAATTCTTATACACTCTTTTTTTCTTTTTTCTTTTTTCTTTTTATTTTTATTTTATTATTTAATTATTATTAGTGGGGGTGGGGTGGGGTAGGGGTGAAGAAGTTACCATGGTTGAGTTAGGTTGTTGCCTTGTGTTGGTGTTGGTATAGGGAAAGTCTTGTGTAGTGATTAATACTCCTAAAGATCTCTCTAATTACTTTCTCTAATTATAATGATTTCTACGCATTTAATTTATTTTTTCTCAACCGACTATTACTCCAACAATATACTTTACAATTAGGACTCTTATTTCATTGCTTAATTTTTTTTTTTTTATGAAATAAATTTTTAATTCCCACCACAATTGTGGAACTGGATTATAATTACAATAAAAAAATCTGCAACAAAAAAATTGAAAGATAGTTTTAATTCCTAGATTTGGGGAATATTTCATATATAAATTAGATTATGCAAACATTTTCAGTCATTATCAATTATAATCTCTAAATATATTATGAACACATGTGACATTAATCTCCATAATTTATAGTATTTACTTCTTAAGACCATGCCTTCTTGTATATATAATTTGAAACCAAAAAGTGTAAATTGTTTTTTAGATGTTTGGAATTGCAAAAATTAGGAGATTATGGCCGATAAAAGTGTATTTTTTTTTTTGTTTCAAATTATTTCTTATTTTAAAATTCCGTGAAGCATTTATTATATTTTTCTCCGTTCCGCCATTACAAATCTTAATTCATTGCGAGATGTGGAACGATTAATGGAGGGGCGTTTTAGTCACTCTATTAGATTGTTCTCGGAATCCATACATATTTATTAGTTTTCTTAATACGTACACTATTCCAAAACGATAGTATATAAAATGAAAAAAAGGGAGTAGTATTTATTCTCATACTATTTATATATATATTGTAGCCTAAAATTGTGGAGTATAATATCGTTGTGTAGGTATGTAAATTGAAACAACGGAGTTTTCGAGTTCCGTCAATTCTTAGTCAAATATTTTCAATTATGGAAAAATATTTATCATTTTGACTTCCGAAAGTTCGGATTCTTTATTTAATTTTTTTCAATTTTTTTAAGGGAATTGGAATACATATTAGGCGGTTCCGGTTTCCGATTCAGTTTAAATTTTCAAAACTCAATTTTATTTTTGAAAATTACACTTACAAAATCAATATTATTATGAAACTAATACTATAGGTGACTAAAAATTACATTAACATGGGACATTATTTAAATTTACTTCTTATGTAAGTAAGACCATACATTTTTAAGTAGTTTGAAACGCGGGGATTTAAATAATTTTTTGAAATGATATATATATATATCATAATTTAAATCATATTTAAATGATTTCAGATGAAATTCAGACCTAAAATTGTGGAACAGTAATACATATAGGACTCAAAAGTTTTTATTCTGTTATTATTATTTGGACTTGTTGACTACATGGCCCTACATTTGTGATTTGACAGCTGCTATATGTGCTTTATTTGTTTGCTTTTTAAAAAAAATTGAAGAAATATTTATTCAAATACATCACAATAATTATAATAACAAAATATTACACTAATATAATACGATTTATTAGTAATATTTAAATTAGAGTAACAACATTAATATTCATACAAGTATGATAATATGTACCCACTGGATAAAAGATTATATAAACTTGATTGTGTTGTAAAATGACCTATTTATCTAGCTCTTTGGTTTGTGTTTGTGGAAATACATAAGAATGTAAATAACAAGACAAAGATAGAAAGAGAGAATGCAAAGAACAACAATCCGTAGAGAGAAAATCGTGAGATATTTAGGGGAGGGGAGATTCTCATTTATATAGGTGTAATCCACCGAAAGTTACAAAGGAGTTACAACCACTACAATGTGTGGGGATAATGGGGTAGTGGGAAGTTGAGAATCTATAGTGGAATATGGAGGTTACAACCTCTCATGTGTTAGAATAGGAAGACCCACTTTTCCATATTATTTACAACACTCCCCCTTGGGGATTCCTATCAAAACACTAATGTGTTTTTCATGTTGTCTCGTTAAAACCTTCCGAGTAATAAAAACCCAGTGGGAAAAAAAACAACCTCGGTTAGAAAAAAGAGTACAACGCACAATCTTTCCAATCAGCATGTGTTGCCTCGTTAAAACCTTGGCGAGTAACGAAAACCCCGTAGGAAAAATAAACCTCGCACACAGGAAAAAGAGTACAACAGGGCACCCGGGTATCTTCTGGATACTGAGTACCTACACGGTACTCCCCCTCAAGTTAACTCCCCCTGATATGTACAAGGGAGTGAACTCGGATAATCTACTCAAGTCAATAGCCTTAACATGTTTTCAAAAGTTGACTTTAGGCAAAACGTATTCTTAAAGTTGGAGCAGTTATCTCAAATTTTGATCCGCGGGATCATTATTTGTTTAGGCTATTGTTGTTGCTGATTGAAGAAAACTTCAAAGCTATGTACATTGAGTTGTCACTTTAATGAAGCCCGTCTTCATTTGCTCAATGCATACTGTATTACAGTAAAATACAATCTCGTAGGATCTTCTGTGTTAGTCAATTCACAGGAATCTCGAACATGCCTAATCATGGCTTCAGGCCATGTGCATTCACTCACTATCTCGTGAAACAAACATCATGCATGATTTGATCTAGTGACAACTGAGGTACATTTCATAGAACCCCAAGACATAGCTATTTTCCCAATACTAAACCATGGATTGGGAACGAGCTTTTTGTGGATATGACTTCTAGTCAATGCCAATATAAACCACAAGTTTCGCCTCATTCGTTGATGCATAGGGCGTGTCGGTAAGGTGAGATAAGTCTGTCTTATAAATTTACCGAAAAAGCTAAATCATATCGAGTACATGGAGTTAAGTATAATAATGCATATATTGCATTTACATATGGCACTTCTGGTGCTAACACTTCTTCGTCCTGCTCCATGGGACGGAATGAATCATTGGACCTTTTCCACTTTCCAACTCCCATAGGTGTTACTCGATAATTTCTCTATCCATAACATCTTCTCGATGTAATTCGATTGATGGACATTAATATAATTGACATGATAATTTTAAGTTGGCAGAGACAACAAATTAGTCTCATTTAGATCTTTGATCTTGAACTCAAATTTCAACAATTGAATTTCTCTTACTTGATTTCTTCAGGAGTTCAAATCAAGTTCATGTCCTTAAACATAAATTGTAGTAATGGGAACAATCAAAATCAATTATTGTTCACATATTCTCTTCCGGAGCAATTACTCACTTAGGATATTATTATATTCTTCCGGAATATTTCAAGCCTCAATTTAAGTAAATGTCTCAGCCCAACTAAGTTTATGTTCCGTGGTCTGGAACTAATTGTTTCGGGGAAACATAGTCCTTTAGGGACTTTCATATAAATATTTGTATCTAGATCCCCGTAAGATACTTTGTGATCGACCACGAATTTAATAACATTCACCATGAAAGAGTATACCTCTTTAAAATCAATCTCAGGTTGCTGAGGAAATCCTTGAACTATGAGATGAGTCTTCGAGCTCCCAATCTCATTTGCCGATAAATCATTGTACTATGAGCTGAGTCTTCTGGCTCCAAATCTCGTTCGAGCTATGAGATGAGTCTTCTGGCTCATAATCTTGTTTAAGCAATGAGATGAATCTTCTGGTTCCAAATCTCATTTGAGCAATGAGATGAATCTTTTGGTTCCCAATCTCATTTCATTGATTGAGTTATGAGATGAGTCTCCTGGCTCCCAATCTCGTTTAAAGCTATGAGATGAGTCTCCTGGCTCCCAATCTCGTTTAAGTTATGAGATGAATCTTCTGGTTCCCAATCTCATTTTATTCCTTGAGCTATGAGATGAGTCTTCTGGCTCCCAATCTCGTTTGAGCTATGAGATGAATCTTCTGGTTCCCAATCTCATTTTTTTCTTTGTGAGTACTCACTTATTTCCCATGGGTGAAATTCAAGGAGGTGTAGGAACTACTGGTCTCTACACTCTTCATTATATCAAGGAATCAAATTCATCTTGGATTGTTTTTGTTTTCATTTCGGCCATCATCCATTTGTTTATGCTTATCAATTGATCGAGGTTTTATATCATCACTCGATAAAAAGTTCAGTAGCTACTGTGTAGAGAAGTTTATCATCGATGATCATTTCATCCCAATACCACATCTCATTCATGCATGAATAACTAACCGAGTTTTTTCAATTCACGGGAATGGATATTAATGTCGAGGCGTCCCCCGACTTCGTCTGCAGGACGAATCCATAGTCCGGAATTATTTTATGAGATGGATCAAGTGGGATCACATTTGTACTAGTGCTAACCGGATTCGATTGTTGGGCATTCATCCACTTCCGGGGGTGAGAATCCTTTGGTCCCATTGCGCTCCCCCTCTCCTAGGAAGGGAGGCAAGACTAGTTAGCATGGATTGATGGCCTACCCGTAATTGTCCTTCTAGGACATCTATCCTTGCAGGCTTATTTGAGATCTCGTCACTTTTTCAAATCAGAGAATGGGTCTAGCATTATTCGTTCTACACGACTTCATATTTTTCTGTAGGAACATTAGTATGGACGTTCTTTTCAGATTTCTAAGTCGTCCCATACGACTTGACGCCGTTCTTCGGGAACGTTACGATGCACATTACTTGCAAATATATATTGTCATCCCACACGACTTCACGTCGTTCTTCAGGAACGTTAGTATGGATGATCTATTAATCTATGTATCAATTCTCTGATGTAGGGGATCTTGATGAGACACTGTGGGGTCATCTCACACGACTTCACGCCGTTCTTCAGGAACGGTAGTGTGAACGTTCTTTCCTCCCACTAACGGCGGGAAAACAGTCTTATCAAAGTGATAGTCCGCAATTAGAGCGGGTAAGAGATCGCCTGTCTAAGGTTGTAAATTTTAGTTGAAGATGGTGATACATAGTCCACATATATCTCCTTGGATTACCTCCAAGAAATGAATTGAATCATTATATGTTTGTGCGTATGCTGACATATAATCAAATTACTTAATTTCGAGCAATCGACAACTTATGCTTCTGGCATAACCGTGTCGACAATTCCTCTAATTTTCCCAATGTACGCTTCTGGCCGTAAATGTTAGAGATAATGCACATATATTCGATTTCTTGTCTTCAATGGTTTCAACATAATAACCATTAGCTCAAATATCTTTAAAGTTTTAACAACGTTCTACTGGAACGTGGAGAAAAATGAGCTACTTTAATGGGCAAAATTGTGCCATGAGATACATAATTTGGACATTATCATAACCATCTATCAAAACTACATGTGCCTCATTTAGTTATCAAAGAGGTCTTGCAACAAATAGACATGTAATTAATAAAGTACGACTTATCTCTCAGGATAGTATGTGTTGCCGCACTATCTACCAGACATTTACCCACACATGTCATGTCTAGAGAGTTATATAAATTTAATCACATATATTCAGTACTTCAGGTACTAAATAAATTCATCAAGCAAACACCACTGAATAACATAATAATTAACTTAGAGCATAAATATCTGGTCTAGAGCATAAACTAGACATAATCAAAATATGAATATGGTTCCTAACATGAGCATATGAAGTAAGATGATTGAAATTCAATAAACTAATAAACCCGAGTAATAAAATAAACATAATGCATGAAATCAACAGTTCAATCATATCCCAACATGGGTTATTTGGTCAGATGTGTCCAAGTATGGAAGATGAGTGACGGGCTATACATTGAAAATACTTACCTCTGCCAACTCAATCTATGCTGGTGCATTATTATTTGCATCTCCATCCCCAACGTTCCTCGCACTTCGTACGCGACCAATGCTCAGATCCACCATATATGTATGTTCTGATTTTGAGCTTTATTCGGATTTTAATGTTCATATACAAATCGTTTATGAAAACTTGGTCCTTGCTTCAGGCAAGTGTATTGTCTTTTGGTAATCAGAACGACTAGTCAGGTTATCCCATTCCTTATGGGAAGCCATCGTTTGATGAATAGTCCAGACGAAGGATTTCATCTAATTATCTCGTAATCATAACATAGTCTCAGCCTTCTGGGCTTTACCTAATAAATTATCCTCGAAAACAATCATTCTCAATTGGCCACTAAGCGTATGGATCTTAACATCCATTCTCCAACTAATATAACTTTCACCAGATACATTAAGTTGGGTAAACTTGAGTTTGCTCATGTGTTTTATCTCAAATCAAATACAATAAGGAGTATTATTGTTTTATGGGAATGTAACCTCCATAAACAATTTCATGATTATTTTGCACATATTAAAACTTCTGGTCTAATAATTCATACACCACATGTTCATACACATTCATGGATTACATACGATAAACCATAACGACGAACGAAATAATGTTTACCATTTCATATCACAAAATTACAAATGGCAGATATTGATCAATTGAATAGAATTCTCCATTAGAGATGGACCAAAATATTCATGCAATTAAGACTTAGTAAATTGTCAAATATATAAAATATAACATGCTAAATAATATAAACAATATATATAGCATGTACAATCTCATATAAATTCCACTAACTACTTCTGAAATTATTCCGGTAGATACTCATGAATTAACTAAATAGATCCATGATGCTATCAAGTATCAGCAGTGCATTAGATCATCTTAAAATCAAATGACCAAGTTATTGTAGCAAAATTTTCTAACAATTCATGCAATACAAATTCAACCAAGAAAGAAAATTCTATTAATATGGCTACAATCACGTTCAGTAAGAAACATAAACAATTTCACATTCATCACCAAATATATTCACCCATCATTCTACAGTGCATATTTATTCATAAGCTTCTTAGTGCACTGTATTCTAAATATTATGATAAAACATTCATAATACAATTTCATATCAAATCCTCGAAACATGAAATAAACCAGCAAGGTATTATAATCATTTGACAATATACAATCACACATTTACCGTCGCTATTCATTGAATCCGGAATGAATGCAAATGATAAAATAATTTGCTACACCACATACCAAAAACAATCATTGTGATATTTATACCATACTATAACATAATTAAGCATGCTTCCAATAATTACGATTCACATCATATTTTGAAATTATCCACGGTATAAATGAAGTAATAACTTGAAGATAAATATGTATTTCATGCATTTCATGCCATTAAATAGATCTAGTGCATCTCTTACGAAATCGAAATTGCAAGGGATTACGGCTTACTTGAAACGCTTAAACCCAAATGTTGAAGAATTTATTGTATTCTTTGAACAAGATTACCATTTCACGAACGAACTCGAGTCACAAGTTCTTCAAGCATCCACGTGCCAAAAATGGTTCATTTTTCACGAGCACCTGAATCACAAATTCTTCAAGTATCCTAGTCCCACGAACGATTGTCTTTCCACGATCACGACGAGCATTTCGTGCTGATAACGTGTTGTAAAATGACCTATTTATCTAGCTCTTTGGTTTGCGTTTGTGGAAATACATAAGAATGTAAATAACAAGACAAAGGTAGAAAGAGAGAATGCAAGAACAACAATCCGTAGAGAGAAAATTGTGGGATATTTAGGGGAGGGGATATTCTCATTTATATAGGTGTAATCCACCGAAAGTTACAAAGGAGTTACATAGGAGTTACAACCACTACAATGTGTGGGGATAATGGGGTAGTGGGAAGTTGAGAATTTATAGTGGAATATGGAGGTTACAACCTCTCATGTGTTAGGATAGGAAGACCCACTTTTCCATATTATTTACAACAGATTGTTATATATATATATATATATATATATATATATATATATATATATATATATATATATATATATATATATATATATATATATATATATATATATATATATATATATATATATATATATATATATATATATATATATATATATATATATAATATATATATATATAAACTGAAATTCATCTTCAAAAAATAAAAAAGTAATTTATGTGAAAGTATCTTATAAAATAGTAAATGAAATTTATTAAAAAAAAATAATAATAAAAAATAATTAACCTACACGCTTTGATTTTTTTAAAAATACATAGAAAATATACTGTTGTGTAATCTTCGGAGGGTGGAAAAAGAAAATTAAAAAAAAAAAAAGGACGTGTAAATTTAATTTGAGATGTATGGCTGAAAAACAGCGACTTTTTATAATTCGAAAATAAGTAAATAAAAAAGAAAAAAAACAATAAACAATTTTGCAATGTACAAATCAAAACTGTTTGTTCAGGGGATTGATCATTACGAATTAAAAATTTCAAATTCTACAAAGATATAAAAAATAAATATTTTTTTAGATTAAAAGAAATAAAAAATAAAAATTAGAGCGTATTACAAGTTGCGAAAATTTATGTTAATAGAACAAATGCGAATATGGGATTACTTCAAATCTATGTTAGACCATCTGAAGTGATATATTTTTTCCAATCCTGACTAAATAAATAATTCGCTAAATTTATAAGATAATCCATATTTTAAAATTATTATAAGTACCCATCTAATATATATATTAATAATGTATAGAAATAACTCCTAAATATACAACTACATTACATTTATGATAAATCTATAAAGGCTTACAATATATAATTCAATTTTCTTTTATTTTTTGTTGAAGTTGACAATATCATACTAAATCCCATTCCTCACTTTCTTTAATATGGTAAGAACTTTCATGTATTTGTGACATAACTCAACAAGAAATTGTTCTGTAATATTGTTGCTCTAAGAACTTCGATCAGAGAAATAAATAGGTTTTAGTAGTGTCATTTCCAACTTCATTCTCTTTATCAGTTGTCAAAATGATGTTCCTGATTATTTATTCGTCAGCCAATATATCTAAATTTACATTGTTATCTTCAAAACAATTTAAGATACATTCAACATCCATTTCATCACAATAATTCAACTCATTGATTAGATTTCCCAATTATTGGGGTAATTTTAGCATCCAAGTATTGGTCCATATTTTTGTTTTAAATTTATCGAAAATAACAATAATAAATTTAATTTCATAAATCAATAAATTATTAATTAACGTATAAATTAATAATTACTAATTTATAAATAATTTAATTTCTCACTAAATTAATAAAATTATGTCGTTCCCAACTGTACTAATTTATAAAGGTTCAACTGCATTTACACACCACAGTCAACATGGTGCATTTGTGTATTAATAAATGCAATCACATTCCTAAAGCAGCACAGACCAAATCATTGAGTTGTTATAGGCATTTAGATGCAAACACCAGAATCGCTACTTCCAGCATAAAAGCAGAGCAAAAACCCCGAAAATCGTAATCCAGATTGCACAACATAAACCTAACCAAAATCCGATCTTTAATTCCAAAATCAAGAAACCCTAAAGCAAAAGTTCTTCACTGGTCTCCAACAATTACAGACATTGCATCCTGCTATCAGAGTTGGCTTAAATTACCTGCATTCGACTCGAAAAAACGAGGCAACCTTTTTCTTGGCCATCAGAAACCTGGCTTTACGAACACCGATGAATCATAGAGAACTTAAGTATAAGAACAAATTATTATACTTCAACATTTTATTTTACTTTTCCAGCACAACTCAAGAGGCATAAAATTAAGGCATATAGCAAGAAACTACGAACAATTATTAAACCTAAATATGTCCAATCATAATGGACGAAAGAAAACTATTTCCGATGCTTTTAAGAGAACTTGCTTCAGAAAACTTAAAGAGATCAAATTGCTACGAATATACGTAAAAAAACCGAAACAATACGGAAGCAAATATAAATCAGAAAAAACTTGACAGAACAGAACATCAAATGGGAAGAAAGTTTTTAACATAACCAAGAAAAAGTTATCAAGTGACTGCGAATTAAAGAAAGTTACATGATTGAAAGACCCTTTCAAATCCCGGAAAGATGGAAAAAGCCCATAATAGTTCTCAATCCTTTCAAAAGGTTGCGCCATTCAAACCAAAACTCAGACATCGTCTTAGAAAAAAGAAATTTCAAGAGATGGAAGGTTTAAAATGGAAGTTAAGTACATCTTTTAGAATCTAATCTTTGGGCAAACGGTAACTTTTTTGGTAAAACGAAGACGTCATTTGCATGTGCGCACGAACTTCAGAAGGGTCACCACAGTCCAAAAATAAAAGTTTGATGCACTTTTCAAGAATCTGCACAACGAATACATACGATATAAAAATATTAATTTTGAAAAACAAAACTAATTCCCACCCCCAATGCAATATTGATAAAGGAGCAAACTAAATATTAAAATCATGAACTTCAAAAATGGGATTAATGAAATTGTACCACCGACATATATCAATAGAAATCTCTTAACATCATCGCTTCCGCAAAATGCATGGAGGCTTCGGGTCTACTTAAATAGTCGGTATTTCTTATAAAGACTAAATTTTCTTATCATTTCGAAACAGAAAGAATGTAATATGCACTCGATTACTATAACCTCAAGTTCTACTTAGCATATACATAATCGTTGCATTCGTTACGATTTTTGGCAGGGGGCACACATAACGTCATATTAATGTTTGAACAAATTCGTCTCAAATATTCATTTTGAGCCAAGAATCCTACCAAAGGCACCACCTTTTGATGATCAAACTATTTCCTAATTAGCTACAAAACGAACATGCTTTAGAATCTACTACGACTAGTTGTATGTTGTCATATGGTGAAACATCATTTTGCAATGTAGCTTTTCACCATACCCCAACAAACACCCACTAAAAAACTCACCCTAACATACAAGAGAAGTTCTTATTAATTTTAATACTAGCAACAGAAATCCATGTACCTCCGATTACCTAACGACCGCGGCCCATGTAGGGTGCACCACCACCCCGAGGCGGTCTAACACCACCGCGCCCCATCTGTGGCTGTCCACCATAACCACCCTGCATCCCAGGCTGACCGCCATACCCGCCACCACCCTGACCACCGTAAGCCGGATTATTCATCATCGGATGATTCGCACCGCCACCCATCCCTCCAAGAAAATTCCCAATACCCAAACCAGCACCCTGACTGGCCAACAGAGCCGCCACAGCCTGCCCTATAGCCGCAGGTGCAACCGCCGGATTAAAACCCATCGGAGGCATAGCCGAACCACCACCGCTCGGTGCCATCAAATGTCCACCCGTATGCCCCACCCCTTCGCTACTCCCCGAATACCTCCCCTTCTTAGCAGTATGACCGTAATACCCTTGGTTTCCGCCCTCTTGGTGCTGTTGATTCGGCTGACTCTGCTGCTGGTTGAAGAAGCCTTTACTGTGCTTAGGTCCATCGACTGCCTTTTGGCAGTGCAGCATTTGACCCTCGAAGTTCTTGTGCGGCTCCTCTAACGCCTTCGAGGCACTCTTTGCACTCTTGTACACGAACAAACAGAACCCTCTCGGTTTCCCCGTCTGTTTATCCAAACCCAACGGCCCTTCCTCAATCTCCCCAAACTTCGCAAAAAACTCCATAAGCTTCTTCGGATCGAGTTCCGCCGAGACATTGCTCACGTATATCTTCCTCTGCGTGTACTCCGACAGAGGCGGTGTCGAGGCGGTGGCCGCAGCTGCAACGGCAGGGGAAGCAGTGCGAACCGGCCCCGCAGACGCCAGCTGCGACGACGTCATTCGACCCTCGATCAACTTCTGAGGCTGCTTCAGCGCTCGCCTCGCCCCGACGCGGTGCTTGAAGAGGATGAAGCCGTAGCCCTTTGATTTGCCGGAGATTTTGTCCTTGACCACTTTGCAGTCCTCGATTTCGCCGTACTTGCCGAACACCGATGTGATCGTGTCTGTGCTTGCCTCCCAGCCAAGCCCGTGAACGAAAATCTTGCGGTGGGAAGGATCTGCGTCGGCCAATTTGTGCACGCTTTCGACTATGTCCGGGTGCTTTGCTAGTGCCTCTTTGATTATGAGTGTTAGCTGGTCTTTCGAGAAGGGTTCTAGAAGCTTCTCCACCGGCTCTTCTTCGACTTCCTCCTCGTCTTCTTCATCTTCGTCTTCCTCATCATCTTCATCTTCCTCTTCATCTTCGTCTCCATTCACAGAAGCGGCTTTATCGGTGGTTTCACTCTGTTGTTCGTTTTTTATTGAATCGGCTAAAACGGCGTCGTTTTTAGTTTCTTCTTCTACTCCATCTCCGCCTTCCTCCTCCTCCTCTTCTGCGTCGCCGATTACTTCATCTTCTACTCTGGGTTCTTCTTCTTCTACGTCGGCGACTACTTCGTCTTCGACGGCGGGTTCTTCTGCTACGGCGGCGACTAATTTATTCTCAATTAGGGGTTTTTCTTCTAGAATTTCTTGGGTTTTTTCAGGCTGTGGTTTTTCGGGCTCGGGCTCCGATTGAATTGGCTGAACGGGTTCTGCCACTTGAGGAGTTGCGGCAGCGAGAGATTTTCGCTTTCTTGCCATGGTGATTGGGAGAAGAATAGATTGGGTAGGGTTTAGGGTTCGAGGTTCTTGAGGGACTCGGTGTAGTTCAGGCTAGGGTTTCAAGAGAGAGAGAGGAGAGGAGAGAGAGACCAAGGCCAATTTGAGAGGATGATCTTTTTCATTAACCAAATTCGGTTTTCACCCCCGAAAATAAAACAATTTAACATTTTGCCCCCAGAGGTCTAGCCTCCACATTTTATTATTTGAAATACTATTTTCACACACTAATTTAAGACTAATTTCACTTACCTCCCACATAATTACACGTATTCTTCACATACATCCTCTTACTATTAAAACCTTAAACCTTCATTTACCCTCATGCATTATCACATGTTCAATATGCTATTAATTGCCAATTTTCTATATAGGGTTTCTTTTTTCAATTTTGAAACTTTTTTCCCCACGTAAATTTTGACTCGACGATCGAGTTTTTCGTTAGGTAATTTTAACTTTACTTAAAAAAATTAATTTTGATCTTAGACGAACATAGTGAGAAAGACTAGAAGAGGCAAAATCTCTCCTCATCCATACAGACACAGTCATTAAACACAAGTGTAATATATAGCAGCAGTTCACATGTTGAATAACCGGACACAGTATATATTCTCCATATACGATGAATAAAGACAAGTGTAGTATATCAAATCGAAGCGGCGGTTCACATATTGAATAACCGTCACATATATACATAAACCAATTCCACTTACGAGTTACGACCCGTTGATTAAATCGACCAACATCGACAGCAATCCGATCCCAATCCGGGTCATAACAAATTATTTTTATCAATAAATAAATAAATATTAATTTTAAAAGAATATGCATATTTATTTTTTCAAATCAATTTTTTTTTTCATCAATAAATTAATCATTGAATAGACCACAACTAGTAGTAGTAGTAGCCATTTGTAATTAAATTTCATATGGGCTGGGCTTTGTCCTTTCCGTGATGGCATCTTTCAGACAAACAATTATTTATTTATTTAATTAATTTAATTTTCCGCACGAAACGGAAAGGAAAAAAATCTAAGAAAATCAGACAAGTCACGAAAATGGTCATTTGTCTCTTTAACCTGAAAAAGAATACCCACAACGCACACGTGGATCACCCCTCAAACAAACACACACACACACCGAAGAGGGTTCCTAATTATTTTCTCCCCCCTCCACCATTTTCGTTTCAGATCATCTGATCCTCTTCCGCTGCCAGGTAATTAATTTTTTTCTATTTCTTTGTTTAATTGATGTGGGTTTTAATTCTCTACGACGCCCTACTGTTGTAATTGTTCTGTTGGTGTAGTACCACAGCTGAATTTCATGTTTCCCCTTTTGGAGTAGGGAATCGTGGGTGTCTTATCTGCTGTCTGGTTGTGCTCACTTACAATTGTTCCTCTTTGCTGCTTAACAGTTACATTTATTTATTTGTATATATATATATATTTCTTATTTTTCTTTTGGTAAAAATTAAATTTTTTTTTTATTTTTATTTTTTTGGTCTGAGGTTCCTGGTTTTATTTGTTTAAATTAATGTTTTGATTTATGGGTCTGGGTTTTCTCTAATTTTCAATGTCTGCATCATGCATGCATGTAGTATATATATATATATGGACTAAATGGTTACTCAAATTTCAAATTCTTGGGGGTTTTAAAAATTGAATCTTGATAAAAAGATGATGCCGAATTCGTCAAGATTCTTGGAATATAACTGACCTTTTTTGATGGGTTTTGTTATTCTAGGCAGTAGTTTTGTATATAATTGGAGGGTCGAGTGCGAATGGGGATTCAGACAATGAATTCTCATGTGACACGTCACAACTCGTGGCTAAGCCTCACGCTCCACGAAGTGGAGAACACTCTAGGCAATAACTTGGCCAAGCCGTTAGGCAGCATGAACCTAGACGAATTGCTCAAGAAACTGTGGTCCACCGATGGGGCCCACACGTCCGAAACGAACAATGACATCAGCGATTCCTCTCCAGCGTCGCTCCAGCGGCAAGCGAGCTGGTCGCTCGCGATGGCGTTTAGTGGGAAGACGGTCGATGAGGTGTGGATGGATATTCAGAAAGGGTATTCGGAAAGAGGGCCGACACTTGGCGAGACGACGTTGGAGGATTTTTTGGTCAAGGCGGGGATGTGTTTGACCTTGACCAATTCTGATTCTAAGATCGAGCCGTTCATGTCGTTGGACAGTGCGTTCAAGTCGCAGAAATTCTCGTCTTCTTCTCCTTCGATCGATGCTTCGTCCGATACACCAATGCCTGGGCGAAAGAGGATTTCTGGGGATGTCGAGAAAAGTGTGGAGCGGAGGCTGAGAAGGAAAATCAAGAATCGAGAATCTGCTGCACGCTCAAGGGCGAGAAAGCAGGCAGAATTTTTTTATTTTTCTTAATATGCCTTTAATTTTGAATTGTATTATATTTGCTCGTCGCGTATTGAATTTGAGAGTACGTTTGTCGGCATTCATCACAGGCTTATCACGATGAACTGGTGACGAAGGTGTCGTATCTCGAAGAGGAAATCTTGAAGCTTAAAAAAGAAAAGGTGAGTAATACCTTAGCTGTATATATCCTTATTTGGTCATTGCATTTCTCGTAACAGTCGTATTTAAGATGATGAGAGTTGTCTTAAATAGTAGAGTCCATGAACGCAACATTATTGAACTTATAAAAAAAAATGAGTCCTAATTTCGTTTCACTGGCCTTAATGATCTTGTTATTTCTTTTTCCCCATTAATCTTGATCTTGATTTAATAGCTTGTGGTATATGTTATTCTGCATTGCCGTGTTATATTCGTTTTCCTAATGGAATTGTTTTGATTTTATTACATATTACATCTCCATCTTAATTGTTTCTCCTGATTCACAAACCTCCTCCATTTGCTCAACGCAAAACATGTATATATATTCAACATGTCGATAGTTTTTTTTCTTTTTTCTTGGTAGAATAACTTTTATGGGCTATCTAATTTGAAGTTTATTATTGTACACTGGCAAGTTCTTGGTTTACTTTTGCCGTTTAATGATGTTTATAATTAGGCAGTAAAATTTGGTTTCTTCCCCAGCAGTCAATTAACCGTAAACTGACCACAATTTTGATCAATAGGTTTTATAATATACGTCGATTTTTTTCCTTCGTAGCAAATGCTAAAAAAGTCAATTTAACGCTTTTTGTGAAATATAAAAGTGCAATCTTGTTCTTTAGTTAGACAATCACATAGCTAGAATAGATTCTGTCACTATCCACCTTTTTACAAACTATATTGCCTCACAATTTGGAGAGTCGGTGAGAATGTTAGGGGCATGTGAAAGAATATATAAAAACTCGAGTCAAAGTTTGGATATGAAAAAGAAATCGTAAAAAATGTTACGTTTAAAGCTTGTGAAAACTTCAGTAGTAACATACTCGCTCGGTTTCAAATTAACTCGGAGATTTTCTTTTTCCATATTATATGTCACTTTAGAATATCCAATGTTGCATTAACTACTGTTTTTTTCCGTATTTGCCCTTGTCACTCCGAAATTTTATGAAACGTTAATTGAAACGGAGGGAGTATATATTACGAATATTTCAAAGCAAATAAACTATTATTTGTATAGGCTTAACAAAAAGGTTGACTGCTGCGACGAATGAGTGCAAAAGGGTAAATTATTTTGACCGAGTGTGGATAGTCTCAAACTTTAGACTTCGTACGTAGTCGAGAACAGAGAGATGTGACATGTCTTAAAATTTCATTAACTAGTCGATAATAAAATATAAATTCAAGAACGCCTTTTTTCATAATTTTTAAACTGTTTTACGACGACGGAAGTTGTTTTAAGTAAAAGCTGATTATTGCAACATAGTTCGATTCTAATATTCCAGGAAATTTAATGTTCTAAATTAAATTCTGATGTGATTATTAAGCTTGCTATGAGTTTCAATGAAGTATTTGAATATTCGTATTTGCATTTTCTGAATATATCCTACAAAAAACGGTTCTTAAATTGGGAGCTTGTCTGCAGTTCGATCACGATTCACTTAATATCCCAACGGTTCTTAAAGAATTGCCGTTACTTCTGGAATATTCTGTCAATTCCGTACGCGCCTTGATGACTTAGTCGTATGATAAAGATTAGTTCTGTATTAAAAAATAAATAAATAAATTGAGTTAAAGTTTTTCTTATTCAATGTTTATTTATTTTGTGAATGTTGTTTTTTCGTCTTTGCAGCAATTTGAACAGATGATGATGTCATGTGATTTATCCGAACCAAGGTACCAGCTCAGAAGAACAAGTTCGTTCTGATATCGCACGAGCGGGTGGAACAAGCCTTTACAAAAAATAAGCTTCCGCTTGCGATCATACTTAATTACTTTGTCCATAATATGTATAATATGTGAATTTTTTCTAGGCCTCGTTAGCCATAAGTGTCGATTGTAAGAGTTAAATACCGCAATCGTGTGTTGTTAGATAGAAACGAAACGATGATGAAATGACAAATGTTTGTGTGGTTAATTAATCAACCACGGTAAAATCCCAAATGTATAGTAGTACTAAATACTAATACTCGGATTGTAGTAACACACTATGGTGGTATTTCGCTTGTGTGGTTATTTATTGCGTAAAAGATTCGAGTTGCTCAAGGTCTCGTTCGCTTAGATATATCGGATTGGGTTGAATTATACTTGATTTGATTAATTTCCCACTAATTAAATAATTATTTAGTTATTATATATATTTCGTTAAGGGTAAATTCCACTTTACCCCCTCGTACTCTGCCTGAGAGTCACTTTACCCCTCGTACTCTCAATTTTATCGATTTACCCCTTGTACTTGTACAATTTCCCAATACAACCCTTTCGTTTTTGAATTTTTTCGATTTTGACTCTCGACATTAGAAAAGAGAAAGTTTCACACATTCATATATTTTTTTCCTTGCATTGGGTGGAATCGATCAATTTTTGGGTCTTGATTTTTACTAAGTTAGGGGTTCAATTTGGGGATATCTTGGAAGGGAAAGTGGTGGGAGAAGAAGAAATGACAATATTGACAGAGGATAAACGACGCGTTTATAGGCAGTGGCAATTTTGTAATTTACAGAGTTGACCAAATGGCGTTAGAGTCAAAATTAACAAAAATTGAATGAAAGGGTTGTATTGGGAAATTGTACAAGTACAAAGGGGTAAATCGATAAAATTGAGAGTACGAGGGGGTAAAGTGACTCTCATGCAGAGTACGAGGGGGTAAAGTGGAATTTACCCTTTCGTTAATTATAGTATATGTAGTATTGAAAATATAGTGATATGTGTGATTTTTCAATAACACTTTTAAATAAAGAATAATGATAGGGGTTTTAGCTCCTAAATTTGTTTTGTCTCGTTTCTTACACGCTAGACAGTCCTCCGTATTACACGTTAGATATTGCGCTTCCCTTTTTAAGTTTCGCTTCCTACCCACTCGAAATGTCTCGTTTAAAATTTTGAAAAAAACGACATGCTCAACCTCTGCCCTCTTTTTCGTACCACCGTGGTTCCGTCCATCTACGTTGTTACCATTTTAGCTATTTGCTCCATGTCTAGAAGAATGGACGTATTTGATGATAGTCAACAATCTTTGGTTGAAGTGCTAGGGTGTTCTCGCCACTAGAATCATCAGCTCTTTATCATTGCAATCAATAATAATGATAGCTCTTTATCATTGCAATCAAGAATAATGATACTTTGAAGGAGAATCTTGATACGGTAGCAGAAAAGTGTGGATCCACAAATTCAGATTCATTAATTCTTCAGTACTTAGCCTTGCAAGAAAGGTTGTATGTGTCGGTGACGAGCGACGAAGACGTGCGTGCGATGGTGAAGATACGTTTTATATTGAAAATGCACATCGTCAACATTATTTTTTTCTCAAAATTGGGGATTTCATCGCCATGAAAACGACCCCGACATAATCATATAATTATTCGCTTCTCTTAAGTATGTGCACAAAATAAATATAGTGTGTTTTACGGTTAATCCTATTATAAATATATATTTTAGTTTTATTTTACATTTACACATTGTTTTGACTATTAATTTACTAACCGATATAAAAATATGTTGTTTATAAAATATTTGTTTAAAATGGTCTACTATAATTAAATTATTTGAAAAATAATTCAATATTATATGAAGTTTTTTTTTAATAAATAAAAGGTAGTATTGTATATATTTATTTGAAGCTAAGGTGATCTATAAATTATCTTAGGAGAAAAATATATCTTGAAAAATTAATTCTTTTCTTCAGAATGGTGTTATGTCCATTTAAAAAAAAAAAATTATTGTCAAAAACTTCAACAACTTATATTTAAAAATAACTTTATTATCTTCATATCCAAATAATTAATTAAAAATTACACAATAGTAATTTTACATATATATATTTTTTTTTAATTTTCATTATTTTATTTTTTAAATGAAGAGGAGAAGAAAAGAATATACCAAATAATCTCCGTCTAGGGTTTCCCATCACCATATAAAAAGGTGGCCACGCTATCACCCACTTCCTCTCTCCACTCTCGTCTTTACTCTTTACAACTCTCTCACACTCAGCCCCCTTTCTTTCTCTCTCTAGAAATCGAGAATGGCCGTTACCTTTTCAGATCTGCACACGGAGTCCGGCCTCAAGGCCCTCGACCAATTCCTCTCCGGCAAATCTTACATCTCCGGGTTAGCCACTCTTTCCGGTGATTTTTTTTTTGTCGATTTTACGAACAATTGTTTTCAATTTATTAATGATTTGATATCAATTTCAGTGACCAATTGACGAAGGATGACATTAAAGTTTACGGCGCCGTTTTGGATAGTCCAAGTGCCGATCTTTACCCGAACGCCAGCAAGTGGTACGCGGCCGTCTCCTCGAAGCTGGCATCCAGGTATTTTTGTTTCTCTCTCTACCCTATGGATTAACTTAATTTTTAGTTTTTTTTGAGTTTGCATTGTCTGATTATTTGATAATGATAATTAATGTGTGGATGGGTTCTCTATGTTTGTTGTTGATTTGTTGAGTTGTTTATAGTTATTATGTATAATTTATGTGTGTTTGGGTTTATTCTTGACCTGTGATTAAAGCTGACTTGTAATTGACTTATTGTGCTTGTGATCTATTGATGAAAACTACAGCTTTCCCGGGAAGGCTGTCGGAGTAAGAATTGGAGGACAAGGTGCTGCAGCAGAAGCTCCTGCTGCCGAGGCTCCTAAGGTAGCTTCTTTAACTTAGTTGACTGTATAGAATCGTGCACGATTGGTTTATTGGCTATTAGCATCGTAAAAAAATTATCTAAATTATTGATTACTAAATTGTATGCGAGTAAAACGTTCAAATTGTCTTGCTGGAAGTGATTCTTCGTGATTTTGAATTGTTTCATGGGGTTTAGCAACACCTTTTGCAACACAAGGAACCACTCTCTCGTAGCATCCACTTGTATAACTTCAGATCTAGCACAGAAAGGAATGTTCCAACGAACCTTTATGTTTAAAGCTTTTAGATAATGTAGTGCTTCAGTTCTCCCTCAACCTGTATTTTAGTTGATCTGCTTTAAGCATGTACCCACATACGGATAATTACTGAACTAAAATATTGAAATTTATACATGAAATATTAAAAAGACTTCTAATTTTAAGATGGATATATCTGCAATCTTGTGTTTTTTCTTCTTTGTCCTTGATTGACTTGTATGAAAACTATACTTGAAATTGTAGGATTCAAAATAGTTTTCAGGTTATAGGACATTATTTGTTGTTTTCTTTATGTGTATCGATCTTTCTATCAGATTCTTTGTGTTTTGACTTTTGGTAATGTTAATGATCTTCAGTTTTAAAACACCTCAAGTTCTGCTTGCAGCTCTGAAAGCATTGATGAATGAAACAGTGACCCTTGAGCATGATACGTAGTTGAATATATTTCTTCTTTTTCTTACTTTGCATTTAAGTTTTGGGTATTGAATTTTAGGAGGACGTGGACTGATAGTATTCAAAAGTTTGTGTAAACGGTGGTAGTAACAATGTATGGTTCTCTCCCATGAGATCGCTACTAATATGTGCTAGCTGCTTTTTTTTCACATGCCCCATAAGCAGAACTAGAATTTATTTGAGCAAAGCATTTTCGTACTTAATGTAATTTTTCTTTACCTTCGTATCAATATCTTGGATTTTTTTTAAAATTGTTATGCTGACATTAAATTTTTCCCAGGAGTCTGCTGACGCTGACGATGATGATGACCTTGATCTCTTTGGTGATGAGACTGAGGAGGAAAAGAAGGCTGCAGAAGCGAGGGAGGCTGCAAAACCAGCTGCCAAAAAGAAAGAGAGTAAGTTTAGCACATTGTATTAGTTTAGAAAGTGTTCTTGCTGCATTTTTATTGAAAATAATCATGTTTTCAAGTTTCATGCCTTTATTAGATTAATACATCACTGATTTCTTGCGTTATCCGCTCTTACGCATCTGCTTTCATCGGATTGTCTCCAGGTGGGAAATCATCTGTTCTTCTGGATGTAAAGCCATGGGATGACGAGACAGACATGAAGAAGCTCGAAGAGGCTGTTCGTAGTGTTGAGATGGAAGGCCTTTTCTGGGGAGCATGTAAGACATCTCGTCCTTTTTTCTTTTGCAGTCTTTCTCGCTTCCTCTTTAATTTGCTGGCATTTGAATAATTGGTTATTTTGTTTTATGCAGCAAAATTGGTCCCAGTTGGTTATGGAATCAAGAAGCTGCAGATTATGATGACCATAATTGACGACCTCGTCTCAGTTGACACTATGATTGAAGAGCGTCTCACAGTCGAGCCTATCAACGAATACGTGCAAAGTTGCGATATTGCTGCCTTCAACAAAATCTGAGGTCAATCTACTTAAAAAAAAAAGCCTTCAATGGCTGTAATTTTGTTATTTTTCTTAGCTCCCGCTCGAGTTCTGTTTTTGTTTTACAACTTCCTCCGTATTTTAGCAACCTGTTTTCTTTTTTTTCTCTACAGAGGTAAGAGAGATGGATATTTTTAAAACTACTCCGTGATGTGATGTCGTAACTTTAAATTAAAAATGTCGATTTGAGTTTGAGAAGTTTGAATTTACATTAAGTTCTGTTATATTTCCTTTCTGTATCATCATTTTTGTGAAATATCAAGATTATCCACCAAGTGGAATACCATAGTGAGGTTATCTGCGTATATTAAAAGTATAAAGTGGTTATGTGCACAAAGCTCAAACTAAAGGGGGATTAAGTGCTATTTACGCGTTTTTATTTCTTACAAGTCTACCTTTGAAGGCTATGCTCTTCTTGAGTCTTGCCAATGCTTTACGACTGTTTCAGTTTGCCAGTTTACCTGTGTTTGGCTCATGTCTTTTTCGTAAAAAGTTGACAATCAATTTTGGGTTTTAATAAGCTGCTGAAGCCAATTGTTTCAACGTTTGGTGTAACAAACATTATAAGTCAGTCGTAATACGTTGTTTTCTTGTAAGGAATCGGTCGTTCACTCGAAAACAAATAATTTATACCCGCTTTCTTTTATTTTCTTCAAATTTAAAATGTTCTATTAATATAAGCACATTTACATTACATTCGGTTTTTGTCATACAATTGATAAGTTCACCGGGTGATCTTGAGCCATAGATCTATATAGATCTACATATAATAAGATACATTCATGTGTATATGTGCCTAATAGGTGGTTATTTATATATTTTTATGGTTCAACACTACTACCGGGTGTATTACTCCAGGTGTAACATCTTATACATTGTTATATTCTATAATTAATGGAAATGATAGCGGTTTTAGACAATTAGTTCAATTACATAAATATGTTTAGATTTTGGAAAAATCATAATTATGAATGTTAGATATGAAAGAAACTTTATAAACTTGTGTACTTAAAGTCTACAATAAAATAATTTGCAACCTTAGTAATATTCTCAAATGTTATTATTTCATTCATTGTTCCAAGTTTCAAGCGTGTAACACTTGCAACACCAACCAATTTTAGTAGATGTTACAGAATTACATCCGATGAAATACACCGGGTTATCTTGAACCATTGATTTACACATATTCGTTTGTATTTGTGCTTAGTAGATTTTTATTTATATAGATAAATGGTTAATAATTAGTGCAAATTACGGCCACCCCTGAGTTATGGTTAAATTACGAAAACCCCCCTCATGTTTGGGTAATTACAGCCACCCCTCAACTATGTATTATCCTACGAAAATACTCCTCCAGAGGTAAACTTAGGAATGTTAAATCGGTAAAACCGAACCGAAATTTCGGTACGCCAACATTTCATACCGTTTATCAAACTGAGTATACGATTTGATTTGGTAAATAATCGAATTGCATAGATTTTATGTAAAAATATTTAAAATGAGGGGTTGACTGTAATTACTCAAACAAAAGAAATTTTTTCGTAATTTAGTCATACCTCAGGGGTGGCAGTAATTTGCCCTAAAAATTATCAGTGTGTTACACCAGTCACCAGGTGTAACATCTGATAGACCGGCCAACTCCATTTTGCCCTTGTGGATGCAGTATTTGAGGCATAAAATCCCATTTGTGCCCCTCATTTCCAAATTTAATTCTCCTCCAAATAATTCACCTGGCGCGTGTGCAAGTAGTCCGAGCACACGCGCTTATTAGGAAAGTGGAAAAGTCACCGTAATTCCTATCGCCCAATCCTCCGCCATTTCTCACTTTCCTTTTTCTCTGCGCTGTCGCGAGTCTACTCTGTCACCTGAACAACGTTCTTCTGGTAAATTTCTCGATTCGCTTCGATTTCACAATTTATTTCGATTTCCTTATTAGTTTTTTTTTTGTCGATTCGTCGGTGCTCATATGTTGCTGTTTTATGTATTAATCTGTGTGATGTTTAGATTTGCGATAGGAATTCGTATGTTTTTTTTCATGATTCTGAAAATTAGTATAATTTCGATGATGAATTAACTGTAAAGAGTAAAGACAGGTTTTTTTAATGCATTTTAGGCAACCCAGGGTTTGATGTTTGATTTACTTAATTAAATGAAGAGCTTAGTCAAATATGTTGTTTCTTTATCAGTGACATGAATTATTTCTGGGTATTTCTTTTAGTAAAAACATCTGTAACTGTTATCCAGTTATCCTCACCAACCAACATAACTTGTGTGTTCTGTGTTATTTTTTTTTCGATCTCGCAAAATGATTCGTCGAATTTGGAATCAACCATGTGTTTAAGTAAATATGCAACACAGATTTATGTGAATTCAGACTTACTATACGCATTTGGTTGCAGGATTGATTCAGTTTTTTTAGATCAAGTCATAAATTAACTCTTTAAAATATCTATACGACAAAAAAGCATGTCGAGTGGAGGAAACACACATTGGTGCTACCAATGCAGCAAGCCAATTCGCGCCAGAGGGCGTCAGTTGCTCTGCCCATACTGCAACGGGGGATTCGTACAAGAGCTCCCCGAATTCATGGGTGCCCATCCAGGCGATGCTTCTGGCATTGGAGTCGTTGAGCCTTTTCAAGATCCAAGATTAAGTTTTATGGATGCATTCGCCGCCCTCATGAGGCAAAGAATGACAGCGAGGGACCCCACTTTTGACGTCAGAACACGCCAGGGGGGCGTGGGCCCCACCAGGCCAGCTGGCCCGTTGCTGATTTTCCACGGCCAATCTGCAGCTGGATTCCCAGAGAGGGACCCGATCGATTTCTTCTTCAGCGGTGGGCATGGAACGGGGAACAGACGGGCTGCTGATCTGGGAGATTTCTTTATGGGGAATGGTTTGCACGAATTGATCGAACAGCTCAGCACGAACGATAGGCGGGGCCCGCCTCCGGCCCCCCGTTCAGCAATCGATGCCATGCCCACCATTAGAATATCCCAGAGCCATCTTAGCAGTGACGCACACTGCCCAGTGTGTCAAGATAAGTTCGAGCTGGGATCGAAAGCTAGGCAGATGCCGTGTGACCATATCTACCATTCGGAT
The DNA here is from genome assembly GCF_056151865.1 of Erythranthe guttata. Taxonomy (NCBI): domain Eukaryota; kingdom Viridiplantae; phylum Streptophyta; class Magnoliopsida; order Lamiales; family Phrymaceae; genus Erythranthe; species Erythranthe guttata. The sequence goes on from NC_142546.1 coordinate 21,451,396, forward strand.
TGCATTGTGCCTTGGCTTGTTGAGCATAACTCATGCCCTGTTTGCCGTGTTGAGCTGCCTCAGCAAGTTTCTGGAAATGCTCGTTCGAACTGGAACCAAAGAAACGGGAACTCGAGCAATGGTGGGGCCAGCAGTAGCAATAGGAGGGAGAATAGCACTCCGAATATGGGGCGCTGGAATCCGTTTTCTTTTCTGTGGCCTTCTAATTCGTCGAATCAAAATACTCAACGTCATTCAAGAACCGGAGGAAATAGCTCGTCGAATTCTAATGAGGAGCATAACAGGACAAATTGGCCCTTCGATTATTGATGTGTTTGTATCTACAATCTTCTTATCCCTTTTCGATCTGTTTCTCAATAGCTTCTCTGTGTTGTGTGCCTTGGAAAATCTGGGTTTCTCTAAAACTTGTATCAGGTGTCGAAATTTCGCTGCAGTAAGTGGTTTCTGAATGCTAATAACCCCTTTCATGTAAATATGTAATTCAGTTTTTCTGTGCTACCAAATATGTGTACACAATTGGTTGTGAGCTCTCCTCCTCTGTAAAAGGATCGTTGCTGAACGAAAACTGGTGTTGTTCGATTGCTACTTGTTGAAACCGAAAATTTGGCAGTGGGCGATTGTGCAGTTTTCTAATTGCATCTCAAACTAATTGTGGGAATGTGAACTTGTCGACACATACGAGAAAGATGGCGTGGCATGTTTCTGATCTTCTCGGACAAAGCTTCGTTTCTGTTCAGTTCGAAGTTTGGATTACACGGAAAGATGAACAATGATGTTTTTCTTTTTTTCTTGGTTTTATTTATGTTGCATTCCGATTTGGTTTTTGTTGACGGTTTTTGTGCATTTTATTTAAATTTTTGTGGCTTCTGAAAGTCCCGGGTTCTGATTGTGGGAGACGAACTCGGTGACAATGAGTTTCGTTTCAAATTATACTAGGGGTGAAAATAGAATGGACTGCATCGGAATAAGCACTACGAGAAGAATTTCAATTGTTTTCGGAAGTGAAAATTTAAGTCTAATTCCTTTCATAACAAAAATGTAAGAGTACTGGAAATTGGAATGAGTTCATCACACGTGATTAGTTTGGTGTTGGTTACATCTCTCGTGTGATTTGAAGCTAGCAGAATTATTCAGTTCAATTTTATGGTCGTCCGTAAGTTCAATTATATGGTTGTCCTTCAACTATGAATCTTCTTACACGTCCACCTTTGCAGTGTCAAATTTAGTGGAATTTTCTAAATTATGTGGAATATTCTTCAGTCTGTATTTATTTTACCCCATTCGAACTTCACATTTTGAAACAAGATGATCATAAGATGTGTCTCTTGCCTTGTATATATCAGATTATGGTGCATCAAAAACTGCATTTTTGCACAAAACGAGTACAAACTAGAGAACGTTCCACAAAATCTAGAAGATTATGTTGAATTTGACACCATAAGGAAGAAAGTGTAAGAAAATTCATAATTGAGGTGGGTAATTATAATTAACAAAAAACATGAGATCTTTTTCGTAATTTAACTTTATCCGACCCTAAAATTGATTAGGAGTTAGAAATTAGAATTGTTACAGAGAAGCACAAACATAAGTTGGGGGCGAATACAACGACAAGAAAGAGCATAAAAATTCCATCAAAGAACTGATTCCTTTTCCCATTTTTATTTACCTTTTTACCCTAATAAATATTTGAAAAAAATTACACACACTTACTTTGTCGCGCAGACAAAAGCATTAACACAAAGCATGAAGAAGAAGTTTGGTCGAAATGAATTTTCAACTGATTTAGAGAAGCTATTTTGTGCCGCCATATTCAATGCACTTTTCCTCCCATTTATTTCTGCTTTGTGATTTATAGCAATTCTCTCCTCCTGTATTGTATTACTCATCTCCAATGGCTTCCTCCCATTTTCTCTGCAGTCACCAACCCTACGGTTCCTCCAATTACAAAACCCACTTCAAGAAACCCAGTTTTCATCCACCTTGTTCGTTGAACCCAAATGGGTCATCTTCTTCTTTGCCCAATTCTTCGAGGTCCCGTCGGATCAGAGCCACGGCTTCTAATTCAAGAACTGTAAGAAAGCAGTTTTGAATTCAATTGTTTGCTAATGGATCCAATTATAGCATTCCCACTTTCTTGGAATTCTGCGTTTTGGGTATTTTGATTTTTTTTTTGGGACGTTTTTGTTTGTGTGATTTAGGAAGATGAAGTTGATAAAGATGCTGGAATGTCAATGCTAACTCTTTTTTCTCCTTGCAAGGTATATATATATATATATATATATATATAAGCTTTACGAGCTCGTAACGGAGGGTTTTCGTAAAACCTCGGTGAATTTACTGAATTTGATGATTGTGCAGATTAATGTTTTCCTCAGAATAACAGGAAAAAGAGCAGATGGTTATCATGATTTAGCTTCTCTCTTTCATGTTAGTAACTTTTCGTTCGATCGCTACTAGTATTTTTCTGCTTCCAAACGTTTCGTTTAATACAAGCTAGTCATTTTTGTTTTGTTTCGTCAGGTAATTAGTCTCGGAGATAAGATAAAGTTCTCTTTGTCTCCATCGGAAGAAACGGATCGTCTATTAGCCAATGTACCCGGAGTTCCTCTCGATGACAGAAATTTGGTATTTTTTTTTTTTTCCGTTTCGTATTACTTTGTGCTGATTTTTGGCATGGAATAAATACGAACCTTTTTCGCAGATAATTAAGGCTCTTAATCTTTTCAGGAGAAAGACCGGGATTAACAACTACTTTTCGGTAAATTCTTTAAACACGATTAGATGAACCTACAAATGTGGAACTCGTGTTTTCCGATGACTTATTGATATTTTTTGTTTGAGTAGATTCATCTTGATAAGAAAGTGCCTACAGGAGCTGGGCTCGGTGGTGGCAGCAGTAATGCCGCCACCGCTTTATGGGCGGCAAATCAGTTCAGTGGCGGCGTAGCCACTGAAAAAGAGCTCCAAGAATGGTCGAGTGAGATTGGCTCGGATATTCCCTTCTTTTTCTCTCGTGGAGCAGCGTATTGCACAGGTAGAGGCGAGGTATATACGTCTCGACCATTTATCATTAAACTTGTCTTATCGTTATTTTGTAAATCGTATGTTGGTCGAAAACGAAAAGAGATAGTCTCCGATGATAATTTTCTCGCCATAAAAAAATATAGGTAGTTGAAGATATTTTTCCTCCGCCTATACCTTTAGACCTTCCAATGGTTCTAATTAAACCACAAGAGGCATGCTCCACAGCCGAAGTTTACAAGGTACGAGATTATTTTGACTATATTATATTATATTATGTCGGGTTTGAGGATAAATTAATTTAGTATCGGAATCTTATTCGGTAGTATATTGGTTTCTCAGTGCCTTCGGGTGGATAAAGCAAGCAAGATCGATCCTTTGGCTTTGCTGGAGAAAATTTCACATGATGGAATATCTCAGGATGTTTGCGTTAACGATCTCGGTAATGGTTTCAATTACGCAGTTTAAATTTTTATATTGTGTATTATATGACAATAAGCTTAGGGTTTTCGTTGGATCGTTTATTTAATGTTGTGCAGAAGCTCCGGCTTTTGAAGTCCTTCCGTCACTGAAAAGATTAAAACAACGCATCGTTTCTGCTGCTGGTCAAGGGCAGTATGATGCTGTTTTCATGTCTGGAAGGTATATTTCCGAATTACGAACAATGCATATATATATATATATATGCATTCCCAGCATCGTAAATGAACAATTTTATTCATGTTTACGCGTTGTCTGAATATTCTCCGTCTAAAATATCTGTATACCATTCTCGTTTTCTTTGTAATGCAGTGGAAGCACCATTGTGGGGGTGGGTTCTCCAGACCCCCCGAAATTTATCTACGATGAAGACGACTACAAAAATATCTTCTTATCAGGTAATCATCATTGATTATGTCACCAAGTAATGATTTTTCCCGTTAATTATTGCTCTAAATTTGTTCCGTTTGCTTTACTTGACGTATAATTTATATTGCGAGTACGAAATGCAGAAGCCAGATTTATCACCCGCCCCACGGATCAGTGGTACACGGAGACCTCAATGCAGCAGGATACGATTTAATAAGAGAAGTGAGATTCTACATCGAACAACGCACTGTTATGTAAACGCAAATCTCTTGGCTCGTTCTATTTGAGTTGCCTGTATTTTGAACTTCTTTTTTGAATTTGTTAATTTTAAGATCTCTGCCAAAAAAACAATAAATCAATTTTAACAGACTTCAAAGAAATAAATAAAATGGTTTTTTTGTTTTCTTTTCCTTTTTCGATCAAGATCAACAATTGAGAATATATCAACAACACAAAGCATCATCACAACAGAACCAACACCGAAAGCTCAAGCAACAAGGTCTTTTTCTTTTCTTCTTTATTTTCTAAAAAAGAAAAAAGAAAGAAAAAACCTCATCATTCATCTTTTACAGAGAAGGTGAGGAAACAAACTGTCTGGGCAAACTGAAAATATCTTTTTCCTCAAATGGAGAAGACCATTCTCGAGAATCAGTACCCGTCTGTTCGGTAGTAGCTACTCCTGCAACTGGTGGTGGTGCTGATGCTGCTACTGCAACACCGTTGGAAGATAAAACGGGCCTCATAGCACCAGATTTCACACTCAGACCATACGCATACGAATCATATATACGCGCATCGTTTTGCATGGGTGGGTGGCTCGAACCACCCCACCCTTTGTTTGACCTCGAAGTCAAGGGAGATGACTCACGACCTAAATCAAGACTCCAGTCCACAGTTGTGTAATCAAACTGCGGCGAAGTCGAATTTCCAGTTGTCCAGTCAACTCGAGGCGAAGACCCAGATGAGCCGCTTGTGCTGTTGTTGCTGTATGCAGAGAAGAGGCCGAGAGAGGCGGCAGCGGTGATTGGAGGTGAAGCACCACCACGTCTGCCGCCAGTGGTTCCTAGAGAATCCGTTGGGCTACTACTACTACTGTTGGACATATATTGATGCTGCTGCTGCAATTGTTGGTACTGAAATTGGTGGCTGTGCAGCGGGTTCGAATTAACACCGTTGCCGCTGAAGCTTCTAGATACAGCGACAGGTGGCACGAACCCATTGGATGGCTTCACCATTTCGACTGAAGAATTTGGGTACCAGCCCATCATAGACGTTGTTCCAGGAGGAAGAGGGGGAGAAGAGCTAAGGCTTCCACTAGGAGACTGCTGCTGCTGCTTCATGAATGCATATTGAGGAGGTCGCTGCATCATCATCACAGGCTCTTTCACCGATCCAAGCTGCAAATTCTTCAATTCATTTCCGACCGAAACATAATGGGCTTCTGTTTTTGCTGGGGAAGGTGATGTCAGCGAACGATTAGATACTGCACCTGCAACCCTTTTCTCTGCTGGCGTAGAAATCTGTGGCTGTGGTTTGGTCCAATCTGATTTAGGTGGTATTTTCTTTAACAACTGCATACTTTTGGCTCCGGGGTCGATCGAAGACCCTACTGTTATTGGAGCTTTCGTATAGTTGAAATCTCTTTCATCTCGATTCTGTTGTATACTGGTAGATGGATTCGATTTCGTCTGTATTCGTATTGGATTTTGATTAGCTGGTATTGGTATCTTGCTAGTGTTGCCTACATTAGGAGGATCGACAAGAACGGCAGGAGGCTCCTCCTTCTGTGCCTTCAATGTTTCTTCTGCCTTGTCTAAATCACCCTCACAAGAAACTACAGCTCTCTCAACCTCCTGTTTTGAAGATTTATATCTAACTTCCATTTCTGTAATTCGAGCAAGCTCTTCCGATATGTCGATTTTCAAATTACCACCACCACTACCACCAAGTTTATGATTTTCTGTTTGCCTGTTCTCATCTTCAACGCTTTCAAAAAGCCACGATACAGATTCCTCCACCCTACCTTCATTCAAAATGAGAGCCATGGTCGCCCGTTCTTGAGTGAACCCCATAGACACAAGCTGTTGTGCAAGTGCTTCTAGCTTCCTCGACATGAGGTAGCCACTGCACCGCTCGTGCAGCTCTTGGGCCCGCCTCTCCTTTTGACGCTGGTGCTTTCTTTCATTCTTTTGGCGTATTTTCTCTCTCTTGTCGTTGTCCGATCCAGGTACTGACTCCGGCCGATGAAGTGTCGGAGATGCTTTTTCTTTATGGTCTTCCGACTCGCCGGACCAGCTGCCGTTATTTGAAACAGAATCGTAATCGTTACCCGTACCAGATGAATTATTCCCATTATGGTCATCCGCTGTATCATCTATTGTTCGAAAGCGGCCATTCACGTGAAGCGGACTGACAGATGGCAATGGTGCTGTTTCGAATGTAGTGAATGTTCCCAAAAGAGGATTGTATCCACTTGCGGAAGACTTTGAAGAACCCTTTGGAGGTTCTTTGCCGGACTTTTTGTCTTTGGGCTTGGATCTTGATGCTGGAGACATATCCTTAACTTGAATTTATAATTCCTGCAACAATAAAGGATAATAGGATGAAATCATCTACTTTCCAATTAGAAAAATAAAAAATAATGTTATTACAAAGTGTAAGTGCAATATCTATGTTGTCTGCATAATGACCAGATCATAAAGTGAAGGAAACTAATATCCAATTCAACAAGGACCTCTTCGAAGGAACAAGAAGCCAATAACTTGCAAGCACTGATATGTACAAGAATTGAGCACTTACGATACATATGCAACACTGATAAACACATTGAATTAGAAATTCAACTTCCTCAATTGATCAATTTTAGATAAGCTTATCCTGTAGGATTTTTCAAGTAACCTCTTAGTCACTACAACTCATAGAAGGACGGACCGTATATTGCTCCCACGGTATAAGTTTGCAAGAATTACTAGTTCTAAACCTTGCAATCTCCCATTCCTATGACATCGAAATTCCAGACCAGAAATGGGGCTTAAAAGTGGCATAAATTGGATGTGTTATATCACACCGATTAGGATCATTGAACCTGCTGCATTTTCCCCCATAACGCATCAAAATTATAATCATCTCCACATTTATCGCATCCTCGTATTAACTTCAGACAACTTCTTTACAAATCAATCGTCGAGCAGCCCCCAATATTATGCAGTTCTCTCTCCCAATACAACACATTTTGATTATGCAGCTTATTCTCTTCCATTCACTTTTTACCCATCTTTTTTTCCTTCCATTTAAGTAATTTGCCAACAACAAAATCCTCGAAGCTCCAACAATGGGAGCAAAATTAAAGACGGATCCCAAATTCTAGCACAACACCTCTGGTTTAAGGAATTAAATCATAGCTAGGTACCAACAAGGAAAAAGGTAAAACCATAGCATTTCCAATTTAAAAAAAAAAAATTAATAAATGTATTCAACCATAACCCATCCACATTTGTAGAAAGAAAACAAAAATTGAAACTCGCAAACCTAAGATCAATCAATGAATCAGAAAAATCAACAAGGGCCTCCCCACCAAAATTCCTCTAATTATCGATCATCAAAACAAAAGAGGCTCACCTGCAAACGAATCGATAAACGATCGATTGGGGATGAAATGGAGCTCTGTGGATCAAATTTCTTTTGTTGCTCTGAAAATGGAGGATTGGATTTAGTGTCAGCGCGGCAGACAAAAGAGGAAGGATTCGCGAAGAAACGTTGTATAGGGACAGAAATAGTGGACTGCAAAGAGAGAAATGGAGAGAGAGAGAGATAGAGAGAGAAAGTGAGGAGAGAGAAAGATAGGCAATGCGAGGCTGAAAAATAAAACTGAATCGACGGGGGATTAGGGTTTTCTTTCTTTCCTTTTTTTGGGGGAGTCAATTTTAGTGTAGGATAGAAGCAGCGGCGGAAACCACACACGGCGCATGTTAGTAAAACCGGTGAATTCTAATTTTTCATTTTTCTGTGATTTTTATTCTTTAATCTTTACTGATATATTATTATGGGATAATTAGTAAAAACCCCTCAATTCATTTATTTATATCAAGGTGGATATAACCTCCTTTTCGTTATTAGTGAGAACCCCCTTAATTATTTAATTAAATTAAAATTAATACAGGTATTAAGTGTTATACCTATATTATCCTTAATTCTCCAAATCTTATATTTACAAACCCTAGCCATATTGTCTGCAATACACCGTCACGTCTTCTCTTCTTTTCTGGAATTGATGAAGGTGACGAAGGCGACGCTGCATCTCAACAACGACGAGGAAGACCCCTTTCTCTTCTTTCTCGAATTGGGAATCCGACGGATGTGGGGCAAGGAGAGGACGAAGCCTGCTCCAGATCTCGACAACGACAAGGCGACACCGCCGAATCTAGGACGGACGGTATCCTTCCGATCTCCCCCTTTCCTTTCTGAGGGATGAGCAGATCCGTTGGTATTTTTTTTTTTTTTGTTCTTTCGGTTTTTGGAAGCATTCCCGGAATCCTCGTCGGAAGACCGTCTCCACCACCGTTGTAATTGAATAGATTGACCTCGAGGAGGAGGTATTGTTTGGAAGGCTCGTTTGTTGAAATTGCGTTCGTGTTACTCAAAAATATATAGTTGTTTTCGTTACGGTTGTAGTTGGTTTCAATAATAGTCGTTTTTGTTGGAATTTTGGTGTGTTTTTTTTGCTTTTGCTTCTGTGGATTTCAATAATTTGTAGTTGATTCAATATAGTTGTTTTCGTATAGCAATATAGTTGTTTTTGCACAACAATATTATTGTTTTCATTACTTTTTAGTTGGTTTGAATAAATAGTTGATTTAACAAATAGTTGTTTTGGAGATGTTTTGATTAAATAATTAGTTAATCTTACAATGGAAATAATATAATATATAATTAATTTAATAAATTGTGAAACTGATGTATTATTGTTTTAATACTAATTGTTTTAATAATAGCCGTTTTAATAATAGTCGTTTTAATAACAGTCGTTTTATTGGTATATAGTTGTTTTAACTGAAAATTAAAATAATATAGAAAAGGAATATTTACAGAAAAATATTAAAAAAAATAAAAAAAAAAAAAATTTAAAAAAAACATTATTTATTAAAGAAGAAATAAATAAAAAAAACGAAAATTAATATTAAAATATAAAAAATAAAAAATAAAAAAATACATCAAACTAGCGAATAATGGGTAGTGAATAATGGAAGGGTAAATTTGAGAATAAGAAAAGAATGGATTTCTCACTAATAAAGAAAAATGACCTGGACCTATTCTTATTATAATAATGTTAGAGGGGGTTCTCATTAATAGTCCCTATTATTATTATAGTTGTTGGTAGTAAAAAAACTGTAAGGTACAAGTGAACAATGCACGGGGTACTGTGGTTTGGAGAAGAGCAGCCACGTGGCAGCTAATCAATTTTTTAACCGATTAGTGGCGGAGCCAGAATTCCAAATTCAGGGGGCTGAATGGAGTTAATTTTTTTTTGAAGGGACCGTTAATGCTAGTAAACATGAAAATGTATGTAAAATAATAGGAATTGATAAATATAGGGGGCCATGGCCCCCCTGACTATATACTGGCTCCACTATTACTTTTAGTGATCATGTACCATTGATCTATATATAATAGCACAAACATTTGTGTTTATGTGTGTTTAGTGAATGATTATTCGTATAGATTTATATGCAAAATTATCCGATATTGTTCGTCGGGTATTTATTTATAATTTCGTAATTAAGACACGCAGCTTAACCGGACAAAGGAAGATTTTGTTAGAACCTATTAGGTGAAGGCCATCACTTTGTTCGGTGGGCTATAGGCCAAAATAAAATACGAGATTTTTAATATTTTCTTATTAAATACATATAATGTTTTATAATACAATTACTAAACAAAGTAATAAAGTAATATAATTTGGTTTATTTAAGTTCAAGTGGTATAAATAGATAGAGATGTACCGACAAGTTTTGGTCCTTTTGGACCAACATGTAAAATATATTGAAATATGAACATTTGTAAGCCATTTCACAACATAATATGTATAACAATTTAAGGAGAAATGAGTTCATGGCAGATTATTTGAAATTCATTAAATTTCTCATAGCACTCAACCATTTTATTTATTTTTTAATTAATACCCATCAATTATACACTATACCACTTCAACGTTGTCTTATTTTTAAACAATTTCGAGAAGAAAAAACATTTCATCATTTGCATGTGTCGTCGAAAGCGACCATTTCATGAACAAAAGGAAACAGGAAGAAGCAAAAGAACCAAGAACGAATCTATACACTGAATTTTTTAAGAGTTCTTAATATGGGTATGCCCTACAAATATTTGTACGGATTTTTCAACAATTTTCTGTATTGATCGGTTTTTTCTTTCATAATCTATGTATTTTCTTGGACTCTCGACGGCGACAGCAAACGGTGGTCGAGGTACGATGACGGACGAACGATGGAGAGTAGCTAATAGCCTAATATCGAATCTAAAGGGCTGTAAATATAGTTTTCTAAATTAGATGGGTCTATCTATAATTACGCCTAACTAAATGGAGGTATGTGAAATTTACCCTTCAAAATATTTGTCTATTCAATCCCGCCGCTAACTATACTTTCTGATGTGTCATCATGTTATTGGCCAGAAAACTCTTAGACCGCGTGGCCCCAGGCACCTGCAAAATTGACTCGACGGTAAATAATAAAACGGTAAAAAACTGAAAAATGATTAAAAGAGTTGAACTTTGGCGCTCAGTAAAAAGTGAAAAGTTAATCGTGGGGTGTAGTCCGAGAAAAACGAATTCACCAATTAATATTTATTCATTTTTGTTTTTATTTGTTGTGCATTATTTTTTTTTCTGCGAAGACGCAACCATTTTGAATTTTCTGCGGGCAACTTGTGAAAACTTTTGAGCTGGGATACACCGCCGGTTTACTTGCTTATGCGCGCGCGTGTGTGTGTGTTTACGAGACTTGTTCAGAAGCTAGGGTTTGGGAAATTGCAAATTTGTTGGTGGCTTTTTTGAATCCATGAAAAAAAAGCTCGACTCCCGTTTTCCGGCGGTAATTCTTTTTTTTCCTTGTTCTATCTGTATGTGTTGAGGTTTTCATTTGATTTTTGAAGTGTTTATGCAGTTGCGTTTGTGCTTAGGAATTGATTATCGTTTCTATTCTGTTTCATTTGATTTATTCCACTCCGTATGCTTATTAGCAGTTTGATTTTTGTTCCTGCTGTTGTAATTTTTGTTAGTTTGAAATTAGAATGAATGTTGAAAAAAATTGAAGGGGGGAGGGTGATTTAATTGGTTGAATTGTGAGATTTCAGTTTAAAGTAGGGGAAAAGAGGGGAAGTGTTGTACATACAATGTCATGAAATCGACTAGTGTGTTCTGCAATAGAAAGATGAAGACTTGCTGATTCAATTTAGACATGGCTTGCGAATTATTTATTTCTCGTGTTTTTTAACTGGAAATTTATCTCGATAGGACCATTTAAAGATTATTGTCTTCTGAAGTGGATCTAGTATGTGGAAATAAGTTCCGATATGTAAAGAAATCGAGATGCCAGATGTTATGTCATGTCATATGAAAACAATTAACATCTGAAATCTAGACGATCCCTTGTTGTATGATTTAAAATTCTTTTTGCAGGCTCGAATTAAAAAGATCATGCAAGCTGATGAGGATGTGGGAAAGATGGCTCTGCCTGTACCTCTTCTAGTATGTACGTTATCCCAATTATCATGGTGTTAATATACGTTTCGCGTTTTAGAGGTTATTTTATATCTGTAGTCTATTTTGTTTTGTCTCTTGTCATGGGAAATAAGTTTTACTGTGTGCTTATATGTTTTTGGATTGAAAATATTTAGCGAAAGCACTGGAACTATTTCTGCAAGCTTTATGTGACCGGACTTATGATATAACGCTGAAGAAAGGAGCGAAAACTGTAAATTCTTTCCATTTGTAAGTTTCATCTGAAATCTTTCGTTGTATTCTATTTTGTTGAGAGTGACTTGTGACACATACCAGTCATATTACACTGTTCTGCCATTGTTCTGTTTGGGAACTATTATAGATCTGATAGATAATATAATCAAGGTTTGTCAAATCTTTACCTCTATAATCAATGTTTATCAATGTTTATCAAATGTTTGGGGTTTAGTCCAACCTCAACGCCTCTTATTACTTATCATATAAGGCCCCGTTTGGTTGGGGATCTTAGCCATGATTAACTAAATAATAGGACTTTGTTTGATGTTTGCTATCCCCAATAACTTGCCGGGTCGACCCGCAAATATTACGTTATCATGGCTTATCTTGCCTTTTAGGCATGTTTTTTATTGGATCATCGAAGGTCAAATAATATAATCGGGTTTCATTAGATTATTTAATCTTATCTTGGCTAATCTTATATTGGCAACCAAACGCGGCCTAAGTATTTTACATCATTATTCACAGACATACGATAATCAAGTATTAGATTACCATGGACAATGTAATCCCATCTAATGCAATCAATCTTATCAATATTCCGAGGCGTGAAGGTGTATTAGCCAATACAAGAATTTCATAATCACAAATTCCAAACGAGGGCTCAGTTGACTGACGATCTTACTGTAATGTTACTTCTTTCACTTGTAGGAAGCAATGTGTACAGAGCTTTAATGTGTTTGATTTCCTGCGCGACACTGTCAGTAAGGTTCCCGACTTGGGTGGTTCAGATGCTGCTGTAGCAGAGAATAGATCCGCTACCAAGAGAAGGTTAGGGCGCATATCACGTAGTTGCTCTCCGGTATGGGAAATGAAATTTTAAAATACAACTTTATAATGCTATTCATTTTTTCATTGCAGGAAGATTACAGAAAATGAAGATGAACACGACAAGGACGAGCCTAATAAGATAGACATGGTAAGCTAAAATTTCATATCTTCTGATTTCTGGCATGTAACGCAATATAAAATTCAGCATCGTGTCAGAATGTATATCTGAAAACCTGAAACCAAGCTTACTTGAAAAACAAACAATATATCTGAAAACCAACATCTTTCGAAATGTTTTTGCCAGAGTATACTATCGACTCTTGATATTAGAACTATAAAATGATCTACAAGCAATTCCTGCTAGTAAATTAAAGCATCTACAAAATTTTAGCATTGTCATTGAAATTCTCGAATGGTTACTACGTTAACTTCTTTTTCATTTCTTGTAATATAATAATATGTCGATAATTAATGACCAAGTTTTACTGGATGCTTTAATTATTGCAGCATGAGACTGGCCACGCCATCAGCAGTGGGGTAATCAGGGGTAGGGGTAGGGGTAGGGGTAGAGGTGCTCGAACATTACAGAAAGAATTAGTTAAGTGCGAGAAATTTGAAGACGATCCGGATCTCTCTGACAAGGACGGTGAAAACGATAATGAACGTTTGGGGAAGACAAATAATCTTGTAGGTGCTGTAGATTCAATAACTACAGGTGAAAACAATGCTGATAAATCCGTTATAAAATTTGACCTTAATGCTGAGTTAGACGAGAAGGACGATTCCACTCTGACGGAGTCTTCGAAAAAGCCATCTTCTGACAAGAAACACGAAGATATTCCTGGTTGGTCCCTTGATGACGTGGCAATGCTGGATATTGATACTGTTCAGCTTGCTAATTTGAACAATGGGGCGAATGAGGAAGAGGAAGATTATGACGAGGAAGGATGAGTTGAGTTGCTGCAAACAAATGGTAATTGCTTTTCACCTTTATTTCTTACAGCTTAACCGTAGGGTTGCTTGTGGGCTTTGTGTACATAAGTTGAACAACTTGAATCTTATTAGTATGGTAAGTTTTATCTGCAAAAAAATTACATGTCTTTTTTTTCTGTATCTTCTTACACGTCCACTCTTGCAGTGTTAAATTTAGTAAAATCTTCTAGATTATGTGGAATATTATACTCTTTGTACCGGTTTTGCCCTATTCGAGCTTCACATTTTGAAACAAGATGATCATAAGATGTGTCTCTTGGCTTGTAAATATTAGATTGCAGTGCATCAGAAACTGCAATTTTACACACAAAAAATACAAACTAGAGAACATTCCACGAAATCTAGAAGATTCTGTTAAATTTGACACCAAAATGGTGGATATGTAAGAAAATTCATAGTTGATGAACTGATTGTAATTATCCAAACATGAGAGATTTTTTTTGTAACATGAGCTTACCTCAGGGAGTTGCTCGTAATTTACCCTTTTATTTTTGAACACGAAACATTCTTATTAATTTATTTCAAAAGAAGATTTATTTGTTACTAAAATGAACTAATCAAATGTTTTTTCCAATTTTAAAATTACAAAAAAATAAAATAGTGAAAACAAACAAGGCATACTTCAAACGGGTCGGCCCATATTTTGAAGGGCAAAATAGTAATATGTTATTGGGCTTTATCCAGTTCCAGCCCAATAGAAAGCATATTTCCTTTTTGCTTTGTTTTTCCGCTGAATGACTTTCCATTTTCAATTTCAACTACCTGGCACAAACCCCCTTCTGCAAGTTCACCATCTCGCACGCACAACACACAGTACTTCTCTTCTCTCTCTCTCTCTCTCTCTAGGACTACGAAGTGATTGAAAATCATCCATCGAGGTTGGCGCGGCGCTTCAACAATGGAGGTTTCATCGGGAGACGAGTCTCCGTTGCCGTCAAACAATCTAAAAGCTCTGGCCTCATTATACTCCAACTATGTCCGGAACAGCATCCGCAGTTTCTTCCCTATTTCAATCGGTTTTCCCGATGGTTTCCTCTCGAGGATCGTGAGCTTCTATGGCTCCTCGAAACGACGCCGCAGGAGGAAAACCTGCCTTCCCCTACCTTTGCCCTCTGTTACCGCTGCTGCTTCACTCGACCGGTCTTCTGCGTATGAATTCATTTTCACTTGAATCATCATCTGTCGTAGATTTATCGGGATACTTTAACACTGTTCGTTGATTCAATTAAGATTTTTTGATCGCAAAATTGATGTGTATGCGTCATGGCATGTGGTGCGACGGGGAGAATAGTGGAATATTGTCAACAACCTGTTATTTGAATATCTGTTGTTTGAAATTTTGGGGAATAGTGTCGTACTTTTTTATTTAAGAATTCTGTTATTTAGGTACTGCATTACTGGAGATTTTGCCATGTTTCATTTTGTTCGTATTCACCCATGCAAGAGAAAGAAAAGAAATGCAGCAAGTTTTTGTTTCAATAACTGACTATGTGGATTGGTTCTATTTACGATGATGATCACAGTTGATTCTGTATTCATTATTAAAAAACAGATAGCGTTGTGGTTTTTGATTGTAAGATGATTTTCCATGTCCCACACACAGGATTACACCCGAGGCTCGTAGAATTTTTAATGTTTTGGAGGATATAATTGAGCATACGCTTCAGAATTTGCACAACATTCAGAAGAACTTAGGGTTTTGGCACTTAAGAGCTGAGGTCAGTGACTTAAGCGTTTGTCCAGTGGTGCAAACTAGTAATGTATTCATTGGGTAATGCCTTGGTTGTTAATTTAATGTAATATTGTGTTTCAGGGTTCAAGTGCTCGGAAATCATACTTCATGATATGCGAACGAGGGCCGTGTGCATTTATTAATGGTACTCTACAACTGATACGCGATTGTCTTGCTGATGGTTCTAGCATGCAGAAGCTCCATTGTTCAGCATCTTCTTACATATCTGAGAGGATTAGCGTATTGGCTAGTCTAAGATACTGTTTGGCTACCTTTTTGGCCAAGGTTAGAATTTTCAATTCATCATCTCTTATGTTGGTATTAAATGTTGGGTGCAAATATTGTTTTCTGTTGAAGTTATTCTGCTACCATGATATTAGCCATTCAAAATCTTTCACAATATCTAGATGAACCAAAAATTCGTGGTTGCTAGTAAACAGCCCTACATGTTTACATAATGTTTCTCCCGAGACATATATTGGAGGTTATATCTTCAAGTTGACTACATACCTTCAAGATATAGAGTTTCTGTAACCTTTTGTGAATTAAAAATAACTGAAATGGACTTGGTTATGGTATGGGTTCATGACATGGAGTAAGACTTCCTGTTTTTTGTTGTTTAAATTGTCATGCACTGGAAACTCTAAGCAGTAGTTGAAGGTGTTTTTCTTGCAAGTTGTTGCATTTGTATTATTTATTGTCAGCTTTCTATTGCCAACCATTTTGATTTTCCAGTACTATACTCTGCGCTGATGATCTCCGTAGTATGGTTATACACTTCACCTTTTCTTTTCATAGTACGTTTTGACCTCTCATATCTTTGATTTCGTTACCTCAGCAGGTACAACTTCTTCAGGTTACCTTCACTGTCACAACAAACTATATATATGCTCTGTAGAAAAACAAATTCAAGCATTTCATTCTTCTGGCAGTATGTTGGCCTTAGTGTCTAAAGAAAATATGTCACTCGTTTTTTTTTTCAAGGAAGAGGGTTTAAAGAGGACCTTCCTTTTATCAAATATAATTTTTTGAATAATTTGACTTTTGAATTCGTTTGTTTCCCTACCTCTTTTTCATCGCCTGTTTATTTTTCAAGACCTTTGCCATCACTCGCAGATAGCTACTACATATGCATACTTTCTTAAAAAGGTTGCATTGAGCTGCAGATACTTGATATCAATGTAGAAATGTCTACACCAAATAATTGCAAGTTCTAGCCACAATAACGGGCACCTACATCAAGAATATTCATTTTTAAATATCTGTAGTTTATTTTCTAACTTGTTACCTAAGAAATAGATGAAAAGCATAAACTGATATCTAGAATTTATTTATAGATTTAAAATGTCAGTATAATTTAGTTACTTTGGTACTAGTTTTTTTTTTCTTTTCTTTTTTGACAAACACTCGGTTCTTAGTTTGGCAAAAACGAAAGGACCACATTTAATCAGAAAACTCTAGGAGCAAGTGTATATACCGATGGATCATGAGCCTGAATTTTTTTCCATATGCATCCTTAATTGCTTAAGATGATAATATGTTCATGGATACGTATCTGCATTTTCTTTCATGAGTAAAGTTCTATTTACTTGACAAATCACAACGTATGTAGGTTTATATGGAGGTTGACAGAATTGGAGAAGATCTGGTGAAGGATCCGGAGAATTCATTGCCCTCGTTGTTGGTTACAATCAATGATTTATTTTTGAAATTGGAGGCATCTATTGGCCATTTTCATGCAAATCGTCAGGTAACTCGTGTAATGTTGTTTTTACACATGTTTCCGGTGTAACTTTGTCGTAAGAACACAAAAAATCTTTGTAGACACTGCTGTTATAATTCTTCTTTTACTTTTTTTCCAATAAAATCTTTACTATGCAGAGTGGCTCATCGGTGGATGGCAGCTATTCAGTTCCTCTGATGTTTGCAAAACTTCCAGAAGTAAATCAGGAAGGTTCTCAGTGGTCAGAATGTGAGATAAGAGATGCCATCAACTTGATATATGAAAACCTACACACACTGGATTCTTACTTATCTGTGCTTGTAAGAGTTTCTCTCAAACACGAGTTTCGTTAATGTCCTCATAGTTGTTTTTTTTTTCCATTTTACTTTGATTCCAATTTTCTTTCCACCTAAGAAGTATCGCCGGTATTAATTTTCATGTTTTAGACCAATAAATTTTCCATTTATGCAGATTATTGGGATGGCGCCTACTAATTGAAACTAAGTTTTCTCTTTAATAGAGGGAATAATTTATGTCTTTTCTGGGGTTTTCTGGAATTCCAGTAACATTATTTGCTTCATATGTACACCACCATTGCGATGTGATTGTGATTTTTAAAGTTGTCTTTCTTCCAGCCATATAACTTTGTAGCACACTATTTTGTAAACAATAATATGAAAATTGTTTTTTGCACTCATTGCATTGACTCGACACAACCTTATTTAGGTTTCCAAACATCGCAAGCCAAAGAAAGTTACTTTGTACTGGATGCACTATACCTGTGGCGCTGTTGGAATTTCTGTTTGTTCACTTTGGCTTCTTCGACATAGCAAGTTCATGGGAAGCTCTGACATCGACAATTGGATTCGCGAGGCAAAGGATTCGACAATAACCTTTTGGAATGATCATGTGGAGCAGCCAGTAAGTTTTTTTGAACCCTCTCAACTCATCATCAGCAGATCTTTTTTTTTTGGGGGGGGATTAAATTCTTACTATAGTAGTTGGAAGGGAAGAAAGTAATTAAATCAGTATAACAGCATGCTGGTTTTCATACTATCAGTGCTTTCACTTTTCAATGCTTAAATGTTAGCTAAAACTGCTGAATGAGTTGTACTTTAAATATTGTTTCAGTTTTTTGGCTGAAACTCCTGTTACTGATCATATATATCTGCACACCTATATAAGAAGGGGAGGGGATGGGAAACTTTTTGCAAATTGTCAGTTGTCGGTGAAAGTTGTTTCTCTTTCATTCTTGTGAAGATTATTGGAGTAGTAGTGACTAGTGACTTTAGAAGTCATGGTTTTTATGGTTTAAATTAGATTTCAAATCTTCATGGATCTGTGTGCTTTCATACAATGAAATTATCAGTCTGATTATATGTCTATGTAGAAAATGGGGACTAAAATAATGTATCTCAATGTAAAGGTTGCTCGTTCTTATAACAATAATATTTAATTGTTTTTAGTACTCTTAGCATGGAGTTTTGCTTCGACAAAGCAATGAGTTTATCCTGTCGAATCAATTCTGATTTTGACCAAGTTCTTTTAGCAGTATTTTCTAGCAATAACACGTCTAATTGTGATTTGAAAAGAAAAAACTTGTATATGTGTACTGATGGTACCTTATAAGAAAATCCTTTGACTTCTTTTCTATATATCTCTATTCTCTGGTAATCATTGTATTATGAATTCACGGGTTCGTTTGTTTTCCATCTTCACTGAATATTGCTTTCATGGTTAAATGAGATCCTTCCATTTTTTATGCTCCTCGGGGATCTTCCATTTTACTGAAATACTTGTATCAGAGTATGGTTTTTGGTGTATTAGTTGTTTTTACAATATTCCCTTTGTTTCTTTCGAACTAGATCCTGTCTATAAGGGATGAGCTTTTTGAGACCTTCAGGAAAAGACAAAAAGGTGTAATGGAACGTGAAGAAGTTAAGTTGACTGCTGACTCTTTACATAGGTGAGCTGGTTTAATTCTTGATACCTAGTGAGAAGAAAGTTAATTTGTTTTTTTGAATGTTTACAACCCATTTTAAAATTTACGAAAATTAGTTTGTTTTCTGTCCCTGTTTCTGGCACATTATTACATCCTATTTTAATAATTGGTGTACTGTTATCTACTTAGCTATGTTTTCTTCGTCTTTATTGTGAAAATAATGCTTATTCTCATGCTAATGACTTTAAAAGCATTTTGATTGTCGTTTGACACAGTAGTTACGCTTTTTATTAGGGTTTGATGTTCAGATATAAAGCCGTGAAATCTTGTTAACTTCCTATTTTTAACTGTGTTTTTTTATTGGAGTTTAATTACTGTATCCTCCTACCTTTAAAAGGATTGATAGTTCAGCAATAATTTTTATTATTTATGAAAGAGTAAGATGTTGCACATCCTTAATGTAGACAATGCTTCTGAATGCTTGCCAATTGCACAAGTTACATAAAGTACTTATAGATCAATAAAAGCTCCCTCACAACTTTTTTGACATACTTATTACATCTCTGTAAACTAAGTTGCTGGTCTCCTATGTGCCATACTGTAATTCTTAAGGGGTGCTCCCCTTGCCGACTCTGCCTAAGGTTGTCTGTGATATTGTCTGGTGTCATGCACCATTATTCCAATGAGAAAGAAAGAGATAACATGTCGTCATGTGGCGATTTCTGCTCCTCGAGACATCTGCTATCATGGTTTCTCCTGTTGAATGCAAGCAAAGCGAATAAATATGTACTTTCATCTTGATTTATTAATAAACTTTTTTGGTATCGGGTTTCCTGTCTTATGTTTAGTTAGAGTCTTCATGTGCTTTCCTGTAATGCTGCTCTGCTTATGATTGTAACTTAGTAGGATGGCAGTGTCTATCTTTCATCTTAGGTGCTCTAATTTTCACCAGTCCACAAAAATGGAGCATAGTTGGTTTTTCACTTACGCTTATTCTTTCTGGAATGCTTTCCTCTTTACCTTTATACTTCCGGTGATATGGTTGCTTCTTTGTTGCAGAATGCTCGTAGCTTTTAGTGAGCAGACAATAGGTAAACAGTTTCCAGTGAATGCATCTGACCAGAAAATGCTCGAGATTGTAATGAACAGGTAAAAGTTTCTTTTTGGTTTTTACATATATTCTTGAGTATGTCTCGTGAGCAATGGTCCAACATGCTGTAAACTGGTGCTACAGGTCATCTCTGTTTGTAATAGCATAAAAGAAGATTTATATGACGTTTGAAGTTCATTTTCTTAATCTTACTCTATTACTACACAGTTTCTTTAATTTCGGACTTACACTGCTCCAAATACTTATTGAAAAAGAGTTATTTTGAGAAGTACAAGAGAGAAGACTGCAGACTAGTCATCTTCAGATGAGCAATATCTCATTGCTCATTTTGTTTCAACTTCTCAGTTGTACAAGTGATATTGTCCAGATAGTTTTCATCCATTCATCAAGGCCAACCAATATTTGCAATCCAATTGTGTAGAGAAGGACCTGGTCCTAATTTAGTTCTTTGCTTCTTTGGTCAAATCTGTTATTGGATGCATATTTTTTTGTCAAATCAAGTATGAAAATGCATATTTCTTAAGCTTGGAGGTTGTGACTGACCAACTAACCTATTGAAAGAGGTTCCTGATTAATTAATTAATGGTGATCCATTTTATACCATGGAAGGTAGACAATCTTGTCGAATATAAGGGCTTCCAAATTGAAGTTTTTTTATCGATTAGTCTGTCGCAAATAATAGGTCATATGATTGGTAGACCTTAGAACTTTGATGTGCATGTTGTGTCTAGTTTAGCATGAACCGATGAACGGAATACTAAGAAAGTTGAATTTCTAGGTACGAGAAAGAACTTACTCATCCCATTCAGGGTCTTGTTGGTGGAGAGCTTGTACGTGCTCTTCTTATTCAGGTAACACAATCAACATTACTAGTGCAATCAGTAGTTTTTGGCCTTGTCACCTGATACAACTTCTCCACTACAGGTTCAGAAGCTAAAACTGGATATTGAAGAGTGAGTGATTTCATTTATCTTCTTACTTAAGTAATTACTGTATTTCAAACGAGAAGATTGTTCCTTACGTCCAACTACTGAAAAAACAGAGCAATGCTTGAGCTAGATCAGATCCTGAGGGCCAATGAAATCAACTTTGCTATTCTAGCTGCTTTGCCAGCTTTCTTTATCTCCCTCATTCTAGTCATGGTGGTGCGAGCATGGTTTAAACAGGTAAAATATTTGTCTTCTACTTCTGTGGGGATATTTCTAATTTGGTACAAGGGAGATATAATGTAGTTGCTTGCTGTATCATATGTTCTATTTCATGTTTTAAACGTTATTAATGATATCCTTTTTATTGTTCGTATAATTTTCAAAATGTTTATAATAATGTTAGTAGAGCTGAAAGGTAAGAGTCAAATTTCACTGTTATTATATTGTCGAGAAGAAGCACCTATCTGTTTTGACTTTGGTATAGCTGTTGACTGATTTATAAGTTTATATTTGTTAACTCAGTAAACATTGACCCCCATATTTTGTTGAGCATCATTTTTTTCTTTTACCGGATCGATACAGATATGAGCATTGAAAGAATGATAATGCGACAAGCTGGATATCACAATTGATATGGTACTGTTAAGAAATCTGACTTGTTATTGTCTTGAATTAGGATACCAGAGCTGAAGGTAGAGGAAGAGTTGCTCGTATTCAAAGAAGGCTACTGCTGAGAGAAATTGAGAGAGCTATAATGCAGTTTCAGATTTACAAAGATCAAGGATTGGTACGCATATTCGTTATCTGATCATTTTACTAAGATAGTAACATTAGCTTTGTCCAGCCGAATGATTTCACCAAAAACAAAAACGTACGACTTATAGTGTAACGCCTATTCAAAAGTGATACTTGTTTTGATGTATGTGAATCCTTTTGGTTCTTTATGGAGGAAACTAAGCCTTATATTTTTCGGTTGAATTTTGGCAGGAAAACGATGCTCAATGCATGTACGGACTAGGGTTGTGTTTTCTCGATTCCCTACACTGTCTGGTGGAGAGGCATGCAAAAGACACTGGTGAATGGATGTGGTTAGTTTCTCTCTGCTTCACTTATCTGCACTAAATATTTCAAAATAATATCTACACTAAATGGGGTTAAGGTCGATTTTGTTTTTCCTGGAGACGAATGCCATAATTAAATATCTAACCGTTTATGTTGTGATCAGTTTGAGACAGGATATCATTGATTTGGCAAAGCCAGGTCTCCAAACGGAGCACAAGCTGAGTATTGCATCACGTATGGAGCGGGTCTATGACTGCTTGCTTCCTTCTTCAAAACGCAACTAGATTTTTTTGCTGTTATTGTGCACTCCAGTTGGCTTCTAAATGCATGCATGAAATTTTGTAGTCTCGTTAAGTTTCACTTTTGAAGATTGTTCTTGTATTGTAACATGCTGTGGCCAATCACGCGCAGTTTTTTGTACTTGAGTAAATCTACGGGTAAAAACGTCTGGAATGAATGTGATATTTCATGCTATCCATTTTAGTGGATTTCAAACGTATATCAATTATCCAAATTCATATTTTTTTTCTCGAGCGAATCCAAATTCATTTTTTTTTCTCGAGCAAATCCAAATTCATTTTTTTTTCTCGAGCAAATCCAAATTCATTCTAATTCGTAAATATATTTTTTAACTTTTTATGTGCGTCGACATATATTAATGAATAACATTAACTGTCTTCTCTAATATCGGTCTCGAATATATATGGTAATTTATGGATCGCCAATCAAATGTTGATTGAGAGAAAAGATTGTTGGTCTGTAATTATGATATTTTTGTTTAGTAATATTCTCCATTTCATTGTTTTATTAGAAAAAAAAAACACTAGAAATCCTTAAAACTTCACTTTTTTTTTTTTCTGAATCAAGAGAGGGAAATACTGAGGGTCAAACGGCACAAATTAGCCATGGCGGCAGCCAGCAGTGGTCAATTCAATTTAAACAAAAATGTAATTACCGTCACCATAAAAATGAAATGATTCAAATAGGTTCTGTTTACATTTCTCAATATGTATCTTAATGAAGGATACATACAGTTTTGTCTGGGAACATCATCTCGTGTCTCCTACGATACATGGCTTTAAGTAAAGAAATAGACAGAGAATCAGCCTTCAATCAGGGGATGTAGCTCAAATGGTAGAGCGCTCGCTTTGCATGCGAGAGGCACGGGGTTCGATCCCCCGCATCTCCACTTCCCTACTATTTTTGTACATATATTTTGATTTTATTATTAAATATTAAAAAGGAGAGAGAGAGATTTTTTTTGGACATATATTTTGATTTTATTATTAAATATTAAAAAGAAGAGAGAGGCCAACATAATTTATTATTATTATTTTAATAAATATTTTTTGAAGAAATTTCTTAAAATAAAGTTCAACACATATAAGTTGGTTCTGAAATTATTATTATCTAAAATGTATTTTTGCAATTAAAAGTCTGAGAAAGCAATCGAGCATGGAAAATATTATTAAAAAAAGAGAAAAATAAATAAAAAATTCCCAATTAGAGATAGAGAAAAGGAATAAATCTTATAACGGTAAAAAAAATATAGAAGGCTCCAGTGTTCCGGGTTGTAACGGCTAGTAAAACATAGAAGAATCTTTCACAATCCGAACCGTGTAATCTCATCGCCAATCCAACGGATCCCATTCAAAGCCAGTAAAGAATATGACCGTTGTTATCAAGAGGCGCCCCCCCCCTCCTTCCCCAAATCCCCACCCATATATATATATTCCCCCACTCCCAGCCAAAATCTCTTCTCCACATCATTCTTTTTCCGGAATTAAAAAAAACACAGAGAGAAGTAGTAATATTATTCTAGAGAGAGGAGAGAGAATCTTGGTTGAGAAGGAAGGAAAGAAGAGGCGCGTTGGTTTGTTTGAATTGTGGCGACTGATCACATTGAAGAAGGAGAGGCGCGCAACGGCCGTCTCAAGGTGTTTTTATCGTCGTTTTGGGCAAGTATTGGTGGTGTTTTTGGTGGCTATACAGACGATAATTTTGAAGAAGAAGAAGAAGAAGGAAATTCAGATATGGCTTCCAGAGCTCTTGTTCCCGACCATCAACCCAGAGGTAGTATAGTAAACCCCATGGATTTTTTTTACTTTTGTATTTTTTTGAATTCAATTGGGGCTTTTGTGAATTGAATGTCAACGATGACCAGAAACGAGTTTTTTATTTATTTAATTTCTTATTTTTACGTGTCTTGGTGGGATCTTTGTATTGCAAAAAAAAATGTTAAGTTACTGAATTTATGATGATAATAATATCTTTCGAGGGCTCGATTGCGTGTTCCGTTTCGCTGCGTGATAGTTGATTAGACCATGGTTGTATGTCGATTATGTGCTGATAATTTGGCAGATTTGATTAAGTTTCTCGATTTACTTTTTTCTGTATGGTGATCAAGATCTTATAAACAAGAGTTTTTTGTTTTGTGGCAATTTGTTATTAGTTGGAGTAGTGAAGCAGAAGAATGTGCAGCAGCAGCAAGTGGAAGGTAGAAATCGGCGAGTTCTTGGAGATATCGGAAACCTCGTACCCGTCGAAGGGAAACAGCCCCAAATTCAGATCACTCGTCCTGTTACAAGGTACTAGGTTTATCCAAACCCTTACACACACTTTTGTGAAATCGAGAAAGCTAATTCGATGATTATTCGTTTTACAGGAGTTTTGGGGCTCAACTATTGGCCAATGCCCAAGCAGCAGCAGAGAAGAACTACTGCAAGGCAAGATTTTTTTCGAACGGTGCCGATTTTTTTTTCGATATGATATACGATCGATAACTGATTTATTAACTAGTGAATTGTATATGTGCAGAAGCCACTGGCAGAAAATGTGAACCACTTGGTGAGAAAAGACAATGCTGCTCCAAAAGCCAAACCGATACCTAAGAAGGAATCTCTCGTCGCTAAGCCGAAAAACGACGCGTTGGTTGTCGTTAGCACCGGCGAAGAAGAAAGAAAGCACAAGAGTGGAAGAAAGAAGTCCGGCAAAACCCTCACTGCCACCCTAACTGCTCGAAGCAAGGTATACATACATTCGTACATATATATACTATGTATGTAATATATCAAGAACATTCAAGAACCTAATTGGGTTTTTTCGTCTTTTTTCCAGGCTGCTTGTGGACTAACCAAGAAGCCAAAGGATCCGACGGTGGACATCGATTCGGCGGATGCAGACAATGAATTGGCTGCAGTGGAGTATGTTGAGGACATGTACAATTTCTATAAGCTGACAGAGGTGCGTTTGTTGTGCTTCGGTTTTTTCACTACTAGCCTCTATCGTTTATTGCCCTTTTTGTTTTCCGTCTAACATTTTCCGGGGTTTTATTTTTTAATTTAATAATATCAGGAAGATGGGAGAGTTCATGACTACATTGATTCACAGCCAGAAATCAACTCCAAAATGAGAGCAATTTTAGTTGACTGGTTAATCGAAGTCCACAAGAAATTCGAACTGATGCCCGAAAGTCTGTACCTAACAGTCAACATAGTTGACCGATTTCTTTCGATCAAGAGTGTTCCGAGAAGGGAACTTCAGTTGGTCGGGCTTAGCTCTATGCTCATTGCTTGCAAGTACGAGGAGATTTGGGCACCCGAGGTAGTCGAAATTCTTTAGTTTTCTTCCTTTTTTTTAATTCATGTAATAAAAATTTAAACAACTAATTCGATATTTGTGATCTTTTTTATTATATAAACCAGGTGAGCGATTTCATCGCCATATCCGACAATGCTTATGTAAGAGAGCAAGTGCTTCTCATGGAGAAAGCAATTCTTGGAAAACTCGAGTGGTACTTAACAGTTCCGACTCCTTACGTATTTCTGATTCGATACATTAAAGCTTCTGTTCCAGCTGATAAGGAGGTAAATATACATCTTTATTACATATTAAAAAATATCTATATTTTCTTCAGTTTCAAGTAAGCTGACTTCGACTTCGAATGTTAAATTTTTTTGTCGGCGCAGATGGAAAACATGACGTATTTCTTTGCTGAGCTTGGTTTGACGAATTACTCGACAATCGTAAACTACAGCCCTTCGAAACTTTCAGCTTCTGCAGTATACGCTGCTCGTTGCACTCTTCGTAGGAGCCCTTCTTGGACAGACACTCTCGAGCATCACACTGGATATTCCGAGGATCAATTGATGTAAGTAAATCTTATTATTAAACCCCTGTTTCTTGATTTATGCCAACAAAAAAAAATATATTATATATTAATTGAACTTTTTTACGAACTAATTATCTCAGGGAGTGTTCGAAGCTGTTGGTTAGTTTCCACTCAGGAGCAGCAGAAAACAAGCTGAAGGCAGTTTGCAGAAAATACTCGAATCCTGAAAGAAATGCCGTCGCTCTGTTTCCACCTGCAAAAGCTCTTCTTACACTCTGAAGTTGTTAGAACTTAGAATAGAAGTACTTGTTTTCAGTTTGTGATCATTTTGCTGTCATGATCTCTTTCGATTTGTTCGTTTTTTTCCGTGTCGATTTACTCCTAGTAAAATCATTATGTAAGAAGAGCGACAACATCACTTTGTTGTTCGACTCGAGTTTTTAGTAGTAATATATCAGTTTCTTTTTTATTACTTTGCTGGCAGAGATTTCAATTCAAAACAATACACGATTATCTTTCCATTACAAGACATTCAACAGTGTGTGTAAATAAAACATCGGGAATAAATTTATTCTATTACCATAACTTTTTTACCGCAGCATTTTCGGCCATGGCTAGGAATGAAAAGTTCGTCTTTCCTCTCAAGAAACTCGGAATTCTCTTTCCAAACTTCTCCATTGCTATAGACTTCCTTCTTCCAAATCGGAACCGATGCCTTGACCTCATCGATCATGAATTTGCAAGCATCCAAGGAATCTTCCCTATGAACTGACGAGGTTGCGATAAAGACGCTAATTTCTCCGACAGGAACGGGGCCCAGTCGGTGGGCCACAGCAATCGAGCTGAGGTTCCATGATGACCTGGCGGAAGTGCAGATCGACTTGATGCAGCGTATTGCCATTGGAACATAAGCTTCGTATCTTAGTTCTACGACGGTTTTGCCCTCGAAGGTGTCGCGTGTAGTGCCTGCGAAGGTGGATATTGCTCCACAGTGCGGTGACTGGACGAAGTTGATGTATTTGGTGATGTCGATCGGAATATTCTCCTCCAGTATCTCGATTAGATTCCTTTCCTCCTCCTCCCCCGCCATTATTGAAAATAAAAAATCGGGCCTTTGTTCGAATATTGCTGCAATAGATTTCCCTATTAAGTCAAATATTACTACCTGAACTGAAAAAAAAAAACAAAAATCACTGCTCTCTAACTACACAACTGAAACTTCAGACAAAGGGTAAATTGGTAACAGATTCATCTTTCTAATATGTACTTGGCATGTTTGCACAGCCCACATCAAATCAGAACTGAATATCAAGATTGAACATCAAACATAAAAAAAAAAAAAATCAAATTAAAAAAAACCAGCCACACACACACAGAGAAAATGATTAATCCCAAAAATGCAATTAATATTTATTACAGGAAAAGGTTAATTCTTCGACTGTCTGAAAAGTAGAAAAAGAAGTGATTAAATTCCAATCTTAATCCAGAGAGATATTGTAAACCATAAACGAAAACGCTGCAATTGTCAACTGAATAAACTAAATAAACGCACAACTGAAGGGCAATAATAAGAAGAAACTACTAATTCTCAAATAAAATTGAATTAAAAAAAAAAAAAAAAAAAATGGAGCGCCATTGAAGAGAAATAGAAACTGACCTAAAAAACCAGATGAAAGAGAGAGTAGCCAGCCACGAATCTGGACTGAGAGAAATCGGCTGTCAAGTAATTTTAAGTTTATTTAGTCAGATGCTTCTGCCTTTTTTTTTTTTTTTTTTTTTTAAATTTAATATATTTTTTGTTTGTTTTCTGGCATTGATGACGTCAGCACATGATAATGCATTACTTCATGGGCTTTAAAATAGGCTGCACTCTTTTTAGTGGGCTGTATGTATTGTGTGTTTTGTGTTTAGCACATATTTATAGATATGAATTAGGGGGTTTTTATAATTACGAATAGGTGAGGAAGTTTTTGGTAATTACAAATAGGTGATGCTTTTTTTCGTTATTTATCCTAAGTTCATGGGGTTTTTGTAATTTATCCTTAACTTTTTGGGGGTTCGGGTGCAACACCGAAAAAAAATTTAGGACTTATTTTTGCATAAATAGGATAAAATCAGAAAATAGGTAAAAGAACAAAAGAAGAAACCTTTTTTAAGATTTTTTTTTTTTTAACATCAATTTAAATTTTGGGTGGAATAATTAACAAAAAGTAAGGTTGGACTAAGAGGCTGTTTGGCTAAGTTTATAAGCTCCTAAAAACATCTTATAAGATGTTTAAGAGCTTATAAGCTGTTAAAAAGTGTTTGGTAAATTTTTTGAAAAAGATCTTATTTTATGAAATTATTTTTTAATTGAGGGTGGATGGGACTCGCACTTTTCCACTAAAGTATATTATTTATTCAATATAATTTTGATAATTTTTGGTAATTTTATTTAATAATAAATATACTATTTCTTTTAAAATAAAAGGCAAAAAAAATTGAATCGTAAAAAAATAGTATTCCCTCCCGTCCTATTTTATGTGTCGTTTTAGTTATTGCAGTTGCAGTAAAAAAAACATATAAAATTACTAAAATATCTTTTTGAATGATTATTTGTCAATTAATTAATTAATAGTGATAAAAACTAAAATAGAAAATTATATAATTAATAATTCATTGTAAACTAACAAATAATTTGAGATTCAAAGAGACAAATAATCTTGTAAAAATCGTAATTTCTTTTCCGTTTATTGTTTTCTCAGCTTGTTATTGGTTGTTAAAAGATATTCTTTCCTTGTTCAATTGAGCCCCTTTCTCGGCCAACAAACCACCGCCTTCCGCAGTTGCGCCACCACACTCCACCGCCGGAAACCACTGCATCACTACTACCTCAGTTCTCTTTGATTATCTCCTATCACGTGTCTTTTTTTTCCGCCGCCTCCGAAAAACACAGAGCTAGAAAAAAAATCGACATCAAATAAACCCTTCCTTTTTTCCTTCGTCCCTAAAACTCACTGTCGAGCCCTAATTCTAGTTCTGTTTTTTGTTTTCCTGTTTCTTATCGTAACAGTTGGAGTTTACCCAGATCAATTACGAGCTGATCACATCAATCGATCGTAATTTAAACCCTAATCGATCTTTTATTTTCAAGTAATAATCGAGAAATCGATTCGCGGGGAGAGATATAAAATGGCGATAGCCGCGCCTGAGCAGCTAAATGTTAGCGAATTGCCGGCATGGGGTTCTCGAAGCGTCGATTGCTTCGAGAAATTGGAGCAGATTGGTGAAGGAACTTATGGGTATTTTTTTTATTTTCTCAAATTTTTCTTTTCAATTCGTGCAGCAGCGTGTCCCACAAGATTTACTCTAAATGTGAAACTCTTGTGATGAATTGAAACATTTTTTTCTGAACTGAAGTACTCATCTTTCTTATGGTTTTGAATACAGAGTTTGTATGCAAACTTTGGTCTTGTTAAAAATTTGTTGTGAAATTTAATTGTTTGACATATTAAGTGGACTATTTGTTTCATGTTTGCGTGATTCGACGGAGTGTAATGCGAATGAAGTGTATTTAAACTATGTGATTGAGTTTTCGTTTTCCTTTTCACCTAAGTGGGGAATTTTGTAATTGCAGACAAGTTTATATGGCAAAAGAGATCGATACTGGGGAAATTGTTGCTTTGAAGAAGATACGAATGGACAATGAAAGAGAAGGGGTATCCTTTTTCTGCACTTGGTCTTTCGATAGTTACTGACACTAGTGTACTGTAAACTAATGGTCGTTGCTTCAACACACAGATCTCTACATATGGCTATTGGTTTTAATCCATTTATGTGCCTGCAGTTCCCCATAACGGCAATCAGGGAAATCAAAATATTAAAGAAGCTTCACCATGAAAACGTAATCAAGTTGAAAGAGATCGTCACATCTACTGGTAATCTCATGATCTTTGTTTAGTTTTATGCATAGTTTTATCCTATTTATTGTGTTTAGATTCCTACATCTGAATTTCGTAAATTTTATCCAGGTCCTGAGAAGGATGAGCAACCGGCACCAGGTAAATGTGTACTATTTGTTTTTTTGTGAATGACTTGCAATTCTTGTTATGGATTACACATAATAATAAATAGCATAACCTGTATCCGTTAACCTTACTCGATCAATCTGATAAGAACTCTTCAATAAGGTTTTTCAACATCGTTAAACGCTTATATAGCTTACGCATATCCATTCTGTTTTCGTCTCTCAGATGGTAACAAGTACAGAGGTGGAATTTACATGGTCTTCGAATACATGGACCATGATTTGACCGGACTCGCCGATCGTCCTGGAATGAGATTCTCTGTTCCACAAATTAAGGTATTGCAACGAGTGTGAAAATATCGAAGAAATATTTAGTTATTGGCTAACTTATCAGATGCTTGTGATGGAAAAGAAGAGTGACAATCAGATGAATGATTTCACGTTCTCTCTCTTCTTTTTAGTGCTACATGAGACAGCTTTTGACAGGGCTTCACTACTGTCATGTGAATCAAGTGCTTCACCGTGATATTAAAGGTCTGCGTTTAAAACAAGTATTTTTTTACTTACGGTGTCTTCAACTTACGAGGCTAAAATTAGGTTTTTGCATTTCGTGTGGCAGGTTCTAATCTTCTGATAGACAATGAAGGAAATCTGAAGCTTGCGGATTTCGGTCTCGCTCGGTCGTTTTCAAGTGACCACAATGCTAATCTTACGAATCGTGTGATTACTCTGTGGTATAGGTAAGATTTATGGGGCATCTAACACCAAATATGATATAAGCCTAATTAAATTTAAATATATGACCTCATGCGGTTTGTAACCTGCTATATCTTGTAGACCGCCAGAGTTGCTGCTGGGAACCACTAAGTATGGCCCCGCTGTTGATATGTGGTCGGTTGGTTGCATCTTTGCCGAACTTCTTAATGGGAAACCGATATTTCCCGGGAAAGATGAGGTATTTCTTTATTTTATCTACTGCACATGTAGTATTGTTACATCTTTATTTTATGTGTTTCTAAACATTATGCTATGTATTTTTGTTGTTTTCTTTTGCAGGCGGAACAAATACATAAAATTTACGACATATGTGGGAGTGCTACTGAGGAGATTTGGCCTGGAGTCTCAAAGCTTCCTTGGTATAACAATTTCAAGCCGACAAGGATGGTGAAAAGGCGTCTTAGAGAACATTTCCGACAGTAAGGAATCGAATGCGATGGTTATTCATTATTTTTTGAAGTTCTGCCTCAGTGAAAGTGAAACTGACGTGAATTATCTTTTTTTTTTTTTAGCTTCGACCGCCATGCCCTGGATTTACTTGATCGGATGCTGATTCTTGATCCATCTCACGTAACTCTCTTTATCATTTCTTATTATTATTTTTGAAATATATTCATTTGCTTTTATCCTTTTCTAACAGTTTGGTCTTTCCCTCTAATTTCTTATCAATGAAGAGAATAGCAGCAAAGGATGCTCTTGATGCCGAGTATTTCTGGACAGATCCATTACCTTGCGACCCCAAAAGGTCTTTTTATTTTATTTTTGTTTTTATTTTTTGCTGGCTTCATAATTCTTGCCTCATATTTGTTCGAAACCGAAAAAAAAATGTCAGTTTGCCCAAATACGAAGCGTCACACGAATTCCAGACAAAGAAAAAAAGGCAGCAGCAGAGGCAGCTAGACGAAAACGCAAAAAGGCAGAAGCTACAACACCAGCAGCAGCAGCACTCTCGCGTTCCGCCAGCTCAGCAGATGCGGCCCGGCCCGAATGCGCCAGCTCAGCCTCAAGCCGCAGGCCATCACTACGGTAACAAGCCACGCGGGCCTTCAGGTGGGCCTGGAAGATATCCAGCTGCTGCTGCTGCAGCTGGAAATCCTTCCGGAAGCTACAATAACCCTAACCGCGGTCAAGGTGCTGCTGCGGGCTATGGCAGTGGACCTTATCCACCGCAGGGGCGGGCCCCACCCTATGGTTCAAGTGGCCTGCCGGGGGCGGGTCCACGAGGTGGACCTAATTACCCGCACGGCGGTCCACCATATGGCTCTTCTGGAGGTGGACGTGGCTCGAATGTGGTGCCTGGAAATCGCAACCAGCAATATTGGCAGTAATGATGCATCTGTTTAGGTATTGTTATGATGTGGAGGAGGTTGGTTGTATGAAGAGAGTATCGGAATTTGTTAACTATAGATAATTGTTGAGATAGATTTTATGTATTTCGGGTCGGATTGGAATATTTTCTTCTCTATTAATTCTTTGTTGTGTGATCAGCATTGTTTTTGCTCTCTGGTGTTGTTATTTTCCCCTTGTACTGTCACTTATAGTGTCTTATTTCTCTCTTAAGATATTCGTGAATGATATAAAGGCCGTTTTTCGATTTTGTTTTTTGTCCAGTATTGTACGGGGTGTAACAAGCTCGAGTCAGGTTTGGTGTAAACCACGAGTCGAATTTGTCGAGCTGATTAAGTTAATTTACACTACTATCTAATTGCGAACATTCACTGAGTTTTCTAATGTAAATAACAGGACCAATGAGCTGGCTGTTTACATCACCAATGCCAGAAAAAAGACTAGCCATATTCTTGCATCTATAGATACAAATTATCTGTAGTTAACACCCCATCGATAGGTGTAAACAATGCATAATAAACTTGTACAGCTGTTGAATTTGCTGCTCCTTTTCTCAACACTCTGTAATGCCAATCAGGCAAATTATTTACACAAGCTTCTAAAATCCAGAAGATCAAATAGTCGAATTTCCGATTCAGATACATGGTCACAATTGCATGCAGAAAGAGAATATTCTCCTGTATTCCTTGCACCGCAAGATGGACTAATGCAAGCCGATAGAATCGTAGAGTTGCCAGGTCAGCCCGATGATGTGGACTTTGATCAGTATTCAGGTTACGTCACAGTCGATCCAACTGCCGGAAGAGCACTGTTCTATTATTTTGTCGAGTCTCCAACTAATTCTTCCACTAACCCTCTCGTTTTATGGCTCAATGGAGGTAAAACCTTCGAAATCTTTCCACTTTAATCATTGCATATAATGAAATTTTTCAATCAGTGACGGAGGCAACATAGGGTCATGGGTGCCATTACCCCCCTCCAAAACCTATTATTTATTTTAAAGATTTAATTACTTTTCGAATATTACAATTGATAGGTCCTGGATGTTCGTCTTTCGGGTTCGGAGCAATGGAGGAATTGGGTCCTTTCAGAGTCAACAGTGACGGCAAAACGCTCTTTCGAAATAATTATGCATGGAACAACGGTGAGAATATCGAACTTCAAACTTTAAACAAAAAATAATAAAATAACTGATTTTGTATGATATAGTGGCAAATGTGATATTCTTGGAGTCACCTGCTGGAGTTGGTTTCTCTTACTCGAACACATCTTCCGATTACGGCAGCAATGGTGATTCAAGAACCGCCGTTGATGCGTATAATTTTTTAGTCAACTGGCTCGAAAGATTCCCACAGTACAAAACACAGGATTTCTTTATCACGGGGGAGAGTTACGCCGGCCATTACGCGCCTCAGCTAGCAAACACTATATTACTCAACAACAAGAAAAACAACAGTACTAATCAAACTGTTATTAATCTCAAGGGAGTTGCTGTATGTTATTCAATCTTATTTACGGGTTTTTTTTCTTCTTTCTAATTAACTTTATCGATGATGATTTTTGGTAATGGGATTCTTTCAGATAGGAAATGCATGGATAGACGACACGATAATGTTACCAGGGTACTTCGATCATGTTTGGACACACGCGTTGAACTCGGACGGGACCCACCTAGACATCCTTAAATTTTGCAATTTCGAAAACGACACGGTATCTGATGAATGCCGGGTTTTTGTTGACAAATCTAACGGAGAGATCGGAAATATCGAAATAAACAATATTTATGCACCAATCTGTCTAAACCCTGTGCTTAAAAATAGCTCCACTGGTTCTGTAAGCCCTTTTCCTTTTACCATCATTACAAAATGCACAAACTTTAATTAGTTTCCATTTTTTATATACATTATTCACTGATGTGATCTTAGGTTAACTTCTTCGATCCATGCTCGGATACGTATGTCGAATACTACTTGAATACTGCTCAAGCTCAAAATGCTCTCCATGTAAAGCCCACAACTTGGGTTGGCTGCAAGTAAGTTAACAAATATTTTTTCGAAAGAAAAAATAAAAAAATAGATATATCAATATTGATTTTTTTTTTAAATATCTGCAGATTTTTAAACTGGACAGACGCACAAATCAATGTTTTGCCGACGATCGAGAGTCTCATGGCTAGTGGCATGAGGGTGTGGCTCTACAGGCATGTATTACGATGAAACACTTTATCGTCGTGTAATTACTACATAAACTAGAAGGAAACTGACAACATTGGATCTTCATTACATTCTTGTTTGCTGCAGTGGAGATATAGATATAAATGTTCCGGTAACATCCACAAGATACGCGATTAACAGCCTCAAGCTCCCAGTCGAGACTCCTTGGCGCCCGTGGTACCTTGACAATGAGGTGTAAATGAGCTTTTTATCTTTTATTTTTATTCAATAAAAATAAGAATTTAATGACATGGATGAATTGGAATGACAGGTTGGAGGATATGTAGAAGGATACAAAGGATTGACATTTGTGACAGTGAGAGGAGCTGGGCATCTTGTTCCTAGCTATCAGCCTCAAAGGGCACTCTCCGTAATTTCGTCTTTCCTTCAAGGGATTCTCCCTCCATCTTCCTAATTAGTGATGTCATAAATTGCCAAATAAAGATATAAACCGTTTAAAGAAAACGAGCGATGAAGTTCGATGTAATGAGAGACTATTAGGATGTATGAAGATTTTCTGTAGCCTCTATTACGATCGAGTTCTGATTACAAGTGTAATAGCTAAAACGAAGCTAAAATTCAAGGTCCGGATCCTTACAATTGATTCACACCCGAAAAAAGAGGAAGTGAAACCAGCTAATCAGACAAGGTTTATACATCTAATTCGCTTTCGCCTCATTCTTGATACTCGTACTTATAGTAATTACTACGACTGAAATCCTAACCATCCCTAGTCAACAACCAATCGGTATCGTTCCCCGGGTTTTCCTTGCATCAACACTTTTCTTCCTTCATGTATAATAGTAATACTTGGCCGATCAAAGTCAAAATTGACTTTGCCCATTCTTCTCAAGAAGTCGACTCCAAGCACCACATCGCACCCTCCTAGTTTTAGAATGCTCATATCAGCAGTAAATGTGATGCCCCTCATCTTCCATTCGAATCCCGAACATTTAGAATTGCACTCAATTTCATGCCCGTCTACCACTGTGACCAACAAAGGATCAGTGTACTCGATTACATACCCGAATCTTGTCGCAGCCCATGGGTCCAAAAAGCTGTGACTACTCCTTGTGCTCACCATTATCAAAATCGAGTCCTCTTTCACCATGCCTTTCAGTTTAATGGTGTTTGGACTGTTGCGGTTAGCCAATGCATGTAAAAATACTTTGGTATTGGATCTTTCTTGAACTTCCACTTCATCATTTTCCTTAGCCTTAACGACAAACAACTTCTTGCACATATGCCCATTAAAATCAGGTTCGTCACAGTAAAAACACAGCCCTTTTTTCCTCCTCTGGTTCGTTTCTTCCCGAGACAATTTCTTCTTGATAAAAGGCTCCCTGGTTTCAGTTTCACTCCCTTTGACCTGTTGTTGTAATGAGATTTCTTGTAGTCTGGCTAATTGGATAGCCCGAGTCAGTGTAGTGGGATGGAGCATTCGAACTACATCCCTCATCTCTTCCTTCAAACCGCTCAAAAAACTGTCGACAAAGTACTCCTCCGTGAGAGAAGTATTCATCCGCACCATAAAAGCTTTCAACTCTTCGAACTTGTCAACATACATCCCCAACGAACCGTCTTGCTGCAGCTTATTAAAGGCTCCAACTATATTTTCACCACACGGATCGCCGAAGCGCTCCAGCACCATCTCCGAAAACCTTTCCCATCCAATATGCTCCTTCCCCTCAACATAGTCCATATGAAAAAATTCAGCCTCGTCTACCATATGCATAGAAGCTAGAAAAACCTTGTCGGATTCAGCCATAGTGTTCAACAGAAAGTATTTACGGCATTTTCTGATCCAGCTCCTCGGATTCTCGCCACTAAACCTAGGGAATTCTTCTAGCACGGATCCTCGATCGTTCCAATTAGGGTTTCGAATTGGAATGGAGTTAGGGTTACCTGCGAATTGCATAATTTCTTCAAAATTTCTGAGAAGTTGGTCGAGTTTTTGGCTAATCTCTGAAATTTCCTTCTTCACGGTGGCTCGAAGCTCCAACTGGTCTGCACGAAGCTCGGATATCAGCTCCCGGTGCCATTGCCAGAGATATGATAACTGCTGTTCAACCGCTTCCAGCCGCGCATTGTCCATAGCCATCGATTGCTCTGATCGAGGCCAATTACCGCGAGATAGCTAAAATCGAAGATTAATTCTAGGTCTGTAACTCTCTCTGCCCTAAATTCGTACTTGAAATTGGGGAAAATGAAGAGAAAGAGAAAAAAAGCTTTATTCATCCAATCTGCTTTTCCATAATCTTAAAAGCCGCTTGTTTATATAGTACACAATACAGCTGAAGCGTTTTTTCGCCGCTTGCTGAGCTGAGCTCACTCTATTTGAAATGAGGGGATTTTTCTTTTTCAATTTACAAAATAACCCCTCTTATTTGGGTAATTACAATCAGCCCCTAAACTATGAATTTTCTTACACGTCGATCTTTTGATAATCTTGTTTCAAAATGTGGAACTCGAATAAGATAAAAGGGTACCAACTTGAGAATATTTCATATTATCTAGAAGATTCCACTAAATTTAACATCACAAGGTTGGATGTGTAAGAAGATTCATAGTTGATCGGGTTGATTGTAAATACACAAACATGAAGAATTTTTTTTCGTAATCTGACCTTACTTAGGGGGTGGTCATAATTTACCCTTTTTATTTTTATTTTTTTTTTTATCTAAAAATTGTTTCACTAAATTTTGAAACGTGAAACAAAATCACAAAAATCGTACATTAGAGCACACGTTTTTTGCAAAAAAATGTTGAAATGCTCAATTATTTTTTTAATATTATTTAACATTTAAATTACAGTATACAAAATCACAAAAATTGTATATTACTTAACATTTAAGTAATTAATAAATTGTTTATCTAAAAATTATTTTCACTAAGTTTTGAATAGTGAAGCAAAATCATAAAATATCGTACACTGTATAATAAATAGTACATGTTTTATTATTTTTTTTATTTTCTAAAAATGGTCGAAAAAGATCAAATCATTTTTTAATAGTTTTTAACACGGAAATATATAGTATCGAAGAATTTTATTCATAAATAGTGAAGCAACAGTTCACCCAGAAATTGTTTCAATATTTTGTAGTCAAACAAAATACCGAAAATCGCATACTATATAACACACAATTTTTACTAAAAGTCACCGAAATTTTTAAGAATTTCTTTTAGTATTTTATAACACTCAAATATATAGTATAGAAGATTATCCATATATAGTAAAGAAAAAAATATTTATTTAAAAATTGTTTCACAAATTTTGAACAGTCGAGCAAAATCACAAAAAATCGTGCACTATAGTACACATTTTTTCCTAAAATTTGTTGAAACCAGATTTTCCATATTCATATATTAAACCATATCAAAGTCGATTTTCCATAATAAATAAATAAATAAACCAATTAATAATCGGTTAATCCTTTTCGAAAAAAATAGAGACCAATGGTTCTGCAAGCCCCCGCAAGTTATACCACCTTCCACATTTCAGGTTTATATTCGATACGATACGATACATGGTCGTCGACTCGACTTTATCAGGTAATATAAAAACAGTTGATTTCAATGCAGATTAATAGATTCATGCTACTTCAAAGATGTAAGTTCCAAGATATCCACTCGTTACAATCGATTTAAGGTCTGAATCATTACAATCGATTTTGCACACGGAAATAAAAAACGGAAGTGAAATTGCAAAAACGAAAACTAACCAGAAAAAAAGCTTATAGACATCAACTCTGTTTTTTCGTCACCGATAATACTCCCCTACTCGTAGTAAGTAAACCGTCCGTAATCAACTACTAACCGGATCCCGTCGGCAGCACAACTTTTTTTCCTTGAGGTGTAATAGTAATACTATCATCCCTAATTTCGATGTCTCCCACTCCATTAAGGAAATCCCTTCCGAGCACCAAGTCGCAACCATACCATCCGAGTTCCATAATTCTCACGTCGGCAGAAAATTCGACGCCTCCCATCTTCCACTTGAATCCAGAACATTTAGAGTTGCACTCCGTCCCACTCCCAAATAAAAACGAGACGGAAAAGGGTTTGGTCTGCTCGAGTTTACACCCTAGTCTTTTTGCAGCCTGTGGGTCCAGAAAACTGTGTGAGCTGCCCGAAACCAATATGAGGGAAATCGAGTCCTTTTTCACCCACCCTTTTATCAAACTGGGGTTTGGAGTGTTGGCAACAGCAACAGAATGGAATGATGCTCTGGAATCTTCTTCCGGCTCACTAGAACTTTCTTCAACTTCCTCTTCCTCGTACGATTTCTTGCACTCGTGCCCGTAACTATCGGGCTCGTCACAGTTGAAACACAGCCCTTCTTTCTTCCTCTGGTTCATTGCTTCCTCAAACAACTTCTTGCCCAAATGTGCAACCCCCATTTCTTGCAGTTTGGCTAATTGGATAGCCCGAGTAAGTGTAGCCGGACGGATATTCTGAACAACATCCCTCACCTCTTCCTTCAAACCGTTCAAGAAACACGCTACGAAATACTCCTCTGCAATTTTCGTATTCTCCTGCAACATAATAAAAGCTTTCAACTTCTCAAATTTCTCGATATACGCTTCAACAGAACCTTCCTGCTGTAGGTTATGAAACGCTACATCGACATTTTCACCACGCGGATCGCCAAAGCGCTCGAACACCATCTCCGAAAACCTCTCCCATCCAATACGCTCCTTCCCCTCAACATAATCCATATAGAAAAACTCGGCCTTACCTTCCATGTACATGGAAGCTAGAAGAACCTTCTCATTTTCAGGAGTAGGGCAAAACAGAAAGTAATTACGGCATTTTCTGAACCAACCCCTAGGGTTCTCACCATTAAACCTAGGGAATTCCATCATACGTCGCCGTTCGCTCAAATTGGGGGAAATTTCAGTAGGTTTTTGAATCGGAATTGAATTCGAATTACCTGGTTCGTTCTTTACAGATATAGTGCCCACGCGCGCTGAACCCTCGCGGCCATGGCTGCTGCTAGGGTTACTCCTTTCAATAACTTCCGATTTTCGGAGAATTTGCTCCTGTTTCTGGCTAATCTCTAACGCCCGTAGTTCCATGCAATCTGCATTAAGCTCCTGTAACCATTGATGGAGCTTTTCCACCTCTTCCACTCGCGCATTGATTTTTGACATCGATTAAATCTGAACTAACTTCTCTCTGAGGCCAAAAATCGAAGCTGAGAAATTGCTCTGATCAAACAAAAAATGATGATGATTTAACAATATCAAACCCTAAGAATGAAAACTACTCGCGCTATTTATTAGGGTTTGGAGCTAAGTGGTGGGGCCTTAACAAAATTGTTGGATTATGCTTTGGGCCCATCAATAATTAAATATATGAAATTATTATTTTAAAAGCCTTGTTGGAACATTTTTTTTTTTATTAAACCATTCGGAAAATATATAATATCATGGCGTATGTTTGGGTACGAGTTCTAGACCTGCGTTTATCGACAAAAGTTTTAGCTCATTATTAATTGGTTATAATATCACGAGCTCGAGCTCAAAAATAAAATTTTAATGAACTCGAAAATCACCAAAATTGTCCGAGTAGGCTCGAGCTCGTAACAACCTTAAACATAAATTTGATTATTTTTATCGATAGCGTAGATGCATATGTCGAATACGATCTCCATGTAAAGCCGACGACTTAGGTTGTCTATAGGCAAATTAATATCGATATCGATCGATCCGATCTCACTATATGGACCTTTCTTGATAATTTCTGCAGATTGATTTAATGGCCTGAGCATGGTGGCTCTACAGGCAAGTAACATCAACACTAATAACTATAAGCAAATAAATATAAACCGAGGGCTTCAATATGCGCCTCTCCTCTATCAGAAAGTATGATAATCGGGTTGAAAGGCAATGCAAATATACCGAATCAGTTCATTACAATGCAGATAACACATTCATACTACTGCAAAGTTCTCAGTTCGTAGACGCTCCTTACAACTGATTTACGCCCGAAAAAGGAGAACGAAATTTTGAGGAAACGAAACAAACTAACCAAACAGTTACCCTAGTCAACTACTGATCGATAATACTCCTACTTATAACATAACCGAAATCCTAATAGTTACCGGGTCAACTACTAAGCAACAATCCTGCTTACCTTGATCCTCTTGTTTTCAGCACAACTTCTTTTCCTTCATGTGTAATAGTAATAGTTCGCTTCCAGAATACGATCGATGCCATTCTCTTAAAGAAATCCACTCCAAGCACCAAGTCACACCCGTACCAGTCGAGTTTCATAATTCTCACGTCAGCACTAAATTTGGCGAACCCCATCTCCCACTCGAACCCCGAACATTTAGAGTTGCACTCGATCTCACTCCCACCTGCAAATGTGACCGGAAAGCGTTTCGTCTGCTCGATTTTACACCCGAGTCTTTTTGCAGCCTGTGGGTCCAGAAAACTGTGAGTGCTAGCCGAGACCAATATGATGGAAATCGAGTCCTTTTTCACCCACCCCTTCACTACATTGGGGTTTGGCTCGTTGGCTACAGCCACGGACAAGAACAATGCCTTGGAATCCTCTGCCAGCTCATCAGATCTTTCTTGAACTTCCACTTCCTCTTCCTCATCCGATTCATCGACCATCTGTTCTAAATCATTTTCTCGATATTTGGCGAGATTGATAGCCCAAGTGAGTGTAGTGGGATGGAAACTTTGAAGTACATCCCTGATCTCTTCCTTCAAACCGTTCAAGAAACACTCGACGAAATAGTACTCGTCCATGGGCGTTGTACTCTCCCGCAGCGGCAAACAAGCTTTCAACTCTTCGAACTGCTCGACATACATCTCCACGGAACCTTCCTGCCGCAGCTTATGCAAAGCGGTATATACGTTATCGCCACGCCGATCGCCAAAGCGCTCCGGCACCATCTCCGAAAACCTCTTCCATCCAATATCACCCCTTCCCTCAACATAGTTCAGGTAAAAAAACTCAGCTTTACCTTCCATGTGCATGGAAGCCAGAAGAACCTTCTCATTTTCAGGCGTACGGCACAACGAAAAGTACCGACGGCATTTTCCGATCCAATTCACCGGATTCTGACCATTAAACCTAGGGAATTCTAGCACAATTCCACGATCGTTCGAATTAGGGGAAATTTCATTAGGTTTTTTAATCGGAATTGAATTCGAATTACCTATGTGCGATGAACCCTCACCGCCATGGCTGCTGCTAGGGTTACTCCTCCGTCCGTTAACTTCCAATTTTCGGAAAAGTTGCTCCAGTTTCTGGCCAATCTCTGACGTTTCCTTCTTCACAGTCTCCCGCAGTTCCATTTGATCTGCCTTGAGCTCCTGGTGCAATTGATGGAGTTGCGTCACGCGCCTTTCACCCGCTTCCACCCGCGCAGTGATTTTAGCCATCGATTGAATCTGAACTGCACGAAGAAACACTGCAATCGAAGCTAAAAAATTGTTGATGGTGATTTAACAATGGTAAACCCTAAGAACGGAAGCAGAAAACTGAAATGAAGAAGTTGTGTAATTGCTTTCTCGGCAAGAAAAAGCCCCACTCGCCCACTCGCGCGGGGCGGTGGGAGTGAAGTGGTGGAGCCTTAATGGAGCTATTGGGCCACTTGCCCTAGTTCATTTGGGTTTGGACCAATCAATACCGAATATATGGAATTATTTAATTAAGAATCCCTTGATTGGAATATTCTTTTAAATTAAATTATTCACAAAAATATATAAACATTTCATTATTATTATATAGTATCTACTGGCAAGTTGAATTACGTGAAACCAGATTTCCCATAATCAAATATATTAATAATATGTTATGATGTCATATTATTTTAGTCAAGATAAAATTAAATAATTTAATGGAACTAATTATATTATTGGATTTTGATTAATTATTCAATACAAAAATATGTTTATAAGGCATGATGTCATAATATTTGCGACTCGACCTGCCAAGTTATTGAAAATACCAAATATCTAATAAAGAACTATTATTTAGTTAATAATAATAAATAAAACCATTTAATAATTGGTTAATCTCCTTTTTGAAACTAAACTAATCAGATCGCCCAACTGCTTTTTCTCACTCTTAGGTGGTCTTTACAAAAGTTTATTCTAGCAGAAGTTCGTGTTTGTGAGCTAAGTAGGTATTAAGTGAATGAAAATATTTTAAAAAATGAACTTTAATAGAAAAGGTAGATCTAAGGGTGCTTTTAAAAAATAGTTTAAAACAACTTATTTTAAGAGAAGTTAAAACCACGTAAAAACAAATTATGAGCAAAGAAAAACTCATGAGTTATTTCCAAAAGCTTTTGTAAAAACCATGCACCTTAATACTCGTCGACCTAATTTGGTTGGGACATTAGTCGTCATTATAAAATTAAATAATTGGATTTTGTTTCATGTTTTGTAAACTTAATAATTTTTCGAATCAACTCCGAAATATTATATATCATGGTCTATCTTGTATTTTTCATAAGATTACTCATTGATTGGTTTGATTGTTTAATTTTAGCTTGGCTAATCTTATTTTAGTAAACAAACAAGGTTGTATT
The DNA here is from genome assembly GCF_056151865.1 of Erythranthe guttata. Lineage (NCBI taxonomy): Eukaryota > Viridiplantae > Streptophyta > Magnoliopsida > Lamiales > Phrymaceae > Erythranthe > Erythranthe guttata. The sequence goes on from NC_142546.1 coordinate 21,494,572, forward strand.
TATATAGTAGTAACTAGTAACTAGTAACCAACCCTCATTAGGAGAGTTGGTACCTAGCCTTTACCAATAGGGTACCGGTCTAGGGTTCGAGTCCCCCCCCCCTCCCCTACTTCCCCTTGTAATGGACTTGAATTTACTCAAAAAAAAAACTAGTAACTAGTACGCAATACAACTTAAGTCTTAACCGTTTCTAGTAACTGTCGAGCGACGCATTCCCTTCTCGAGCCTTTCTTAGTCGTGACTTCTTTTTTTAAACGGTACCCTTATAATCACGGTGTTTTTCCTACTTCTAGGCGCACTTTTTCGGCCCGTTATCGATAACCAACTCAGACAAGCTTATACATCTAATAATCTGGAACCGAAATCGTAACCCTTCCTAATCGATCAACTACTAATTAATCGATCAAACCGTTCAATGAAACTCTCGCGACAAAATACTTCTCCGTGATCAGTCTCTCATATTTCATTTGAGCCATAAAAGCTTTCAACTCGACAAACTTCTCGACGTACATCCAGTGGCGGAGCCAGGAATTCGAGATAGGGTGGGCTTAATATTAACGGGGGTTCGGGGGCAGCGCCCCCGATTTTTTTTTTTTGATTCATTCACATAAAAATATAGCACAAAATAACTACAAATTTATAAACTTAAACTAATATAAGCTATATTAAATTACTTGAGTGGGTGGACTTAACACTGACGGGGGTTCGGGGGCAGCGCCCCCGATTTTTTTTTTATTCATTAACATAAAATAGCATAAAATAACAACAAATTATAAACTTCAACTAATATAACATAAAGTTTTTAATAGATAAGCTAAACTAAATTACTTGGGTGGGCTAAATTAAACTATTTGGGGGGCTAATTATATATAGATATAATATATGGTATAAATTTTTAAATAATGAGAGTGGGCTGGAGCCCACCCTTGCCAAAGGGTGACTCCGCCACTGCGTACATCTCGCGCATTGTTTAGCCATCGATTAAATCACAAGGCAGAAAAATAGCTGAAATCGAAGTGAAAATATTATTGTGATCAAGATAAGAAGGTGGTGATGATTTAAAAATAATGCTGCTCCAAAATGTTGGATCAGTCCAATGGTCTTGAAGCCCACAGGTCTCCCAAGTCCGCGAATCTTCAAGCCCATAGTTTCTTATGAAGTTCTTAATTAAGAGTCTTTGTGTCGGGTTTTTCCTTTGAATTAGCCTCATAGGCTTTTTGGGTTAAAGCCCAATTAGGCACATCAAAAATTATTAAACTAAGAACAGAAGCACAGAAAATTTTGGAAGAAAAAGTAATTGCTTTCTCGACAAGAAAAAACCCTACTCGCGCACTCACTATCTTGAGCATATCTTTTGGCCCTTAGAATTTTGCTTTACAGGTGGCAGCTATTGATTGGCCTTTCTGAGTATCTGTATTATAACAACTGATAAATATTAAACTAAACAGAAATTGTTTAAAAAATCAGAGTGGCGCAGCGGAAGCGTGGTGGGCCCATAACCCACAGGTCCCAGGATCGAAACCTGGCTCTGATATAATTGTTATTTTTTATTTTGCACTTTACCCGACCCAGCTAATCTTATTGGGCTTGGATTGCACTTTTGCCTTTCACGGCCCGACTATAACCACAATTACGATTTGAACCAAACCCGACCCAGCTAATCTTATTGGGCTTGGATTGGATTGTTAAGCTTATAACAAATTTATATGGATAAAAAAAAAACCTTCTTGTTTTGATAATCACAACCACCGATCAACTATGAGAATCTTTTTACACGTCCAGACTTACGGTGTTAGATTATGTGGAATATTCTCCAGTTTGTAACCATTTTACCCCTTTCGAGCTCCACATTTTGAAACAATATGATCATACAGTGTGTCTCTTGACTTGTAAATAATCATATTTGGTTCATCATAAACTGCATTGATTACAAACTATAGAACATTCCATGGAATCGAAAAGATTATGTTGAATTTGAGGTTATTATAATAATTACCCAAAGACAAGGTTTTTTTTTTTTAAATAATTTGATTATACCTCAATGGTACCGATTTATATTCCAAAGAGCTTTATGGTAATTTTCTTTTATTTTTTTGACCCAATAAATCATCTAGAGTTTGAATCATACCGCCATAACCAATACCTCAGATTAGCTTTAATTTCACATTCACTAGTAAATTCCATCTACTGGCAAAATGAATAATGTGAAACCAGATATCCCATGTTAAAACTCATTCTTCGTACTAACTCTTTTCACTTTAATGCTGACACGTGCGTCTTTTCCACGTTTTATTCTTTGTTACCATAAATATTCGTTAACGAAAAAGAAAAAAAAAAAAGGAAAAAAAAAATGCTTACAAGAGCTTTTTCTCAAAACAAGTCTGTCAAATTTGTTTCGTATCGCAGATTAACTAATGCGAACAAGAACAGCCAGTTTCTTGAGCAACATCCGCAGCCAACTTATAACTACGTTCCCACGTATCAGTACCGGTAGGGCCCACAGCTTGTGCATGAGGTACGTGGTTAGGATGTTTCTCTCTCTTGTCGCCTTTTACTTGCTTCAACGCGTGTTTAAGAGCCGGTAACAAAGCCTCCATACATTCCGCTACAGCATTGGGATTTCCGGGCATGTTTATTATCTGATTTATTATTTCATATTAAAAGTTAGATAACTTGTACATAAGATTAACTCCAGCAAATTTAGATTTAACCGAATTGGATGTGGGCTTACCAATGTTGACCCTCTTATTCCGGCAGCAGAGCGCGATAGCATCGCAAATGGTGTCACCTGATCATGATGATCGGACAATAATTAATAACAAACGGTACACGCGATTAAGAGGAAATTTCAATCTCAATATCAAAACAATTTTTTTTCTTTTTCTTGGCCTCTCGTCATTTAAGAATTACATACAATTAGATATAGCCCCGTACGTAGGCTCAAATCCGCAATATATATATATATATATATATATATATATATATATATATATATATATATATATATACCATAACGAGAAAATAGTTACCTTTAAACTCTCTCGCATCATAACATAAAGAAGACCGGGCGTCTCTTTGTGTATCACTTGTTTCGTAGCTTCGGGGGTAACATCTCTTGGGGTGAATCCAGTACCACCTATTTCATTTCACATTACTTAGAAAATTAAAAGTAAAACCCAAATAATTGTCACGTAATTAAGAAAATAAAAATTGGCAGAAGGCAGATAATCAAATATCGACTACACCGTGTAACCAAAACCTGTTTGAGGAAATTGACACACTCACCGAGAGTAATAATGAGATCCATTTTATCGACATCACTCCATTTCTCAAGCAATTCCTTGATCTTTGGAATCTCGTCTGGAACAACTGCTGTAGCAATCACAGTGGCCCCACCTAATTTTTCCGATGATGAATTAACAACAGATACTGCCCGTGGGCCACTACAAAATCAAATATATCGAGCCAAAAAAAAAAATCAATGATTTAGGAAGTATAATGCAAAATAGGAAGTAAAACGAAAGCACAACAGTAACTGCCTTTTACGATGACAGTTTTCAAATTACATAATTTGGTATGAGACTGAATATTGTCAATGGCTATTTTCGATATCATCAGTTTAAACGAATGATTAAGATCAAGTGAACAGAAAGCTCGAGTTTCCGAAGCTAAAACATTACGACTAACGACAACCACGTAAATGTAAATGTCATTCAATCAGCTGAATTTTGTCGCAAAGTTTGAAGTGTGTCCGTGTTATTCTTTCACATGGACGCAGATCAATTCTTTTTTGCTTTTGTTATAGCATCAGTAAAGTGACCTCTCTGGAATGATGATTCAGAAAGATGTATCATGATGCAACTTATTCCAGTTAATTTGTTACCAATCAATTCAGCCTTTGGTCAATGCAAGGATTGGAAGTACAATATCGGTGAAAAGATAATAAAGATGAGAAGTACCTTCGATCGGGCCCTGCCCCTGATGCAACAGTGTCACTCACAGTGAGAATGGCCACTCTAGACTCGGAACCGTTAGACTTGCCTGTAATAACATCCCTAACATTGCTTTGTTGTGTTAATGGTACTGTGACTGATGATGGCAAATTGTGGGTCCCACTAAAACCGATTATATCGGAAATGATGATTGCAACCACAGAAGTTCCAGCAGGAATCGAGTTGCCTGTAGGCGGCAGTTCCAATAAAGCATTTGCTGACTTCATACTCAAAAGTCGGCTGCTAATTTGGTGACCAGTACTCTCAGCAACAAATCTGGCGGTCATTATTAAGATGGGAAAATAACACTGGTGAAGCTTATACATGCAATGGCACACCCCATACACTGATAATATATATATATATATATATATATATATATATATAGAGAGAGAGAGAGAGAGAGAGATCTTACCCTGAAATTTCTGCATCTTTAGTAAATTCCCACCTGACAGTGGCGCGATGGAATTCCGGACGAACTCGATCTGCCTTTACGGAATGCTTAAGACGAGCATGTACTCTGCCCCATGATATAAACACATAAAAATACTATTACTAAATGGACTGATTTTAGGAGGTAAGCGAAGAATGAGTATTCAAGATGAAAGATGGAGAGATTATACAGAAAGACGGAAATTTACGACTCTGGATTCTGAAAAACCTTGGAAGGTGAGGGTGTATCCATCCGGAAAGGCGACGTATTGTAGGGACGACAAATAGATGGAAACAGACTAAGCAGCTAACTGGATTTCCAGGTAAACCAAAAGCAAGAATCTTTTTTCCAGCCTTACTCTCGGTTGATCCACAAGGGATCTCGGCAAATGTAATAGGCTTTCCTGGTTTCATGCAAACCTGAAATGATGATCATGACAAAAAATTATTATTTAATATATACATATATATTCCTAAAATGTAATTTGTTCAAAGTGGAGTCAAATAAGGATGCAGAAATTGCGAGCACTACCTTGTGAAAATGTAATTTTCCTCTCTTTTCAAGTAAAGGCTTAACGAAATCCCGATCCCCCATTGAAACTCCTCCAGAAGTTATTAGGATATCGATTCCACTAGAAAAGGCTCTATCGAATATGGTCTCGATTTCCTCTTCATTGTCATGAGCTATGCCAAGATCAACAACTTCACAGTTCTGCTGCACAGCAGCAGCAAGGATCATGGCACGATTGGAGTCCCTAATCTGCAAAAGGATAGAGCATTTTTATAAGAAACCTACAGTTTAAAATACATCAGATTTTCTTTTAACAAGTCCGCTCTTTGAAGCTACCATTTAGACGGGATAAAAAAGAGAGAAAGAGAAACAAATTATCATCTTGAACCATCATATTTTGGTTCCAAATTATAAGTTCGTTGACGTTTAAGGACATACTAATATAAATACCATTTCACTGGAAAAAAGACAAATATAAATTGCCATAAATAAAATTAAAACATCCGAAAGAAAACTCCAGAGAAACATGTGACAGAAAATCTCTCCAAAATACACAGCCTTGGTGAAATGCTCCACAAATCACACATTCCAAGTTTTAATATGACGATATTAAAATCAGCAAAATCAATCCCAGCTTCCACAAGAAGTGAGGGAGACAAGCACTGTCCAAACAGATGGAAACTCAAATAACAAAATACAAATAGAAAAACTCCACTACCTGGCCACGATTTAAAGACTCGTTTGTAGGCTCGACAAGTTCATCGCCTGTGGATAGCACCGCAATTTTTGGGGTTGGATACACCTGTACATAGCCTTGTCAGTAAGTTTCTAAGAAGTTCCTTCTGCGCATAAGCACAAAGTTCTGAGGACCGAAAACGAGTGATAAATGGAGAAGGACGAGAGACGAACGGAATAGGAAAAATGAGTACCTTTACGGCTGTAATGCCTACTGTAGCAAGTAAGCCAATTTCTGCAGCGCCTAGATGGTCTCCGGATTTCAATACTACATCACCTTTAGCAATATCACTACCCTAGGAACACAATTACATGGAGGTTAAAACGAAATAAAAAGGGCAACCACGTCAATATTCACTATCATTAACAGCCAGGAACTACGACTAAGCTCTATAGCTATTTAATTTATTTATTTAAGAGAAAGTATGAAGTTGATTCAACACATAATGTAACAAAATGGAAAAGCTTCATACCACTGGCCTAATATCGAGTCCCTTTGCGACCTGTTTCAATACACGTACTCGTTTTGGACCACCAACTGCACTCTCTACCAGTAAAGTGTCCTCCACTTGCACAACAGCATCAGCACCATTAGGTATAGGTCCTGAACAAAAAGTGTCTCGAGAAATGACTTTAACGTGTAAAATGGTGCATTGTTCAATGATATGGGTCGAGAAAAACTCACCAAAAATAAATAGATCTTGTATACCAGAAACTTACCTCCAGTTGTCACATATGCAATTGTGCCAGGTGTCACTGTGACGTCAATAGCATCATCTCCCGCTCTTGACTCGGTAATCACAGGATACTCTCCGGGACCATCTGAAGCAACTACCGCATACCCATCCTACCAAGAACAGAATAATGATTTTCAGCAAAACCATCAAATAGAAACTCATGAATAAATTTAATATCCATTAAACTCAACGATCGAAGAATTAGTGCTGGAAGAATATGTTCTATGAACTAAGATAACTAAGAATTTTCTTTGTACTAGGAAAAAAAGCGGGATCAGTAAAAGGAAGACGAAGACTGACAATGGATATACAGTTAACCTCGAACCGATGCCATACGTTTTAAACGAGTTTTAGGGTATGATAGGTGTTACCATTAGCAGCAGTAGACTGAATCGTAAATTAGGAGCTTAAAATATTCAAAAAAACTTGTGCTATCAATAAAAATTGAAACAGTATGACAAAACATTCGTCGAATACTAGTCGAGGTAGCTTTAGCTCAAAGAAGGAAACTGAAAAACCTAGGAAGTTAGGCTAAGCTTAAGAAATGCTACTCAAAGCTTCAATTTTACTAGTTGTTCAGTACTTATTTGGTGCAATTTATTCCCCCCACCCCCAAAAAAAACCCTAAAAAAACACTAACAGAACAATTATATAATAATTCATTCCAGAAAATTCAATCTGAAGAAAATATTCCAACCAACATAAACCAATAACTTAAAACACCTACACCCAACAAATTAACGTCTTCCACATAGAAAGTAATATAAACAAACACATGGCGGGCACATTATTAAGGTGTGGGAGAGAGGAAGAAACCTTGATGGAAGCTGGGTACGGCGGAAGTGGGTCGGGAGCAGCGACGTCTTGGGCCAAGATTTTGCCCAGCGCCACGTGGAGCGGCACCGTCACCGGCGGCAGCCTCTGCGCGGCCTTGAGCAGTATCTCGAGCGCCTCTTCCACAGAAACCATCTTACTTGCTTCGCCCATTTTTTTTTCCATTCAGTTGTATCTCAAATTACTTCTCTGCCACTCGTGCTTCTTCTATCGACGGGGGCGGCGCGGGGTGGGGGGTTTACCAGAGAGGGGGTGAATCTTTCTTCTCTTTCTTTCTGTCATTTTCTTGGATTCTACCTCCCATGTAATTAATCAGACATGTTTTAAGATTAAAAAAAATTATAATATTAAATTATTTGGATTTATTGGAATATCCTCATGATATAATATATTTTTAAAAACTATTTGCTTCAATTTTTTGTTTATTTTTTTAGTAAAATAAAATTAATTTATTAAAAATGTATTCAATAAGTGCATTTAAAATCCAATTGTATTAGAGATACGAAAAGTCAACTTTCAAATTTTCTTTTTACAAAAGTCCATATTTTTTTATGGGCATATTACAAATAAGCCCATCAGTGGGAACTTATTCATAAAGAGATCCAGACAATATTCTCCTTTACCAATAAGTCCACACATGGTCCAGATTTATGTAAAGGACTAAAATAACCCCTCTTACTTTAATATGCTCCAATTTCATCCTTAACTTACTTTAACTTCAATTTGACCCCAACTTTCACAAATTATTCAATTTTGACCCAAAACTTTTTTTTTTTCACAAATTTTTTTTTTTCAAAAACTTTTTTTTCCCGCCGGATTCCGGCGTTGACCGGCGGTCAACGCCGGTCTCCGGCGTTGACTTTTTACTTTTTTTTTTTTTTTTTTTTCCGGATTCCGGCGTTGACCGGCGGTCAACGCCGGTCTCCGGCGTTGACTTTTTATTTTTTTATTTTTTTTTTTTTTCTTCCGGATTTTTTTTCCGGATTCCGGCGGTCAACGCCGGTCTCCGGCGTTGACTTTTTAATTTTTTTTTTTTTTTTTTTTTTTTTCTGTAACTTTTTTTTCCGTTTAAACAGCAATATTGCTGTGAATGACAGTAATATTAACTATATTACTGTTAAACACAGTAAAATTAACTAAACTATAGTTTAACACATTGATATTGCTATATTAATCTCTAGCACATTAATATTAACACAACAAAATTCATTATTATTGTATAATAAAGTAATATTACTATGTTGTCCGTTCAACAAATGTAAACAAAATAAAAAAAACCAAAAGAATTAATATTACTGTGAGTGACAGTAATATTACTATAGCAACAGTAATATTACAATAGTAGACAGTAATATTATTACGTTACTTCGTGAATAACTCGAACAAAACAAACACCCCAAAAAAATAATAATATTGATGTTGTTGACAGTAATATTATTGTGTTTACAGTTATTTTACTGTCAACGACAGTAATATAATTACGTTGACTTGTCAACAAATCAAAAAAAATAAAAAAAAATAATAATAAATAAAAAAATATAATATTGCATTAATTTACTGTCAACGGCAGCACAATTACATAAATGTAATGTCAACGGCAGTACAATTACGTTAATTAACTATCATTGACAGTATAATTACGCTAAATTACTGTCAGTGACAGCACAATTACGGTCAACGTGTAGCGGCGGGCGTGGAAAAACAAAACAAACCAAACAAAAAAAAAAAAACTTAAAAAAACACTAAAGAAAGAGACCGCCGGAAACCGGCGAAAAAATCCGGAAGAAAAGAAAAGAAAAAAAAAAAGAAAAAAGAAAAAAAAAAAAAAAAAAGTCAACGCCGGAATCCGGAAAAAAAATCCGGAAGAAAAAAAAAAAAAGTTTAAAAAGTCAACGCCGGAATCCGGCGGCAAAAAAAAGTTTTTGAAAAAAAAAATTTTTTTGAAAAAAAAAAAAATTTTGGGTCAAAATTTAATAATTTGTGAAATTTGGGGTCAAATTGAGATTAAATTAAGTTAAGGATGAAATTGGAGCATATTAAATTATACTCCAAAAAAAAGTCAAAATTGAATTTTTGTGGTCAAAATTGAACTTTTATGGACAAAATTGATCAATTTGGATTACAATTAAGAATTGGGTATAAATGATTGAGGGTAATATTGGGATATACATGAATGTTTCCTTTAGTTATAATAAATATTAAAGGGATGGGCTTATTGGTGAAAGAGATATGTCCCCTATACCTAGAATAATAAACATGCTTGGTTGGGGACTTTTGCATAAAAATCCCTTTTTTTATTGTTGAGCAACTCCTAACCTATTGTTATCAAATGGGGTTCATTTGATAACCAGAATTATATTTTGATATATCTATACAACTAGTGAACTCCAACCACAAGTATCAAAAAATAATTATCAAACAAATTTATGATTATTTATATATTATTTATTTTTCAATCTATTTTAAATAATTATACAAACCGATTTTTCTGGTAAACTATCTTCAAAATCAATATTAATCAAGTTTTTACCTTTTCAATAGAAAAAAAAAATTATATATAAATAGAGATTATTTTTTTCCGTGGAACTTTGTTGAAGCTCTAGAGAAAGAAAAAAAAATATGTTGAAAACGTAGAAAATTTAATTTTATTCTGTTGAGATTTTTTTTCCGGTGGAAATTTGTTGAAGATGTAGAAAATTTAATTTTATTCTATTGAGATTGTTACGTAAATAAAGAAAACTCAATTATGTTGAGGTTTTTCTTTTTTCACGTGCTCCTATCTTTTAGGAAAATATTTGATAACCATTTATTTGGGATGTATTTTTTACTCCCCGAAAGATGAGTATCAAAATAGAACCCTATTTTAATAACCCTATTGGAGGGGGGAGTTTAAAATTGAGGAGTCAAATGAAAGTTAAAGAATTTTGATAACCTATTTAATAACCCGGCTGAAGTTGCTCTAACAAATACACAAAATAAGTATGTTGTTTGTCATAAGTCTATGATAAAATATGTTCATAATTTTATTTTAGAAACTGTCAAGAGTAATATTCAAATAATGTTTTATTGAGGTTATATGCATATCTTTATCATTTTCCATTTACATAATCATTTACATATCAAATATTTTTTCATATTGACGAAGTTTGCATCAGTATTTGATGTATTTTAAAATGTGGTTATTTAATAGATAAAAAGTTTATAAAAATAATATATTATGTTAATGAATAACTATAACTAACATGAAATGAGGCTCGGGTCATCTTCAACAGTTTGTCTAAAAACAGTTGTTTGTATCTATATACTATAATATAACAAATGAACAGTGTTTTAGCACTCCACTTTTAACATTGCACTCCAACAACATTGTTTATATTTTATACAATTATAATATTTAATTATTTCACATGATATTCAATTATTATTAAATATTAATAAAAATGTGTATTATTCCAAACAATATATTTATACGTTGAATATTTAATTTTTTTTTTTGTTTTTCAAAATTATTTGACTTTTATTTTAGTTAATATAATAATAACTAATAATACTAATTAATAAGTATACAAAAATAATTTTAAATTTGATAAAAGAAATTTCAATTACTTAATTGATATATATATATATATATATATATATATATATATATATATATATATATATATATATATATATATATATATGACATTATTTTAATATTTTTTGTGTTAGCTAAATTGTAGTTTTGGTTTCTCAAATTTGAGAAGCCAAATATTGTGTAAAATATAGGTTTACATTACACTCTTGGAGATGTTCTAAGGTGTCACAACTCCATCTATTTCGAATCAAGTTTTAAAAAAACTAGTGAGTAAGACGAAACACAAAATATACAATTTTGGTAGATATAAATTTTCTATAAATATGTCGAAAGTTATTACCAAATTCTAGAGGTTTATATGGAATTTCTAAAAACTTGTTTATTTTACTTACTTCTTAGAAGACATCTTGAATGTTAAATATCAACAACAAGATCAAACAAATTATTACCATCCATTAAAGAGTGGAAAAGCATAAATAAGTGTAGAACTTCAATTGACACCTCCAAATTGTTAGAACGACTATGTATAGATATGTGTATGTCTGAAATATGTATTCACTTATACATGTATATGCTAGAGTATAGGGATTAAAGAGTGGAAAAGCATAAATAAGTGTAGGACTTCAATTGACACCTCCAAATTATGTATTCACTTATACATGTATATGCTAGAGTATAGGGATAAAGATTCATGAAATATGTATTCACCTTATACATGTATATGCTAGACTATACCGATCAAGATATAGCGATATGATTAGGATTCTGGTCAAGATTCCGATTCCAACAGTACCGATCAAGAAATAGCAATATGATCAGGATTCTGGTATCAAGATTCCGATTCCAACAGTTTTGGTATCAAGATTCCGATTCCAACGGTTTTGGGTATCGAGCGATCAAATTGCAGCGGCGTTAAAGTCGCGGAATATGGGTAATAAAATATGAATAGTAATAGCAAAAGAATTTTACAGTCTGTCCCAAAACGAAACTAACCAACAGTAAAACAAGTTAAACAAACTAACCAACAATAAAACAAATTAAACAATAAATTCATTAAACAAATGACATCCAGTTGCAATAATACAAAATATTTGTTCATTAACTTAGACAACAAAATTGTCATGCAAAATATCGTTGTTACTAGAAGACATCCCAACCGGACATGACATAACAATTCCAAATTTCATACCCAAAATGATTAAAAGTCGTTACAACCGAGAGTATATGTTGAGTTCACATCATGAAATCTATAAAAGATCCTCTACAAAGCATCCTTTTGAAAAGTCTGTCATTTTGCAAATGAAGGACTCAAATAGTACGCATGACATTCCAAGCGCAAGAATCGTGACAGTGTCCTTGAGATGATGACGTGGCACCTGTGTCCATTTTCTTGCAGTCTCTAAAATCATCCCCAAGAAATGTTCCTATCACATCTTTCAACAAGTAATTGTCGTTCATAGGGTGTTGTTTTACCGGACCATCAAACGAGGTGGAGGGATACATGAAATCCGGCTTGGAGAATATCGTCGGGTTCGTTTCGAATTTGTCATTATATTGCATTGGATTGAGGTAGTCATCTTCGTCTTTGACTAATAATCAGATATAAATAAAATCAGCAAAACCAAAATTAAAAGCACGTAAAGCAAATAATTGAAGAGAAAAGCTAATAAATATTCAAGGAATTTAGGAATATAAAGACATTATGACTAAAATACCCCTTGCCCCTAATTATCTCTCCACTAACTACTACTCCCTCCCTTTCTTGAATACTTATCAAGTTTATAGTAGATGCACATCAATTAATAAACATATCAAGATAGTCTTGATTTTGGGGGAAAAGACCTCATTTGACCAAAGTACCCTTTGAGGTTTTTCATCTTTTCTTTCTCATTTCATTAATCTATGGGTAAAGATGGAAAAAAAATATAATCCTCCGTTCAAACTCTAAACTCTAAAGTTACACTCAATATGGGAAAAAAATATACGGCTAAAGTGACACTTCAAAAGAAATGGAGGGAGTACCTCCTTTTCTGAGAATAATAAGTTCAGAGAATTTAGGTATGAAACACAAAAATGCAATCAATGACAGATCATATGGAACCAAAATAAAAAATAAAAAATCAAAGCAACACTTTAATTTGAAATGGAGTGAGTAATCAACGTCAGTCCAATAAGTAAACCAGGAATTAAAATTTATAAAATAATCAGACCTGGCTGCTTTGTCTCGTCAGAATGTGGATCATCGAGCGAATGAACTAACGGAGATAGCCTTTCACCGTACGCTTCCCATTCCGCGTCACACAAAACATTTGCATTCGAACTGTCAATGTCAATATAAGAATCTGGCTGCGGAAAGCTATAGCTCGTTTTCGAGTTATTCAAAGCTCCGGATTCATACAGAACTTCATTCAACAGGCCACTGTTTTGTGGCGAGAGATTACACAACTGTGCACCTTCATTCGGGGGAGGCGATTGCATCAAAACATCCGCCGGCTCGAAGAAAGGATTATTAGCTGGCGAGGGGGGTGGGCCCCCCCAATTAGTATTTGCAGTAGTATTACGCATTTGAGTTTGGAGTGAAGGGAGCTCCATCTTCATAGCCCAAGCAGAGGGGTCAGAAGAAGGGCAAGAGAGTAATAAACCATCGTTGCTTTGGTATTGGCTCATACCGATAGGAGGAACAATGTTTATACAAGGGAACATCGACTCAGGCGCGCCGCTACGTAGGCGCTTCGAGGGGGGGTGGAGGTAGAAGGGGTGGTTGTGGGGGTGGGGGTGGGGGTGGAGGCCTTGTGAGAGAAGGGTATTTGTGGAAATATCGAGGAGGGTGTTTGAGGGAATATCGAGGGGGTAGAGCGGTTGGTTGATTTCCAAGCCTTTGAATTCGAGGCTCGGGACATCAAGGGTGCTGATTTGGATGAAGTCGGGACGGTGCACGTCGTTTGGTGAGAAAGTGTTGATTGTGTCTTCGTTTTGTTGTGAGCCCTCGTTTAGTGCTTGTAGACAAATGTCGGGCGGGTAGATTGGTAGGCCCGCTCTTTGCCTTCGTTTGATTCTTGTGTTCCAATAGTTCTTGATCTCGTTGTCCGTGCGGCCAGGCAACTGAAATAGATACACGGGTATTGAATAAGATGACAAATGAAGAAATTTAAATAAAACAAGAACAATGTAGTACATAGATCTTTACAACACGACAGCGTAGAATCTTTATCGCATATGGAGCTAACAAAATATCATGAAATAGATCGAGGGGTGGTAAAAGAATCAAAAATGAGGGAAGTCGATAAAACACGAACAATAAATAGTGTCAGAAATATCATGAAAGGAAAATTGTTATCGCATATAGAGCTAACGAAATATCATGAAAGGAAAAAACCATATGCTCGTCGGGAATCCAAAATCAGGAAGGAATTGGTATCGACAACAATAGCAATGACATAAACCATAGTACCGACATTCCCGTAAACTCGGGAAAATGGTCATTTTAGTACAGGATATTGCTTCGTCACAAAAGTGCGCCTGAAATAATTACTCACCTGAAATAATATCACGATTTTTTTTTACGTTCTTAACTGCCATGCAGACAAACTCACGTACATCTGCATGTGCTTACATGGCAAAAAACGGATAAACACGAGAATATGCCAAAAATGAAAACAGAGATAGTACACACCTCAGCAGCCATGCGGGCCCACTTATTTCCCATTTTGGCGTGAAGTTCGATAATTCGGCGCTCCTCCTCAGCTGTGAATGCGCCTTTTTTAAGATCCGGTCGAAGGTGATTGGCCCACCTAAGGCGGCAGCTTTTTCCACATCGAGCAAGTCCAGAGTGTTTCTGAACTGCATTCCAGTTCCCTTCTCCATTTTTATTTACGTATTGGACTAAAATTGCGTCTTCTGCAGAAGTCCAAGGACCCTTTTTCAGTGGACCGTTCAAACCACCGTCGCCTCCACTGTTGGCATCGTCGGTGGACGGTGAATCTGCACCGTTGATTGGTATCATCCTTTCGTCACTTTCACTTGTCATACTCATTTCCTAATTTCTGAAAAAAAAAAGAGCAAGAAAAAGAAACAATTAGACCGAGCAAGAAATGAAAAAGAGAATAAACAGAGCTTGAATTCAATGCAATCAGAAATACGACAAATCAAGAAAACGACAAGAATTTATTCGGGTAATTTGCAATGCAGTCACATGCATTTTACAAGATAAGACACGTCATGTAGACAATTTTTTGATTTACTCGATCAACCAATCGTATTCCAAGAATGAAATAAACCTACTCCACAAATTCTTATGTACAACGTCACCAAAACAGAAACGAGTGGGGAACAAAAATAAAAGTCAAAGTTCGATATGCTTCTCGCAAATCATCAGTCCAACTGAGTTTATAAAAGTCAAACACAAAGCCCATATATAAAGTAAAACCACGACTTCGCAATCTTACACAATTCAGAAAGGAAAGAAATGGAGGAATCTGAATGTGGATTTTTAGAATCTCGTCCTCAACAACCAATACTTGAGTGATCAATTATGAGAGTTAAGAAAACATCATGACCACTCGACTAGATAGATAAAAAACCATACTTTCAACTAATGTATATTGTCAAATTCCCCGCTAATTCTACATTAAACTGGGCTGACGGACAATTATCTAAAACGAAAAACGAATACTTTACTACCGCAGCACGGAAAACAAGAATATAATTTGCATGCATGCAAAACCAAAACCTTCGATTATTCAGCAAACACACTAAAAGGTAATTAGGTGTGACGAACATTTTTCCATAAAAAGACTATTTTTTTAATTGTGAGTTGCGGAAAAGAATTAGCTATAATTCATCAAAAATACGAAAACACATATTTTTAAAGAAAAAAATCAGAAAAAGCGCATTCATCGACTGAGAACCTAGAAGCAAATGAAAATTTCAGCATAGATCATCAATAAAATACTAAACATTGCAGTGTCATCATTAACAAACATTTGTCACTCAAGTCGAGTTTAAGATCTGAATATCCATAATGAGTAAATGAACAAAAAATCGAATTTAATCACAAGAAGCATGTGAAAAAAGAAATTACATCTTAACTGAGATTATCTCATGCACATTCAATGCGAAACAGAATACTTCGGTTCGGAATTAATACAAAAATATATTAGTTCCCGGATAATATATGGAAATAGAGTCTGAAAAATGCAAATCTGGGCTCAAATTACACTCGAAAACAAGAAAAAAAGAAAAAAAAAAAAAAGTGATTCAGCTGAATTTTTGTTGAAGGCTACACATCACACAGAATCATCAAAATTGAAACTTTTTGAAAACCCAAAAAACAAAAACAAAAAAAATTAAATCTTGTTCTGGTGTATACAAATTATACAATTACAAAGGCGAAAAAAAATCCATGAAACCCTATTGTGCGATGAGTGAGAAAAGAAAATGACATCAAGAATAGATCCACTTGTTCAGGTAGAGAGAGAAAAGAGAGAAGGAAGAGAGAGAAATGAAAGAAGGAAGAGAGAGAAAGAAGAGAGTATGGTGAAATTGTATGTTGTAGAGACAGAGAGGTGTAAGCTGATGGGATGCTAAATTTCAAAATAAAAATTAAAATTAAAATTAAAATAAAAATTAAGAAAGAGAGAGAGAAAGAGGAGAGAGAATTAGATGGCAGATATAGAGAGAAAAAATAGGAGAATTTTGAGGGATGAACAACACCTCATTTCAGATTCATTTGCAGCACATAGTATAGAGAGGAAAAACACACACACACACACCTCTCTCTCACACACTCTAAGAACCCTTCATTTAATTTGTATCCATTTGCATGTTTTCTTTGTTTTTATTATGTGTTGATGATTGCCATCCCCACATCCCTCTTTCTCTCTCTACTACTACTACTATGTGTGTAAGTGTGTGCAGTGTGTGAGAGAGAATGAATAAACTCAAAACCAGATAGCAGAAAGCCTAAAATTCTGCTATTTATACGAGGGAGAAAGTGTTTTTGGGGTTTGTGATTTTATCCTTTTTCTATTTTTTTATTTATTTTTTTTATTTTGCCTAACTTTGTTATTTTTTTGGTACATAAAGTATCACAAATTTTCAGTCATTGCTAAAAGTATATTATTGTTTACAATTATTATAATAATAAATATTAAAACTCTTAATAAATTAACTGAAATGATTTGTGCATGCCAAAATTAAACATTCAGGCACATTTTTTACCATTTTTCAAAAAACAAAAAGTAAAAAAACTCAAAACTCTCTCAACCTTTCGATTTTCTTTCGCAAAGCCCGTGCAAATCGTCAACAGATCGGAGGTAATTTTTACGTTTTTACGATCCTCTTGTTATGTAGATTACGAATCCGGAAAAAAAAAACAAAAAAAATCACACGTTGGCCTGCTCGTGTGAATTTACACGAGCGCATCCACTGTGCTCGTGTAAATCCACACGAGCAAGCATTTTTATTATTTGTTTTTTTTTTTTAATTGCTCGTGTAAAAACACACGAGCGGTTGCAAAGTGCTCGTGTGATTTCACACGAACGCTTTTCAACCGCTCGTGTGTTTTTACACGAGCAGATTAATTTTTTATTTTTTTTTTTGATTTATAAGATGCTCGTGCAAAAACATGCGAGCATTTCAACAGTGCTCGTGTGAAATCAGATGAGCACTGTTGAAATGCTCGCATGCTTTTGCACGAGCACAACAATTTAATTTTTTTTTTTCTTTTTATTGAGTAGGAATAGTACAAAAGGTAAATAGTTATGGTAAAAAGGTAAAAAATTATGGTAAAAAAATGCCTGAATGTTTAATTTGGCCTGCGTATATCATTAACCATAAATTAATCTTACATTGCTTCTTAAAAATAATAAGATATTTTTTTCTCTATGATTCTTTTGTCTTCTTTTATGGCAGCTTCATTTATCAAAGCATTATACATTTTTGTCAAATCATTAATTGGGAATTAATACTATTTAATTAACTATTAGAGTTGTTGGTTTAGGACTAAGAAGGTAATGATGGGTTCAATTTATGGTTATTTCTATGTTACATTTATTTAGTGGATTTTTACCGTTGATCTACACACATTAATGTGTTTTTTGTCTGCTTGTGAATTTAATTCAATGTAGCCTAATATAAACCGATGTTACCTTCATTTAATGGACTCTATTTTTAAAAAGAAGATAAAAAATCAAGAAAATCTTTAACATGTATACTGTCTTTTGAAATCTAATCAATATATAAAGAAACAACATTCAACTATATATGTGCACTGAGTAAACATAAACTTTTGTATAGTAAATTGCAAATTATACGAAAAATGTAAACTACACTGAGCTAATCATATGTGATAAGTTCGATATAATGACTGTTGGCAAAGGGATTCAAACTTTGATCAGTTGACTCGTACTCAATTTACTCAATTGAACATTATATTAACCCTATCCTAGCTAGAGATGTAGAAATAATTTAATATGGTAACAAATGAAGAAATTGTGTATGTTTCAAATATAGAAAGGCCATCCATTTAATTGATCATGTTCAAACATAGGATTCATAGTTGGACATGCATAATTGGAAATTTAATTAATATCACCATTGAAAGGCCACCATATTTTATGCACCTAAAACATGTTACATTTAGGTACATTGAAAATGCCATAGTCATTGAAAAAGTCATGTATAATTTACCATTTAATTAACTTTGACATACACCATCAATTTCAAAATTTGGTAAGAGTGCTCATAGTCTAAAAATTAATTTGCCACTAACATCTTCCAAATAGGTGAAAGAGGAGATCGCCACGAAACTTGCTCACACGTAATATTATGAATTTTTAAGTGAACATTAATTCTTCATCGTTGACCAATAGAAAATATTTAAAAGTAAAACACTTCATAAAGTAACCTACATATATAGAAGTAATTATGCACATTATTCTTACATCTTATTTAGGAAAAGAACTAAAATGTTGAGACTACGCAATCAAATAAACATTTATGAATTTTCGATCTGTCGAATTTCATCGACCTATTATACTTAGACGATGCATGTAAGAAAGAAAAATTCAAATTTATTTAAATATTTATATATATAAGTAAGACACAATAGGATAGTCTAAGAAACTATAATGATATATTTGTAATTTTTATAAAATTAATAGTAATAATAAATTTTATATCTCCAATTTTCCTACATCTTTTCTTTAATGACTTTCACTGCAAATCAGATTTGCAAATCTGTTATCAAGATCCTAATCCGTTCTGATAGTATTTTTTTTTTTTATAACTTTTTTTTTCTCTCCAATAATGATTTATCTCTTTAATACAAAATTTTAATTATCCTATATTTAAATTTTCTTCATTTTTTTTTTTCAATTAAATATATAGTCGTATGTACACACAACATTACAAAAACTCTACAAACTCATTTTGTTCTATCCAAAATGGGCTTCATTTTCTTGATATCTAAAATAAAAGAAACACATAAATTTCGAACAAAGGCCAAAAGCCCAAGATATTGATTATCCAAAACATTATTACAGCATTAAATGTGTGCCACGTACTCTTATTTCACCTTTCTTTATTCTTCTATGATCAGAATTTTGAATGGCTACTGATATTCTCAACAGCAAAATTAAAAAAAAAAAGAAAAAAAAAAAAAAAAAAAAAAAAAAATCAAGAAATGGAAATTCAAGTTCATTATTCTCTTTCATATGCAAAGGCAAATTCTTTAATATCACCAACCATATTTGCCCATAGGCCTCTGAATTTTGTGGGATTTAAAAATTGGCAGCACAAAAAGTTGGAATCTAGTGAGAGAAAGTGGGAATCTAGTGAGAGAAAGTTTGGTGGCATAATAATAAGAGCTGCTGCTGGTGAATCTGGAACTGCAGTTGTTGATGCTTCTGTTAGATGGATTCTTCAGCCCATAGGTTAGTTACTAAGTTTTGTACTTATGTGTGTTATCATTATATTTAATTATTCGTCTTGGTTTTTGTGCAGTGACGACGAATTCACCAATTTATTAAATGGTGTTCCAAATTATATTGAGTATAGTAAAAATAAAATAAAAGAATAGTACTTAATAAAAAAAATGATGGATAATAAATTCTTAATCGACCCACTGGATCGAGTAGTCGAAAATTTCTAGATGGGTCGATTGATGGTTCCTAATCATTATTTTTATTTTTTTTTCAATTTTTTTAATTGGTGGTGCATGCTTGTGTTGAATAAAGAAATTATTTGTAGTGTGTGTAATGTAAGCAAAACATGTACTTGCCAATTACCAAACGATAATTCTATTATTGTGATAATTAGCGTTATATAATTGATCGGGTTTCGACGCAGAACTTTTCAGCGAAAAAAAATGGAGCTTGCATGCTTCGTGCATTACAGAGCAATATTTTACCTTCATTTGATTCTTGTTAGAATAATCGAACGTACTTGTGTCGTATTCGACCGATATTGTAATATATAACTACTGTGGCTTTAAGCTTATACGGTTAATTTTTAAAAACTCGAATATTTGGTTTACTTGGCAAATGACAGGAGATGGTGATTTCAAGCACATAGGCTACAAAACCGCCATGCCTGGTGCATTTGAAATAGCTTCTGTAAGCGTTACCGAAAATTTGACATTTTTGCCCTTGCGATTTTTACGAACCCGAATACTTATACTGATAGCTAATTAAGGATTCTGACATGATTTGTAGGATGTAGTAACTGTCGGACGCGTTCGTGAGAAAGCAGATATCGTGATCTCCGTGCCTACCGGTATATTACAAATTAGATTCTCTCTACTTATTTATTTCTCGTGTTCATTGTGTTTTTATTTTGCTTTTGAGTCGTCGTCGATTGCAGTTTCTGGTTTGCATGCTCGGATTCGGAAGACGGAAGAGAATCTCTTAATTACGGATTTAGATAGCACAAACGGTACTTACATCGACGAAAAACGGCTCCAGCCTGGAGTAGTTTCCGCCGCATCCCCCGGAAATCTCATTATATTCGGTAGGATATTCCACTTGTGAGAATTTGAATTTTACGAAAAATTAGTGCATGCGTGCTGAAATGAAACCATAATATGATATACGTACATACGGTACAAACTTCTCCGTAACTTCGTTTCTTTTTTATTTAAATTATTGTTTATTAGGTGATGCGAATTTAGCGATATTCAGAGTCAGTAAGCTCGAGAAAGAGGAGGTCGGTGCCGAAGAAACGGAGGAATCTGGTGCTGAGTTAGAAGATAAGCCAAGCAGCAAAGTAGAATGATTGATTCTATCTACACAGGCTGTGATATAAGAACTTGTAGTATTTATTTTTTAAACCTCATATGATTGAAGATTTATTAAAAAGGTCTTTATTTTGATTAAATGCTGAATAAATTACATTGTCATCCATTGAACTTTAGTGTAATTGCATGCACAGTCCCTCTTGTTTTGTAAATTTTACTCAAACATTCCTTAATGTTTGGTTTTAGCCAAAATCTTTAACCAAAATTCAGTAAGTAAAAACGATGCTAACGATGACGCATAGACGACTCAATCATTTTAAACTAAATGATCGTCGTTCTAACAAATCAACGATCAAGTAGAGTAAATGTTGGTTGAAATCAAATTTCGACGATTATTTGGGTAATTTATCGTTTTTTTGGGCAAGGGTAAAAGTGTCATTTATTGAATTTGTGTTAAAAGTGTCATTTATTAAACTTAAAAAGGGGAGGTTTTGTAATTGTTTGAACTTTTAGCTCCATGTATAATTAGACTTTATTTCAGGGAGCATAGTGCAATTTACTATGCAATTAGAACAGAATGAAATATCCTCCCAAATTCATACCGGCATAAAGAGGAAAACAGGAGAAAATCCGGTCGTAAATTAGAGCAGAATTCCGATTACCCACAAATTGTTCTTCGAATTGGGTCTCTCGCGAAGCATAATTCTTTCGCCATTTGAATATTTGAGGTATATACTCCGCCCAATCT
The DNA here is from genome assembly GCF_056151865.1 of Erythranthe guttata. Lineage (NCBI taxonomy): Eukaryota > Viridiplantae > Streptophyta > Magnoliopsida > Lamiales > Phrymaceae > Erythranthe > Erythranthe guttata. The sequence goes on from NC_142546.1 coordinate 21,516,372, forward strand.
GAGTCACACCCTAATTTCGTTTGATATTTGTTAGTTTTCTTCCGTTTGTTTTCATTTCATTTTTCTTCTGATTTTTGTAGAACTATAACAGTCCCCATTTCTGTAGTACTCCTCAAAACATTGATCTTATTCTCATCAGATTTGTAATTTTTTTTTTATCACTTTTTCGATTTCAATTCTTTCCTTGTTCAGCCGACTCAATTTTCGCTCGTCGATCTAGGGTTTGAGTTATTATCCTTTCTGCTATTTGAGGGTGTGATTGAATCGGGTTTATCGTTAAGTCGTGGGTTTTGTCAATCAATTTTTGACTTGGGTGATAGTTCAGAAGTTTGAAATAAAAAGGTCGATTCCAGAATTTTTTGGGGGGGTCGAATTTGTAATTAAGTTTAGGGTGAAACATTTTATGGAATTTGAATGCCAAAGGGATACAAAAATCGTATCGAAAGACACCTCAACAAATTGCTTCGATAATCCCCCAACACAGAAAGTAGAGCCAGATCAACTTCTTCTGTCCAACAATAGAAAAATCGAATCTTTGGATGCGAACAACCTCGAAAGTGCATTAAAAGCAAATGGCAAACTGGGGATCCATTTCATCGAGCCTCTGCCCAATCACAGCAGGTCATTTACCGATCTCCCTCCTGCTTTGGTATCCGAAATCCTCAATTTCCTCGACCCAAAAGAACTCGGAATCGTATCTTGCGTCAGTACATCTCTGTACAGGCTAGCCGCCGAGCACCATGTGTGGAAGGAGTTCTACTTCGAAAGGTGGGGCCATCCAGCAACTGCAGTCAGTTTAGAGCCAGGCTGCCCGAACGAGAAATCATGGAAGGAACTTTTCGTCGAGAGGGAGTTTCGAAGCAAGACATACATGGGCCGTTACAGCATCGACACAATGTATGGACACAAAGAAGCTGTTAGAACAGTCTTCGTCTTAGTTTCCAAGAAGCTAGTCTTCACCTCTGGGTATGATCAGATTGTAAGAATGTGGGACATGGAAGAAGGTTTATCAATTGCATATTCCAAACCCCTCGGTTGCACCATTCGTGCTGTTGCAGCCGATTCGAGGCTTTTGATAGCTGGTGGTACAGATGGATTCATACACGGCTGGAAAGTCAACGATCAGAACCCACACTTGTTTGACTTAGGGGCCCCACAGAATCTTGATACAGAATTCCGACTGTGGGAGCATGTGGGCCCCATCACTTGCCTCGCGTTGGATTTTACTAAGATATACAGTGGCTCTTGGGATATGACTATACGCGTTTGGGATCGTTCGTCTTTGAAATGTCTGAACGTGCTGTTGCATAACGATTGGGTGTGGAGCCTTGTTCCTCACGACACTACTGTAGGGAGCACCGCAGGTAATTGTGTCTACATTTGGGAAACTAATAGCGGGTGCCAGCTGGCAGTTACGAGCAATGCTCATACAGGCAATGTGTATTCTTTGGCAAGAAGCCACACGGGGAAGCTTTTGTTCACCGGAGGTGAAGATGGTTCTATACACATGTTCGAGATTAACCGAAATGCAAAGTGCAGTGTAAGAAAGACAGCAACTTGGGCACCTCATAGCGGGCCCGTTTACTCTCTCGCGTTCGAGTTCCCTTGGCTTGTTTCGGCTTCGAGCGATGGGAAGATTTCGCTTATTGATGTCAGAGAGTTGTTGAAGACCAAGAAACATTCTTCTTGTTCTTCATCCAAGAATGTGGAGGCCCCACAGAGAATGTTGCACGGGTTTAAATGCAATTTGTTCTCGGTCGGGATCGGTTTCGATCGAATTGTTTGTGCGGGTGAAGAAGGTGTTGTGAGAATATGGAACTTTTCGCAAGCTCTGGATATTGAACAGAGGGTCAGAGCTTTGAGGGGTAAAAGGGTCGAAAATAGAATGAGGCGGCGTAAGATTCAAGCGGAGACGAGTGTTAGAGGTGGGCAGGAAGCGCAGTGTTCGGTTGCTGCAAAGAAGGATCAAGATAAGAACGGGTGGCATAGCAAGCGTAGAGTAAGTGGGAAGCTAAAAGCTTAACTGTAGATTGTGTTTTTTTTTGACACTGTTATTTTAGTGTTAATCAATTAGTAATGATGTATGGAAATATGATGTTAATCAATTGTTTTACTGAAATATTTTTCGATTTTCGTTTTTGCTCGATTATGGTGCCTTGAAAAAGTCAAATACATTTGAAAATACGTTTGGTTGGACTCGATTTGTTTATGCCCCTCTTTATATTAGCATTTGCAATGAAGTTTATTCGATTTTTCGTGATATTTGCTAAGGCCTTGTTTGGTTGGTAAAAGTAATCATGATCGATTAAACAATCGGAATTTTCGGATTGGTTATTCGATTAACTTTTCGGGTTGGCTCGCAATATAAAAAAAATGTGCCAAGACTAGGTATTAAATGTCCTAATTACTAGAGACTAGAGAGACTAAAAACAACGGCACCAATTCAACGGGCGTAACGCTAACAAATACACAAAATTGTGAATTTTCAGAAAAATTACTTGCATCTGCAATGAAATCCACTAATATAAATCCAAATATTTATTCAAAGTAGCAACAGATAAAACTGAAAAATCAAGAAAATAAAGTTACATGATTAAAGGAAATAAGTGAAAAAAACAAGTGTTAATCCGATGAGGAGATGTTGGTTAGATGGTAATAAATTGTTTGTGCCTGCATTATTGTCCTCGTTTACACTAGGTGGGGTTGCTGCCATCGATCAACATGTAAAAACAAAAAATAATTAACTCAATAACAATAGAAAATTATAATTAATAAAAAAAAATCTCTTCTCAGTGCAATTATTTTAATCTCTTTTTATATTTATAATATATTTTTTTTGGGGTGGAAGCAAGAATTACCTGCCGTAGGGTTTGGACTTGGTGCTGGAACTGGAACTGCTACTGGAATACCAAAAACTACAAAATAACTTATAAAATGTTAAAAGTAGCTTATAAGCTCATCCAAAGTATTAAGTAATTTAAAAAAAATATTATAATAATTAAAAATAGGTAAGAGTTTATCATCTGAACTATTTAAAATAAATTTAGCCACACGAGCCTTTAGTCAAGTCACTTATCACCGAAACAACATTATTAACAAGAATTATTAAAACTAAATTCAATTATGTAAAAGTTTTACATTTTCGAATAGATCGATTTTTTTTTTCTCCTCGAAAGCGTTAATTACAATAATTACAACCTGATTATTCCAATTTCCACCATAGATTGATCAATTTATTAATTAGATTAGACTTTTGGCATAAGAGCATCTTCAACGTAGTTTTACAAACTCCAAAATTTAGTGTTAATTTGGTTAAAATATAATATTGTAAATAGTAGTAATTCAATTATCGTAGGCATGCAGTAACTATAATTGCACGTACCTGCACAGAAGCTAACCGAAGGGGTTTCAATACTGCAAAGAGACGGCAGCATAAGCGCCTTATTTTTATCAATGGAGATTTCAAATTGAGAAGAGTTGCTCAGCAGTTCGCACAGGCAAATCGGCTGCGTCTTCACCAATTCCTCCACCTCCGGGCAGCATAGCGGATCGGGTTTCGTCAAATTACTTCCTTCATCCACGAACGACAGGCAATCGGCCAGATCGAACAGAGCTGTCATGCAATCCGGTCCCGGAGCAGGCGCCGCCGCCGCGTCCGGCGGAGTTGGGGCGGATGCCGGTGGTGATTCTGGAGAAGGCGCCGCCGCGGCCGGCGGCGTGGGGGCGGGTGCTGGTGTTTGCGCTTCGAGTTTCGGGAGTGCCGCCAGGAAGATGGAGGCGGTGATGAGTAGAAAGGTGGTGACGGTGGCGGCGGCGGCGGTGGTGGTGGTTTGGGGTTTGGTCGCCATGGTGGTTTCCGTTTCCGATTGTTGGCTGATTCAGTTAATTATTTGGTAAATAATTTTTATATTTGTATTAAATTAATTAATTAAATAAAAATTTGGGGATTTGTTGAAGAAAAACACACACACGCAGCTGGCATTGTTCATAAAGTTTGGCAAACTTAGGGGGGGAAATTAATTACGTGTTCCATAGGAGCCTGCTACAAAATTGTGTTTAAATTCACTTATTAATTAATTACGGTAAATTATAACCACCTCCTTGAGGTAAAGTCAGTTTACAAAATAAACCCTCATTTTGTAGAAGTTACATGCAGATCCCTGAAGTTTGAAAATGTTTTACATTCACCCCCCTACAAAAGGGTGTTAATGTAAGAAATTTACAAATTTCAAGAGGTATATGTAATTATGAAACAATGAGGGCTTTTCTTTCTAAAAAATAGACCTTCTCTCGAGGGACAGTTTTAATTTACCCTATTAATTATTATCTCTCCAGAATAAATTAATTATATTCCTCTTACTTATATTTTGCATTTTTCAACGAGGAGACCGGTTACACAATCAAACTGTAGATTTCGCAGACGTATTAGTTTGTAAGCTGGTTAAAATAATTTTGTCAATCGGGCCCTTGATTTAATATTTTGGAGGCACATCAATTCTTTTGTTTTAATTTGTAATATGTGGTCCATTATAGTCTATACTTTGCCCATAAGTTTCAACAAAATGATAAAAGTAAGGTTCAAAATCTGGGTTTTGGGATTTGGCTTGAAAATAATGGGTGCCGTGATCAAAATAACATACATCTATTAATGTAATTTATCAGAAAAAGCAAAAAAAAAAAAGAAGAAGAAGAAGAAAATCTATTAATGTAAAGTGTAGGGTGTCTCGACAGTAATAATTTAAAATCTATGGGGGCAAAAATGCAATATATCTACAAGAGAGGCTACCGGCCTACCCCTAAGTTTCTATTATTATAATTCAAACTTAATTAATTGTGTTTGGTCACACTAGCCAATAGCACCAAGAGAAAATTAATGAAAAAATTATTAAAAAACATGCTACATTTTAAGGGTTGGAAGGGTGAAATTGTATATATTCAAAGTTTTGGGGTTCAAACCGACATTCTCGTGTTGAAGATTCAGACGTCTATCGGGGTAAAATTAAAAATAACATAACAACAACATCGATTGGAATCTAAGGTTAAACAATGCGCATATTAGATCGAAATTAGCACTTTAGAACAAATTTCAAGTTTGTTTGTAAGTGTAAAACTAATAACTCATATTCAATTAAAAAAAAAATCGAAAATCAGAATTTCAAAGATTATAATTTTCTTTCCAGAATTGGAACTGGCAGAATTATTTTCTCAATATATACATATTGATAATCTCAAATGTCTTTTGATTTTATTTATTTATTTATTTTTTGGAATTTTCAGAATTATTTTCAAATATGAAAATGAGATTGAAAATCGAAAATTCACGTAAACTTGAAATTTTAATCCAGATTAAAAAGAAAAACCGAAAATCAGATTTTTTTTTGAATTTAAATTAAAAAATATTATTGCTCAAAATCGAAAACTATTGAATTAAAATCGAATTTATTGATCGAAAATTAGGTTTCTAATTCCATCCCTAATTGAAGAAGTGTGCAAACATAGGATCAAAAAATCATCAAATAATCTCAGATTGCGGAACGAAAAACAAATCAGAGTGAAAGAAGATGGTCAGTAGTATACCATTGTTTTTGATGGGCTGCGGCGGCGTTGGCCGCCAACTCCTCCGCCACATCATCTCCTGCCGGCCAATTCATTCCAAACAGGTTCTCCATTTTACAGTCATACACACACTCACACACTCTTCATTTTTCATCATTTCTCTAATTATTTATTTATTTATTGCGGTGTTAATGTCATAGGGGGTTAGGCTGAGAGTGGTGGGAGTTTCCGACAGTAAATCCATGGTGGCTGTACCTGATATTTTAACCTCCGAATTTCATGACGATTTTTTACTGAAACTCTGCAAATTGAAATCCAGTGGGGTTTCTTTGCACGAATTGGCTAATTCTGGTACACTTTTTTAAAAAATTTACTGGCCAATTTGTTCGTGTTGAGGTAGTGGAAAATAAGATCATTGGCTTCTGTGTGGAAATGTAGGTGAATGCCAAGTTTTTTCGGGTCAAGAAATTGCGAGCAAAGTCGTCGATTTCGCTTCTACTCTACGTGAATCGAGTGGTAGGGTATATAATATTGTTTGATCTTTTTCATCTTTATGTTTATCGATTCCGTTTAAAATCGCACCTCGCCATTTTCGGCAATTTACAATATACTTTTGCATATAGACTCCCCAATTTACAATATGTGATTTTTCGATTAACTTGCGGTTGTGCTTTATTTGATAGGGTTGACCCTCGTTGACTGCTCAGCTAGCGCTCAAACTATTGCCATGCTTAGTGAAGTAGTTAACTTAGAACGTTGTTGTGTGGTGTTAGCAAACAAGAAGCCTCTTACTTCTTCGCTGGTAACTGAGTCTTCTTTTGACTTTATGTATCCTTTTCGTTATTTCAGTGATATTTGATAAGAAAATAAGAATTTGTCCCGACGATCACTGAACGTGGCTCAGTGTTGAATGGCCAATGTTATATTGAAGCATCTCATTCAATGTAATATTTCAGGAATATTATGACAAGTTGGTGTCACAGCCTCGACGGATTAGACACGAGTCAACTGTAAGTGTTTATTTGTTGTATGTATCATTTGAAGATCGATATCACTGGACTGAAACAACAAAATTGGCGAATAGGTTTAATTTCATGCAATGTCTGCGTGTCTTCCTTATAATATTTATCTTTTATACTTATTTCTTTCTTTCTTAATTTTAATTTTTTTCTTGTTAAAACTCCATTGGTCTACAACAAGACTGACACCGAACTTTTCGCAAGCAATTTTACATTAAACTTCAACACTTGTTAGAAAATTCCGTAACAGTTTTCTTATGCCTATTATGTGTTAGGTTGGTGCTGGTCTTCCTGTAATATCAACTATAAATCGTATTATTTCGTCAGGAGATCCAATTTTCCGCATAATTGGAAGTTTGAGTGGTATATAGTTTTCCGTAGTTTAATATATATATATATATATATATATATTATTTTTCTTTATTAAGCTCTAGAAATGTCTCGTGCGTCTGATTTTCAGGTACACTTGGCTACGTGATGAGTGAAGTTGAAAGTGGAAGACCCTTTAGCCAAGTTGTTACTGCTGCAAAAAGCCTCGGATACACCGAACCTGGTAATAGCAGCCCCACTTTTTTTTTTTCTTTTTTCGTTTTTCTGTTTCTGGGAGATGTATATTGTTCTGATTTTGAATCTCCTATTTGCTCTCAGATCCGCGAGATGATCTCAGCGGAATGGATGTAGCTAGAAAGGTCCGAAAACTATCTCCCGTGAATTTAGCATAAATTTGCTAGAATATTCTTTTCTATATAAAGGTGGCCAATATTTTTCACATCTTTTTCTTTTCTTGGGGAGAATAGGCACTGATACTTGCTCGACTTCTTGGACATCGCATCAACTTAGATAGCATCAAGGTTAGTTTATTCTTCAACGTGCCTCGGCTATTGCATCATTTACAAATAGGGTTTTATTATTATTATTAAATTATTAAAAGTGGAATATTCGCCGTAGGTTGAAAGCTTGTACCCTGTGGAAATGGGACCTGATGTAATGCCCCTTGAAGAATTTCTAGTGAATGGCCTACCGATTCTTGATAATGATATTAAAAAGCGGATCGATGTTGCTTCTTCAAATGGAAATGTTTTGCGATATGTTTGTTTGATCGAGGAATCCAGGTATCTTGAAAATTAATGTCTTTCTTAGTAAATACTCGCTATCTTATATTCATTTGAACTCGCCTTTTTACACCTTTGCTAGGTGTCAAGTTGGAATACAAGAAGTTGCGAAGGATTCACCTCTAGGTCGATTGAAAGGAAGTGATAACGTGGTAAACATTTGTTTTTGCTCGTTTACGTCTTTCGTTTTCACTGTATTTAATATTATCATCTCTTGGTAAATTTATCGGAATCAATATTCTAGAATTAAGTAATAGAAATAAATGGAACTCGATTTGCAGTTGGAGATATATAGCCGGTGCTATAGGGAACAACCGTTGGTTATTCAAGGTGCTGGAGCAGGCAATGACACTACTGCTGCTGGTGTTCTCGCTGATATTCTCGATTTACAAGACCTTTTTCGACATTAAACTTATTTTTGTTTTCGAATATTTCGCAAGGCAAGAAGTATTAGGTAGACAGAGATGTTTTATTTATTTATATTTGTATTTGTTAAAGTGAATTTTGGGAGAAATGTTATGACACATCAAAGGATTTTCAAAAATAAAAACATTTTGTAATGTATTTGAAAATTAAACTAATTATTATGTGTTGAAATTATCCTCGAACTTAATTTTGTTTTAATCCCAGATGTTCGAACTTCGATGAAGATGGTGTTTGCAAAAAAAAAAAAAAAAATTCTAAACCATAAGCCGATGATTGTGAGTTATGAGTTATGCACTCGTTTGACCACCTGAGAATGTATATAATCCCATTTCGGCTTGGTTCGGTATGAGATGAACTTATAATCATGGAATTGGCTCAATCGTCATATTATAAGCTTATAACCTTAGCCCATTCCCATTTTGCTCAGAACATATCTATTAATTCTTTGGTTCCAGTTAGTAAAAGTATCTTCAACTAAGGTGGTGTTTGCAAATGTTTTTTGAAAGTGATTATGCGGTTTTTTTTTTTGTTCATAATCTGTTTTTAGGTGTTTGCAAAATCAACTTTTGCTTTTGCTTCTCTTAAAATAATCTGCTTTAAGCTATTTTTTAAAAAGCATCCATAACCCTGCTTTTTCAATTTTAGTTAATTTTCCGAAATATTTGCAAATACCCCCGACTTTTAGAAATAAACACTTAAAACTAACTTAAATCACAATCACTAGAAGCTTTTAAATAATCATTTGCAAACACCACCTAAGAAATAGAACTTATTGATAGTTACTGAGAAGTGCTTATTTCCAAAGGTATATGGGTGTTTGCAAACTTAAAGAAAATTTGATTTTAAGCAACTTATTTTAAGAGAAGTTGGTTCAAAGGTGGTTTTTAAGCTTATAACAACTTATTTTAAGTGAAACTAGAAGCTAAAACTAGTATTGCAAACACTTCAAAAGTAATTATAAACCCAGAAAAAAGCTCGAAATCACTTTTCAAAAGCTTTTGCAAACACCACCTTAATATATTTTAAAGGGATAACCGTTTAGCAACATTAAAGTCATAATAAATAATAAAAGTCTGAATCGCATGGGCCACCAAGGCAAGAGACCTACTTTTGCAACCCCACATATCAGCCATCAATCGCAATGATGATTTTCCCGGAATCAATTTCAGCCGTCAGATCCAAATCAACGGACCAAAGACCCGCGTCCACTCAGGTCATTTGGTATACACGTGACACCCACTCACTCTCCCCCTTCCTCCTCCTCCTCTCTCTCTCCTCCCCCTTCTCCAACGTCGCCGGGACTCCTCCAAAACGCCGTCGTATCAACCCCCTCCCCTTTTCAAACACATGAAGCAGAAACCCTAGAATTCCAAATTCGCCCAATTTATCGGCCTCTGAAGAAATAATTCTGCTTTCTCTTGCTCAATTTCGATCACAGGTACGTTTCTGTGAACATCATATTTGGTTATCCAGTACGTATGCAATACGTTGTGCATGTGTATGTGAGAAGCCGAAAACTAATTGCTCAAGTGATTTAGCAGGGTTCTTATTATTCTATCATAATTTACTGCAGTTATAAGTTATTACATTACAAAAAATCAAAATAAAAATAAAAAAGTTACTGCAGTAATGGGGCACGAGAACTGATTAATAGGAAAAATTTCAACTTAGGCACGTGTATAAGTTGGACAATATGCTGTTTGAAGTTTCTGATTAGCAATCTGGAAATTGAGGAATTAATTGTGATTTGTGAATTAACTGAGTAAAACTAAGTTGCCCCTAGTCTAGTTTCTGAATGTATGTGGTTTCAGTTCACTCTGTTGTTTTAATTAAGTAGTTGTTGTGTGGGAATCAAGACTTAGCCTTGACCTTGTAATATTCATGTGCATTAACTGTTAAAATTTGTGCGGATTTTGCGTATGAGCTGTGTAAAATTTGTAGACAAATGCAGCATGTTTGTTGTGTGATACTGGGATAAAATGTTTATGGAAATTGAATTGATAGGTGTGGAAGAGGGGAATATGGGACAACGTGGGGGAGTAACGGATGCTGGTCATGAAAATTATAATAGTGGTGGATCAATGGATGCTTTTGGAAGCTCTCTGGTTCAAGATGAGGGTCGAAGTTTTCCGGAGCCGCATATCGGGATGGAATTCGATTCAGAAAATGCAGCCAAGATGTTTTATGCAGACTATGCTAGGGATATGGGGTTTAGCATTCGAGAGCGCTTTGACCGGTCAAAGGCCCCTGCCATGGGAACCTCCCAAGAATTTTTATGCTGCAAAGACGGAATGATGAAAGGAGATCGTGCGGGCTGTGGGGCAATGCTTAGAATCGAGTCAAGGGGAGAAAAAAGGTGGGTTGTGACAAAATTTGCAAAGTTGCACAGTCACACCGTTGTAAACCACAGTAAGTTGCATTATCTCAGGCCTAAGAGACATTTTGCTGCCACATCAAACAATGTAGCGGGAAATTTCCAAGGCATGGATGTAGTGCCTAGTGGCGTGATGTATGTGTCTGTGGATGGAAACAGTGTCCCTGCAGAAATGAATCATGCAGGGAAGACTATGCCTGCTTCAGGAGGATTAAATCATACTGGGAAGAACATCGGCTCGTTAGGCAATTCCAGTCGAAGAACATTGGGTAGGGATGCACAGAATCTCCTTGATTATTTCAAGAAAATGCAGGCTGAGAACGCCGGATTTTACTATGCAATACAGCTCGATGAAGAGAATCGCATGGCGAATGCTTTTTGGGCAGAAGCTAGGTCGAGGACAGCTTACAGTCATTTTGGAGATGCTGTTGTTCTGGATACAACGTACAGATCGAATCAGTATAAAGTACCCTTTGCCCCATTCACAGGGGTGAATCATCATGGTCAGACAATTTTGTTCGGTTGTGCCCTGCTTCTAGACGAATCCGAAGCGACATTTGTGTGGCTGTTTAAGACATTTCTGGCTGCTATGAATGACCGTGCCCCTGTATCGCTGACTACAGATAAGGACAGAGCCATACGAGCTGCAGTTGCACAGGTTTTTCCAGAAGTTTGTCATTGTGTAAACAAGTGGCATGTGTTAAGAGAAGGTCAAGGGAGAATGGCTAATGTGTGTGCGGTGCATCCTAACTTTCAAATGGAGCTCTATAACTGCATCAACATGACTGAGACCATTGAGGAATTCGAATCGTTTTGGGTATCTATCCTTGACAAGTATGACCTGAGGAGAAATGATTGGCTTCAGTCGATATATGATACTCGCACGCAATGGGTGCCTGTTTATTTTCGAGACTCCTTCTTTGCTGCCATGTTTCCTAGTCCGGGTTTCGAAAGCTCGTTTTTGGATGGCTATGTGAATCAACAAACTACTTTGCCAATGTTCTTCAGACAGTATGAAAGAGCCTTAGAGAATTCATTCGAGAGGGAAGTAGAAGCTGATTTTGATACAATATGCACCTCCCCGCTGCTGAGGACCCCTTCCCCGATGGAAAAACAGGCTGCCAACCTGTACACAAAGAGAATATTCTTGAAATTTCAAGAGGAGTTAGTCGAGACATTCGTATATACTGCAAATAGAGTTGATGGAGATGGGCATAATAGTACATACAGGGTTGCGAAATTTGAGGATAACCGCAAAGCCTACTTTGTATCGCTGAATATTGCGGAAATGAAAGCAAATTGTAGCTGTAAGATGTTTGAGTATTCTGGCATCCTATGTAGACACGTTTTGACAGTGTTCACAGTAACAAATGTACTTACCTTGCCATCCCATTACATATTAAACCGATGGACAAGAAACGCTAAAAACGCAGTTAACCTAGCTGATGAATGCAGTGAGCTACAGGGTAATGAATCTCTGACCACAAGATATAACAATTTATGCAAGGAAGCAATCAGGTTTGCCGAAGAAGGAGCAATAACATCAGAGACGTATAGTGCAGCACTTATTAGTCTCAGAGAGGGAGGAAAAAAGGTTGCTAGTGTTAAAAAAGGTGTGGCAAAAATTGCACCTTATAGCTCACAGGTTAGTGGAGTTGGTTATGATGATCGAAGAACATCCATAGCAAATCAAGAAACGACCCCTCTTCTATGGCCAAGACAAGATGAAATAATGCGACGCTTTAATCTTAACGATGCTGGTGTTCCTAGTCAACCCGTTCTCGATTCAAGCGGTCCACTCATGGCCCCAGTTTCGCTTAACCGCGATAGTGGCCAAACCGACATGGTACTAAATACTAATAAACCTCGATAAGATATGTTTGCAGAAGCAGATTATCTTTCAGCTCAAGAAATGTTAATGTCTCTTTCACTTGCAGTTGGTTGTACCTTGTCTTAAGACGATGACATGGGTAATGGAGAATAAGAACTCGACTCCAGCCAATAGAGTGGCTGTAATTAACCTGAAGGTATGTGCTTCACATTATCTGGGACTTGTTTCAAGCTAACTAGTACACCAATGGCTTCGTTTTCTACTTCGGATTCCTTTCCCTTTTCTTTCTTTTATTCTTTTGGTAAATTTGAGTCTGTTGAGCGAAAGGAGAATTATAGAAATGCAGTACACGTAATAATCTATCCCCCGTTTAATGAGTTCGAGCAAAACAATGTGTCCACATATGAATGAATACCTTTACATCCAGTCATTCTCCTATTAACTATTTGGTCCACCACTACCTTCAGTTCTACATCTATTAATATATTGCCTGAGTCGCCTGCTCTTATAACTAGGTCCCAGCTCGGGAGATGATGCTTGCAAACTCGGATTTAGAAGTCGAGTTTGATGCTTGCTTTTACATTTACTTTATGTTTGGTGCTTGTGCAGTTACAAGATTACGGCAGGACTCCTGCAGGAGAATCGGAGGTAAAGTTTTCATTGTCGAGGGTATCATTGGAGCCCCTATTGAGGTCCATGGCCTACATCAGCGAACAGCTCTCGACCCCTGCCAATAAAGTTGCTTTCCTTAATTTGAAGGTTTGTTGTTCTCTACTTTGATCCTCAATTTGATGAAATAGTTTACATCATGACTCCCTGATTTTTGACCTGGATGGAGAAAAGAGGAATTTTGACAGACTTGAGTTGTATATAGTCGAAATGCCGATGTTGAGACATATAGAAAAGGGTTTATATACAATCATATCAATTACTTTCTTTGTAGAAATTTAACGCTTAAAATGGAAATGAACCGGGAACAATATTATTGACATAGTCTGCTATTAATCAGCTTCAAGATGCGGAGACAATGTCAGGAGAATCAGAAGTGAAATTCCAGGTTTCGAGGGATACTTTAGGCGCAATGTTGAGATCAATGGCGTACATTCGCGAGCAGCTATCGAATCCAGTAAGGACTATTTTCCCTTCTCATATTGCATTATTTGTTTTCTCGAATTCGTGGTTACCTAACTTTATGATTAGGTCGTGTCATAATATTCTTAAAATCTCCGTTGTTATTATTGTATTCAGATGGATCCAAAACAAGAGAATCCAGCGAAAAGACCGCGAAAGTAGACACACACACACGCACCCACCAGAGGTGAAGTACATATTGGATTTGACTTTGCTCACTGAACATTCTCCAACGGGTTAACTTCGAGTGATCGTGTATTCGAACAGAGTAGCTGTTCTTGACAAGCAATCTAATCTCGTCTTTTTTTTTTATTTAATATTTGTAAATGTGAGTTTTTAGTGATGATTGTCAAGATTGTACCAGTATTAGATATCAAGTCAGTTTTGTAGGAATTAGTATAGAGCAACACACGATGGGGTTTATTTATTAGTGTAATTTGTACCTAAACATTTCAAATCAATTTCAAGAACTACCATAGAAGAACCTCGATAAATTAATAACTTGGTTTAAATAATATTTTCTCTCGGTCTCAACTCAAGGACAACTGAGTTCAAAAATTATTTCACTAAATTAATAGAATTTGACTGATCCCAGACTCTATTAATTTAATAGAGAGTACTTGACTGATCTTTCTGATTTTTTATTTATTTATAATAATAAATAAATTAATAGAATAGAGTATTTTGAATCATTCTTTCTTGAAATGTTATTGATAATTTTAATTTTTAAGTAGCAAAAAAAAGTTATTAAAAAGAAAAAATCAAAATATTTTAACCAGAAAGCGTTTAATACCTTCTTTCCCTCAAAACCAATTCAAGATTTTTCAGATTCTCTCCACAGAGTCTACCTTCTCTAAAACGCTCTTAACCCCCCCCCCCCCCAAGGAGATTGACCTTCCATCATCAATTCATCTTCTGAGGTACTACAATCTCTCTCTCTCTCTCTACCGCATGTGTGTGTGTGTGGTGCGCTTTATCTAATCTTGAAATTCGTCGCCTTCTTAACTGATTAAAGGAAAAAAAAAAAGGAAAAAAGATTACAAATTGAAACTGGGATTTTGGGGGTTTTGGTTTCATATGCTCGGATTTGATGATGTGGGGTGGCGTTGTGGAGCACGTGCAAAACACATGGCCTTTCTCCGCCTTGGTATACAATGACTTGAGGGCTTCCGACTCAATCGTCAGACGATTGCCGATTCCCGAATCCACAAAGCATTTCGTCTACGCTATTCGCGACCCCGATTCCCACTCCGTAATCTACGTTCTCTCCGTACAGAATCTCTCCGAAAGGTCTGCTTCAGACGCCGAGTCTCTAATCAGACAGATTAAACCCGACGCAGTTATTGTTCAAGTGGGACCCTTGAACAATTCCGATATTGGCGGCGTCTCCTCGGGATCGTCGAAAGGCGGGAGTGTTGACAATGGTGGGGTTTTGAATGAAGATAGTGTGCCCACATCTGTGTTTGAGGTGTTGAAGAACTGTTTCGTGCATAAAATCGGTCCGGAGAAGTACGAGGACGTTGCGGGGAGTTTGGTGTTGAGGGAAATCTTCGGCGTGAGTTTCGACGGACATTTTCTTGCGGCCAAGAAAGCCGCCGAGGAAGTGGGATCCTCGTTCTTGATGCTCGAATCTCCCATCGTGAAATGCAGGACGGCGGTCGAGGACGATGGCGGATGCTGCGATTCGAATAGTTCGGGAAATGGGTTCCGGAGCGCGTTTAATTTGCAGCTAACCACCAGCTTTGTTCCTTCGAGAATCGCGTATTCGAGACCTTTCCATGTTGAAGATGGCGTTCAGTCGCAGATGGTGAAGTTGTTGTCTCCGTA
The DNA here is from genome assembly GCF_056151865.1 of Erythranthe guttata. Taxonomy (NCBI): domain Eukaryota; kingdom Viridiplantae; phylum Streptophyta; class Magnoliopsida; order Lamiales; family Phrymaceae; genus Erythranthe; species Erythranthe guttata. The sequence continues at coordinate 21,531,648 of NC_142546.1, forward strand.
TTTAGTTCGTTCTAATCCGTTTTCAAAGTCTAAAGGTGAAGAAGAAGATCTTCGGCTACAATACAATTACGATGCACCGCAGTTTGCTCGATCCGTGTACCCTTTACTCGTCGACTTGCACAACATATTCGTCGACATACCATCTATGGGAACTGCTCTAGCTTGTGCACAAAAAATGCTATCTGATGTCAACAAAGGAGAAGTTATCGGCAATCGTCATCTTACAGAAATCTACTCCTTTCAAATCGCAGTCGAGTTGTTAAGAATCGCGTTCAACAATGCCGGTCGGATAACAAAGAACAACCCCGATTCGGTACGACCCGAGTTTTCCGATCTTCCAATCGAGGAACAATCGCAGGCGATTCTTGCGCAAGCTCTTCGAAGCCAAACCAAGAAGTACAAATCAATAGTTGCTGTAGTTGATGCTAGCGGATTAGCTGGATTAAGGAAACACTGGCATACAAACGTTCCGCCCGAAGTCAATGATATGTTTGACCACCTCGGAACGAATTCCGAAGAAGGCGAAGTATCGACACATTCTACCAGAAAGCGTTTGTTACTAACTGATAAGCCTGTGGTGGCTGTCGGGGCAGGTGCAACCGCCATAGTCGGAGCCTCCGCCCTCTCTAAAGTCGTTCCGGCTTCAACTTTTATCAAAGTTGCAACCTTTTACATGCCCGCCTCGCTAAAGCTCATGCTGGCTCAGACGCAAAAGGCGGTTCTTTTCGCATTCGGCAAGACAGTGGGTGTGGGCCCCGCAAAGATGGCGGCGAGTGGCAGCAAGGCGGTGGCGTCGGCGGAGAAGATACGGGCGGTGGCACAGGGTGTGATCTACTCAGCGGAAAAGACGAGCCTTTCTGCCATGAGGTCCTCGTTTTACGAGATTATGAGGAAACGGAGGGTTAGGCCGGTTGGAGCTTTACCGTGGGTTACGTTTGGGTGTAGTATTGCTACGTGCTCTGGTTTGCTTGTGTTTGAAGATGGGATCGAATGTGCTGCGGAATCTCTTCCTTCGGCTCCTTCGATTGCGAGTTTGGGCCGTGGAGTTCGAAGTTTTTATGAGGCGTCCCAGGTGGCGAGGCAAGCTGAGAGATCGAGAATACAGAAATCAATCGAGGCGCTCTTGCACAAATGCAAGAACTTGAAAATTCAGTAAGTAAAGAAACACAGGTCGTATCGTATATAAACTGATCTCTTGTGCATATACTCTAATTGTTGCTGCTATGGAAGTCCATGCTTGATTTGAGGTATTCTTTTTCTGTAAATAGAACATATTCAATGTTATAGGAGGTAAAAAGAGGATTCATCGATTACCTCGTGACTCGTTCGTTTTGTGCTCCGATATACGGCTCAATAAGACGAAGAAAAAAAATGCATTTTTTTTCTCTGAAGTTGTGTTTAAATGCTTGCATATATAGAATTATCGATTTTTTTTCATTAACATCTCTTTGCTTACTAATCTTTCTTGTCGCGGAATCTTCGTTTTATGTAATATTACGAGCGACTAAAAAAAAAACGGAGGCTTAAGGATTGTCATTCGAAATGCGAGAAAGATGAATGGAATGATAGAATGCTTGTGTTACACATATTTCAAACTGTTTGTGTTATTCTGACATTACATCTTCACAAACCAATCATTTATGTAGTGCAGTTGGCCATAAATCCATCCAACCGAACACTTGGATTTTAAGATGTCGTAAAAAACTCGATTGCCAACAATTAGCCATAATAAATCCATCGTCTATTTAATTTTCTTATTTCCTATATCAAGTCATCCAACAACAAACCTTAACATTACTCTGCTTCCACAAAATTAAAAAAATTCTTTCAAAAATCAAATAAGAATAGAAACGCAAGTCCAGAAGTATGATTTTCACTGAACTCATGTTTTGATTTGCAACTACTTTACAAATCGGTCGTCGTCGCTCAGCGAGGAAAGAATCTTACGGCAAAACTCAACAAATATCTGCTTGCGTCTTGACAGGCCCTATAATTGTGGGAACTGTTGCTGCTTTTTAAAAGAGGATGACTGAAAAGAACCGAGCACTTACAAACTCCTGTAATCTATAACTGTGACTTCGTCGTCTGGAGCATCCAGGTCATTATAGCTGCAGAGTTGTTAAATAAAGGGTAAGTATCGTGTCGCAATAAACGAAAAATTAAACGGATTGCAGTTGTGATAAAACTTGCCATGAATGAATATAATCATTTCTTGCAGATAGATGCAAATATATTGTTTACGATATTCCTTAATACAGAAACTCCCTAATCAGATAAGCATACAGAATTATTCCATATCAATAATAATTATCAATAATATAATGTGATGCTAGGCTGAACTCTGAAAATATTTGATTTTATTGAATGATAAGTGTGTATGTGATCTGTGCGTTTATTCATTAAGCACGCAATTTGGGATGAATGGTTAAGCAGGCATCACGACTCATTCGAATGCACTTAATGTCCAACCAGATTAATGAATCAGCAAATGCACCATCAAGCAATAAGAGCAACCAAACACAGCCAAAGAAAGAACCACTGACCTTCGCAGACTCCGAGGATCCTGTCGATGTCTCGGGGGCAGTGCAATAATTGGGGAAGGTCCATTTCTGCCTCCTTCAAAAGGAGAAGGGCCTCCTCCTCTGTCTCGCATCATTTGCATAGCAACTTCAGGAGGTGCAGGAACGAAAGGTCCCATAGGACTACAATCAATCAATAACAAAATATTTAGTCGGTCATTAATGTATAACAAATAACTTCAAATATATAGATTCACCATTACTAATACTGATTAAGAAGTGAAAAAGAATAAACCAATCTTACCCAGCACCAGGAACAGGCATTAGCACTGGAGGAGGTATATCCGAAGCGTAAGTAAGAGGAATGCCTTGCCCACCAAATGAATCATACATTGGATCATCTGCATTGTTCCCAGAAGCACCATCTTGATTAGCAAAATCCCCAGATTGCGAATTCTCAGGCCTGTCAAAGTGTTCATTTCCATTGGCACGGTAATTACGATCACCTCTTTCGTTATTCATTCTATTATTATTATCTGGGCCAGGCCTACGTCTTAGTAGCTTCTCCTTCTGCAGATGGATGAAAGACATCCCAAATGAGAAAACACCCAATGAAAAAATATATTTATACGTATAATATTAGTGATAGTTACAAACAAGTCGTACCAAAGATGGCTGCATGACAGGTTTCCCTCCAGGTGCATTTTCATCTCTGCAAATATATGTTAGTTACAGAACTTGGCAAGCAAAGAGGCATCATAGTCATATTCAAATGGCGGTGTACTTACTTCATGTAGTTCTGCAAATACAACTCTTCGCGCACTTTTGTCGTCAACTCAACCGCGAGTTCCGGGTGTTTCAACTTTAAATGTTTATGCACAAACTCGGCAGCATGAAAGAGCTTTGTACAACCTTTCGCCCCACATCCAAACTTCCACCCGTATTTTTCATCCCTAATTTTGCGCACATGAGGATTCAAAGCTTCATTAGCAGCAGCATCTATCTTCTCCTTTCCCGTCATTATTTCCAGAGGATCTGAACCCTTCAGCCTCTCTTGCCAATGAGAATTTAATTTATTCTCCCAATCATTCGCATTAGCAATCGCGTCAGAATTCTTGGCCTCCACTCTAACATGTCGTAGACCTTTGGCTTCATTTGATTCAACCAATCCGTAATAATCAACTCCATGAATGCGCCAGAGGTAAGTGAGAAGGGTGTCCAGAAGCTCAGTACCCTCAAGACCTTTGACTGTAGTTAAACCTCGTATGATAACGACTGGACCACTTGAACTTCCATGAGACTTATCTCTGCTCATTCTATCATTCTCGGCTCGAAGTAAGACATTATCTTCGATTCCTTTTTCTGTGTCCAGTTTCTGTACAAGAGCAAGTGCTTGTTCAATATCGATCAGAATTCTTTTCGGCTCAGAACAGACTGGATGAGCTTTTGGGGCGGACGAATGATCAGAATCTTTGGCACCACTTCGACCAGGCTTCTTTCTCTTGCCACCCGCATTTTCTTCATCATCAGAATTAGGGTCGCTGGACTGTTCTGCTTTGTTCAATGAGGAAGGATTAAAACCAGGACCTCTGTTTACATATACAAATTGGTCATGTGAATGTAAAAATACGAAAAATAGTTAGAATGCAAGTATGGAGACCCAAATCTTCCGGAATGGCTCTTACAAATCCAAATTCCCATTCTGGAGATCAGCTTGAAAGTCCTTCGCCAATTTTTGAGCAAGTTCATTCCTCCTACAAAGACAATGGGTAAGATTTTTCAATATTGTACAACCAAATGAAATCCAGGAAATTTTCAGCATATACACAGAGCACAAATTTGTTAGACATTTCACATTGATAGCGGAAGTACTACAGAACCCATGCAACTGTCCGTCTAAACATTGTGTACTTACCTTTCTATTACAGCAAGCAAGTTTGTTGGGTGATATTTGTCTTTTAACCTAAACAGATGAAAAAACTCATATAAATAGCAAAAAGAGCAGTAAAGCATAGCAAAATACAAGATAGTGTAAACACTTAAGCATACCACTCTTCATCCTTGTGTGCATTAAAGAAATTTGTTTTCTGGGTTGATATATACTCTGTCTTGTACTCTTGATACCTGATCATGCTCAGCCAGTCAGTAAAGAAACAGATACGTGAAACTATCACAAGGAGTAAACAGAAGGATGACATTAGGTAAAGGGGGACAATAAAGTAAGGATATACTGATAAAATGGAAAAAAAATAACAGATCTGACCTGCGCTCTGCTTCAGCTGGCAGTATATCATCTTCAAGCTCCTGAATGAATTGTTTATAAGACATCATTCCTTCCCTAGAAAAATTGACAGACTACATCAGCAAATCTAGCTTAACATATAACAAAACAAATGCATGCTAAAAGTTAGTCATCAAATATTCAACTTTACATACAAAAATCAGCATGAAGAGAGAATACAAGATGGCAACAAGTCTCCAAGAAAACCCAATGAAATACCACAATGATTAAGGCGAACATAAATAACAGGTCTTGATACAAGGAAAAAAAAACATATTAGCATTTTGCCCAAGGTCTATATCTTTCATGACTAAGTTCAACAGTCTCATCATGATAAGTAACATGTAAAGTTTAAGCAAGCAAAATTGCTTATGACTTGAACTTTACTTAACATGCTGCTTAACATGATGAGACTTATTCATGAGAAAAATATAGAGGGTACCCCTTGGGCATGTTGCTAATCTTTTTGGTTGGTTGTATCAAGAGATGTTATTTATGTTCGTTTTAACCATTGTGGTATTTACGGGGTTTTCTTTGAGACTCGTTGCCATCATGTATTTACAGTGAAGCTGGGAGAATGAAGAAACAGACACCTTCTGAGAAGTGAAGATGTGCTACTAGCTTATAAAAGATGTGCTACTAGCTTATAACAAGTTAAATGATGACGACTCGAAAAATGTGAATATGACCTAATACTCAGAAGCAACATACCTCTGGGCTCCCCTCAAATTGAAAGCGTCAGCGAAACCACTACGGCCAGAATCCCAATCTGCATAAAGAAAACACCAAAATATAAATTATAAATATAGGCAAAAAATGGGCAGTCCAAGAGTGCTATTAGTAAACAATTTGCCGTGCACATAAAGTTGTACTCATGATGTAAAATGCACAAGGTCACAAGTTGCAATATGTGAAATTGACAAGAGGATTTCCAGAACGCAGTATGTGAAATTAAAATGAATCATATAGTAACAAGTAAAGAACATACAACCAAATGTTCAATGACTAAAAAAGAGGCATGGTGAAAGCAAAATCAACGAGATATGATATGGAACCACCTTGATAGCCACCAGATCCACGGCCCATATATCGACCATGAGGCCTTTCATCAGGATAACCAGGTCTACCGCCATTTTCACGCTCATATCCACCAGGATAATCATATCCAAACCTGAAAAAAATAACACGTGTTACTATAGTCAGCTTGGACATAAAAACAGAAGCCATTAGTAGTAAACTGAAGGAATTAACACCACGCAGAAAGAAACAAGTGAAAACCGGATATAGTGCAAAATCCATTCTCTTAAGCTCTAGCTTCTCCAAATTTTGTTCCATATTGGACAAAACGGCTAGGGATAACATTTATTCTTTTTTGACGGATATAGGGATATATATTGTGCACTGTTATATACAGAGGTAAGTAGGGCTCTTTAGCAGATGGATGGTGGTCTTCAGGGTATAGGGACTTTTTCCCTATTTCAAGTGCCACAAGAGATGTCTCGGGGTAAGCATTAATCTGCTGCAATCGCAATTAGTTTCAAAATCCTAAAAATAAGGTTGGGAAAAAAAAAAAAAAAAGGCACTACAGAGATTCATGTGCTTCTCTAGTTTTCTACACTATGCTTTCCTCTTTCTCAGTCTTGAAAATGAGTTTTCATCAATAGTTGGCTGAATGTATTTATTTTTCGGACTTTTTATTTATGAAAGAAAATGACAATAATTTCTTTATACAAGTAAAAATAAACAGATTGGCAAGTAGGAGAGCCCTAAATAAATTAGTCTGCTAAGGGATCTATAGTTTTCCTAAAAAGGTTGTATTCTTATCCATATGAGCCATCTCTATTGCTTCGGTACAAGCCTGAGGTATCAATCATATGTTGGTGGTCAAACAAATGAAGCAATGATGGTAATTGAAAGTTCAACCGAGGCGAGGGATACGGTGAATCAATTGATTATGCGAGTTCGTCTAGTTGACAAAGAAGATGAGATCAGTAGCACATACCACATGATCAGGCACACACAAGTCGCACAATAGAATCGAAACCTAGTCCAGTAACTTCACTACCAACCCATTGTACCCAAATAACAAACCCCATGAATATTGTTACAGCTGAGTAGATAATCAATTAAGTATGAAATTAACAGGATTGACTACTAGGCACACAAATGATGATGATGATAATGGTGGAGGAGGACTAAATAAAAATCTAACCTTCGGTCGCCTCGCCCATGTCCTCCTCTAGGGCTCCCTCTCCTTCCGTCGTAACCATCATCCCTCCTTCGCTTATACGGAGGAATTGGCGGCGATCTTCTCGGAGGCGGAGAATACGGAGCTCCCCCGCGTCGGTCTCTATAGGATGGAGGAGGAGGACTGGGACTCAGCCGACCCCGCTTATTAAAATCCCTCTCGCGCGGTGGCGGCGGCGATCGATTGCGGTCGTAGTAGTCACGCCGCGGGGGGCGGTCAGAGTCCCGATCGTCGCGCCGCTCTCTAGAGTCACGTTCACGGTCTCGGATTCCTCGTCGCGGCGGCAGCGGAGGCGGCGGCGATGTAGCTTCCGGGCCAGCGTCGGAGGGGGCGGTATCTGATGGCTTGTCGTCGCTAGTGGCGTTTAGTTCTTGGGGACGGTCGGGGTTTTCTTCGCTGGCGGTTAAGTCTTCGGCCATCGTCGACGGTCGGATTGGGGGCGGAACCCTAATCCAATGCTCTGTGTGTGTGTGTGTGTGTGTGTGTGTGAGAGAGATGGCTACGGGATCGGCACAGCGATTTCAAGATTTTGGCGGTTTCGAGATTATTATTATTATTTATTATTATTATTATTATTACTATTATTATTATTATTATTATTTTCAGTTTTCACCCCTCTATATGGAACATTATTTCAATTTGATACTTTAGTTTCCAAAATGTTTAGAATTCCAAATGTGAGGGTTAGAAGTCAAAAGAAACAAAAAGTAGGGTAGTTTTCGGTAAGGGTAAAGTGCATTTTCTCCTCTTGAACTTTGCATCTTTTTGCATTTTACCCCTGAACGAGAAAAGTTGTACGAACATACCTCAACTCTATTAGTTAATACACTGACGCCAAAAATGTCATTTTTTTGGCCAAAGTTTGGCTGGCATTCACAATACGTGCGTTCTACGTGAAAAAAAGTTGGGGCAAATTAGTCTTTTTCTCCTACCCCTTTTTCTCTTGCTTCTTGCCTTGTTATTCTTCTTCCATGTCGATTATTCCTCCTTTATTAACCTATGTTGCCCTAATTCCAGTTCACCCCATACTTTTTCTTCCCACATTCTAATTTCGGTTCGTCGAAATTATGGATTTGACATGCCACTTTGCAAAAAAGCTAACCATGAAATTCATGGATAGACCTCAATTCGGAAAGGAGATACCCCATATGGGAGAAATATTGGGTGATGTTTCGATTTTGTTGAATTTTGTAGATTAGCTATGACTTTCTTCTTTTATCTTATGATTTTCGAAAATTATAAGAATACATACAAACCGTTCAACATATCAAACATCTTACCGTAATCTGGAACACTATCACTCTCTTGTTGGATGCATTTTTGTTTTGTTTTCATTGTTTCTCCAAAACAAAATGGGATTTATTACACTTTTCAAAATATTTTCTCAAAACAATTTCAAAAGTTTATCTCTCCTTCAGACATGATGTGACTGCTACAGTAAAATGATTTGACTGCTACAGTAAAAAATGTCTTCACTAAAAAACAAATAAAGATCACTTCATCTTTCAATTTTTTTCTTCAAAAATATTTTTTTCTAACACCTTTAAACACGATTTGACTGCTACAGTGTATTTTGTCTCCTTCCAAAATACAAACAAACATTACTTTCATTCTCAAATTATTCCCCCAAAACATATTTCCTTAAAATGAAATCAAAATAAGATCCAAAACGCTTCCAAACATCTATATTATATATAAAACTAAGATACACAATCAAAGTTTTCTAATTGAGGAGATTGAGTCCATAATATTTTATAAATTTCAAAATAACCCCACTTACCATATTCACGCATATTACTAATGAATATATTTCACATTATTGGTTTTTAATTTTTTATCTCTCCTACATATCAAAATGGTGTCTTTTTATTAGTTATTGATTTTCCTTTTTAATCCATTGCTTCATATTAAAAAACGTAAATATATAAATGGACATTCCACTTAATTTGGGTTAATTAAATTTTATGCACAATATTATATTAATTGCCAAAAAAACCCAATTTTCAAATTTCATCTATCCTACATGGCAAAATAGTGTCTTTTTATTGGTTAATGAGTTTTTTTTATTATAATATTTTCATTAAAAAAATCGTGGGACTGAAATGCAATTATGTTCCACCACATATATCACATCTTATTATTAATTTCAAAATAACACAACTTACCATATTCACCCATATTACTAATGAATTAATTTCACAATAATGATTTTTAAATTTTATCTCTCCTACATGTCAAAATGGTGTCTTTTTATTGGTTATTAATTTTCCTTTTTAATCCATTGCTTCATATTAAAAAACGTAAATATATAGATGGACATTCCACTTAATTTGGGTTAATTAAATTTTATGCACAATATTATATTAATTGCCAAAAAAACCCAATTTTCAAATTTCATTTATCCTACATGGCAAAATAGTGTCTTTTTATTGGTTAATGGGTTTTTTTTATTATAATATTTTCATTAAAAAAAATCGTGGGACTGAAATGCAATTATGTTCCACCACATATATCACATATTATTATAAATTTCAAAATAACCCAACTTACCATAGTCACCCATAGTATTAATGAATTAATTTCACAATAATGATTTTTAAATTTTATCTCTCCTACATGTCAAAATGGTGTCTTTTTATTGGTTATTGATTTTCCTTTTTAATCCATTGCTTCATATTAAAAAACGTAAATATATAAATGGACATTCCACTTAATTTGGGTTAATTAAATTTTATGCACAATATTATATTAATTGCCAAAAAAACCCAATTTTCAAATTTCATCTATCCTACGTGGCAAAATAGTGTCTTTTTATTGGTTAATGATTTTTTTTTTATTATAATATTTTCATTAAAAAAATCGTGGGACTGAAATGCAATTATGTTCCACCACATATATCACATATTATTATAAATTTCAAAATAACCCAACTTACCATAGTCACCCATAGTATTAATGAATTAATTTCACAATAATGATTTTTAAATTTTATTCTCCTACATGTTTATTTTTAAAGTAGTATAGATAAAATAGGTAATTACATCAATTTATATTAATTACTTTTTTTGTTACTTTTTTTATATTCCCTAACTCTACTATAAATTAACATTCAACATGATGTACATTCTTCAACTTTTCCACATACTTTTTTATTTCTGTTTCGGAGATATGGAGAGAATTCTTGAAAAAGAATTGCATTGGTATCACCTACATGCAATGGTATATTCATCATAGTCTCTTTTTTAGTGTAACAATGAATTATTGTTTTATTTTGTATCTGATTTCTTCATTCAACTTTATATGTAGCCTTTAAAGAATGCTTTTGTTGAGGCTTCTCGGTTGACCGGATTGTCTACTATCAATATTCGATACAAGGAGGGAAATCATTTTCAAGTTGCGGTATATTCGCGCCAAAAACATGGGAAAATGTATATGTTGTTGACTAAGGGTTAGACAGAGTTTTGTTACGCACATAACATGGTTTGCGGCAAAAAATATTCTTTTTTTTTTAACCAATGGGATGATGTACTTGAGGTGTGGCACGGCCCAGCCTTTCCAACGATATGATATGTCTTCGCCCTCCTTAAAGTTTTATTATTAATAATATGAGTTGCATCGATTTATAAATAATTTCCATTTTTTTTAGTGTTTTATTTATCATGTTGAAAGAGCATTGTATACTATTAACATAATTGTGCGCATCCACACGAAAACGAATACCAATAAGATAATTAAATAAATATATAGAAACGATAAAACAATTATAATATATTACAAAATAGTCACAATATATATCACGTATTTTTAAATAAAAGAATCCGTTAAATCAATAGAATCAATATACATATTTAAACAATAGATTCCGTTATTTTTATAAGCAATTTTAAATGTTCAAAAAGTATAACCATATATATAATAGTGTATAATTAACATGTTTGAAATTTATATTTTTTTTTCCCTAATCCGTTATATATATATATATATATATATATATATATATATATTATATATATATATATATATATATATATATATATATATATATATATATATATATATATATATATATATATATATATATATATATAAAATGGTTATGGTTTTTGAACATTTAAAATTGCGTATAAAAATACATACATATATATTTTTGTAATATATATATATACTCTCCTATATAGATATAGATATATAAAATCAATAAAATATATATACTTATTTTAACAATAGAATCCGTGTATAATATATTTAATTTTTATGGATATATTCAAACAATATAGATTTTATTTCCTTTATACTAATTAATATCGATTTAATCTTTCATATTTATGTAGGTTATCTATAATTAATATAAATTACGCATATAAATATGTTCTTAATCGAAAATTATGCAGCTTATTTTTAGGAAATTGCTTATGGATAGTTCATTACATGTAATATGAATAGTTATTAACTATAATATACTCTAATTATAGAACTATTAATTAATTATATTCCATTTACTATTATGATTTACGAAATAATAGAATCCGTATACACAATATATATATATATATCCGTAACAATAGAAACATGCTTTTTTTATGAAGATGTAATCTTTTATATTTATGTAGGTGATCTAAATTTAATATAGATTAGGCATATAAATATATGCGTAATCGTAATTTATGCATTGTATTTATAGGAAATTGCTTAATTTTAGTTAATTACATGGAATATGAATATTTATTAACTATAATTTATTCTAATTTCGGTACTATTAAATATAATTGTATTTTATTTACTATAATTACGGAACTAAAATTTAGGAATTATAATTTTACTTCCATGATTGTATTTCATTTACTATGATTTAGGAATTATTAAATATCATCATATTATATATACACGGCTCATTTCATTGTTATTCTAAACTGCAGGATAATATTGTTCTCTCGATACTTCATCAGCCGACCATCGTTCTCTTTTTGTGAATAGTGAGTATAATATTATTTTAGAATAATCTTTTACCTTTTTTTTTTAATTTTTTTCTTTCACGATACCCGAGCATATGAATTAATGTAACTTTATCAGATAGATTATATATTATACTTTATGCATATTTTGGAATATATATAATTCAAGAGTTGTTATCGTATATTCATCTTTTATTGTTTGATTTTATTTATTTATTTTTTTTGAGACATGTTTGATTTAATTCACTAACAAATTTTTGATTACGTGTATTAAGCACATATAGATGTCAAGGCAAGTAGATCTCATTAGAAACTTGGGAGCTGAAAAAAAGTCATGGAATCTCAAAATCCGTGTTTTGCACATTTGGAAACAACCAAATTATTTTAAGAAAGATCTTCAAGACATGGAGATGATACTCATTGATGAACAGGTGATTATTTTATTTTAATACGTCAAATATGATTGTTAGGATAATATATTTTTCACATTTGTTTTTTAATTACGCAGGGTGATACGGTGCAAGCTTCCATTAAGTATACACTGTTATACAGATTTGAGTCTAAGATCAAAATGAACAGATGTTATGTAATGTCAAACCTATCTGCTTTTTTTAGTGTCAAGACCTACAAGCATGCCTTGAATGACTATAGAGTCACTTTTGAATATACATCTACTGTGAGAGAAGTTGATGTTCCGTCCATTCCAGTGTATTCATTTAAGTTCACACCTTACGCAGATATACAACAAGCGCCAAACAACAATGAGTATACGATAGGTATTAAATTATTAAATTTTTCCATTGATGTTTTTCTTAATATTTAACATTTATTTACATATAAAAATTTTATTATATTTATAATATTTATACAATTTTATTATATTTATTTACATATAAAAAATTTCGAGTTGAGTAGATCTTATTCATATAAGATCTATGTATTTATATACATACATCTTATAAATGATTTAACAATTTATATGAAACATTTTTTTTATATGAAAGTTAGTCAATTTTCTATGTATATGATTACAATATATTCTTCTTTTTTCTCATTCTAAGACACAATATACATTTTTTTGAATGCTACAAATATTGATTATTTTTAATTATATTTAATAGAAACATGCATACACACATCTAACTCTGCAGCTTAAGTTTTGCAGGTTTATGTGCATAGTATTTACATATGGATAATAAACGAAAGACGCCTTCTTCACCTGAAAAATCTATATTATACGATGTACCTATTGGTAAGCTACATATTCGTGTTGTAAATGTAAATATTTTTCAGGTGTATTATTGATTTATTTTTTTTATCTATAGTTTCAGATCTATCAATAGAAACAATTATTAATAGGGATGCAAGACCATGGCCACAGGATTACCTTCACAACGCTAGGTCTCCTGCAAATACTTACCAACGTAAGTTATCAATAATCGTTATTTACTTCATAATTCCATAAATGAAATAATTTTTTAAAATTATGGATATATAGATCATAACAAATTGTATGTGTTTTTATTACATGGTCATATATTTTCTTTAAATTAACTGTTATTTGTTCAAATTCATTGGACTCAGATAAACAAACTCAAATTTAGTCAATATTTTCAACTAGAGAAGTCATTATGGACAATAATGTTTTGTCTCCAAAATTTGTTGGAAGTAAGTATTATCATTTTGTCATACCATCTATATATATATATATATATATATATATATATATATATATATATATATATATGTATATTAAAGTACAACAAATTAATATGAAAACATTACAACAATAAAAAAATCGCAGGTTTTCCAAAGTCCTGTCAATTGACTGTCGACGGATCTCAGATGAAAGAGAACCAATTCGCCAGAAACATGTCTGACAATAGTACGTCATATATACATACCTATTTTTGTAGTTATTGATTGGGTATGGTTAATATTTATTATTAAATTCGTTATCCTTTACTATTCATCAATATAAACGTGTAGGTTATATTGATAAAGGAAAATGCAAAGAAATAATGATTAAACAAGTTGGAAGCAAACGAGGTAAATGAAGCATTACTGGACAAAAAAAATTGCTTGGTGACGCCTTCAAGGGAATTAATCTTGATCGAATGCGTGATAACGGCGTTCTAACCGACATATCCAATGGTTAGCTATTCAACTATATAAGGGTTAATTGCGTCTTTATTAATATATATTATATGGTACGCATGTATGAAATTTTATTGAATAGTCTGAATGAATATTTACATCTTCTTCATATTATAAGAATTAAAATATTTTTGAACTACAAGTATAAATATCTAATTATACTTAAGTTTATACAATGCATTTAATACATATATTCATATATGTGTATATATACAATATATATATATATATATATATATATATATATATATATATATATATATATATATATATTTTCCACATATAATTAATATCTACGGTTTTAATATGTATACCACAGTATATGGAAGTCCGCACTCATCTTTGGAACATGTTGCAAAAGAAAAGGATAAAGGTATTATTCCTAAACAAACAAAATTGCTAGGTGATCCTTCAAATCGAGTGAACATGGATCAAACCCAATCGAGTTATACTACAACTAATCGTTCAATTGGTTAGTATTTAATTTAACTTTAAATACGAATATCACAAACTGCTCGATCTTATAGTATTTTTTTACCGTCATTATTTCGTATAGGTCATAACTAACTAAATTTTGTTCTTCCAATATCCTTCCACAGATGCTGTCAATAGTGTACGAAAAAAATCATTTCCAACATATACAGAAAAATTGACTAAGAAAAAGAAAGGTATTATATCAAGTATTTTTTTAGCAATAAAAAACAAGTGGCATTAATTAAATGGGGAGTAATTGTGGTAGGGGTGGGCATTCGGGTCGGGTCGGGTTATTCGGGTCGGGTTATTTGGGTTTTTTGCAAAAAAAAAATTACCCGAACCCGACCCGAAATAACCGGGTACCCGGTTGCCGGGTACCCGGTTATCTCGGGTCGGGTTCGGGTTTTGCTATTTTCCTCTTTTTTTTTTTTTTTTTTTTTTTTTTTTTTTTTTAGAAAAATAAACAGTAACTAATTTTATTTAAGATATACATATATATACAGACATATATATATATATATATATATATATATATATATATATATGTCTATGTACTGATATACATATTGTACTGAATACTGATATACATATATATACATACAAACATAGACATATATATATATATATATATATATATATATATATATATATATATATATATATATATATATATATATATATATATATATATATATATATATATATAAAAAAAAATTCAACCGGGTACCCGATCGGGTACCCGGGTAGGATTTCTAATACCCGGACCCGACCCGGTTTGGGAGCATCGGGTACCCGAACCCGGGAAAAACCCGGTTACGTAAAAAATTACCCGATCCGGTCGGGTAATACCCGACCGGGTCGGGTTATACCCGAATAACCCGCCCCGAATGCCCACCCCTAAATTGTGGTGTCGATGCTATGTTAGACGTTAATACCGTTATCTTTGTACAATTATTGCTAAATAATTATAAATAAATGAATTTTATAATAAAGAAGTTATGTTGTTATTACAACAGATGACGTTGGGTACTGTTGCAATGGTGTATCTACATCGTGTGAAGATCATTTACAAGTTACAAAATCTTATTATGAATCAAATAAAAGGTGCGATCTTATTTTCTAGGACTAATTTTATGTCTTATTAAATGATTAAGTGTGCAATACATGTAGACAATAATCCAGTTTTTTCTTTCATTTCTATAGAAGCTGAATGTTCACATTATGTTAGTTGTACCGTGCGAATGGAAAGAAGATGACTATGAGTCATAAAACAATTGACTCTGTAACACGTATGTTGGATATGACATCAGTACCCGCTATGTTGGTAGATGAGGATTTACAGACGTTAAGAGACAATTCTTCCGACAGCGGAGGTAATTATCTTTGTCATCATCTCATAACGTATCTCATTGCTATGCGTTATTTGTGAGTATATTTTTCTACTGTAATGATAATTTTTTGTTCATAAATGTAGATTCTAAATATGTTTCCAACGATGAGAATAGTGACGATGCACTTGACGATACTGGTAAATATCATTTTAATCTAACAACTTTTAATCTTAACATTACCAATTATATAAATTCATTAAATTATTTTAAATGAATAATATTATTTAATTAATTTTGGATAGATTATGAAGATCTTGGAGACCAGACGTATGAATGTCCTTTTTGTGGTTCAATGATGTGGTACGGTGAAAGAATTGACAAGCATAGACAAACATCCAGGCCCAAATTTGGCTTATGTTGTATGTCCGGGAAAGTCCAGCTCCCAAAAATAAGAGATGCACCTCCTACACTTAACAATTTAGTGTTGGGCACTGATCGGATGAGCAAACATTTCCAAGAGAACGTACGATCGTATAATATGATGTTTTCTTTCACGTCGCTTGGTGGAAAAGTGCAGACATCTATTAATAACGGATCTGGTCCATACACATTTCTGTTACACGGACAGAATTACCATCTACTGGGCAGTTTATTGCCGGAAGAAGGCACTAGGCCTAAGTTTGCCCAACTTTACATTTTCGACACAGAAAATGAGATTCAGAATCGAATTGATGCCGTCAGGTAAATTTTTCGGAATTATATTCCTGTTCTAAGGAATATAGAGCTTACAAATTATAATTACACTATTTTTTATTTGACAGGTCCGGAAATCAATCTAACAATCTTGACCCAGCCATCGTTGCATCGTTGAAAGATATGATTGACGGTAACAATGTACTTGCACAGCATTACCGTGCTGTTCGAGATCGTTTTTCCAATGATGGCCATCAAGGAGTAAAACTCAGATTGGTAAAGAGTCGCAGTACTGATGGCAGGACGTACAATGTTCCTAACGCAAGTGAAATAACAGGCTTGATCGTTGGTGACTTTGACACACAAGAGGGTGTTAGGGATATTGTAGTTGATACGCGCTCAAATAAGCTTCAATGAATCAGTGAGCTCCATCCTCTTTACTTGCCTCTACAGTATCCTCTTTTATTTCCTTACGGTGAAGATGGTTATCGAGACGATATCAGTTTGAGAGAATCTTCATTTGCTGATAATAGAAAACGAAGGAAGGTAAACATGCGAGAATTCTTTGCATACCTAATTCAGAAACGGCATGGAGAACATTCGTTACTTTTGCATTCCAAGAAGTTATTTCAGCAGTTCTGTGTTGATGGATTTTCGATGGTTGAGTCACAGAGGTTGAATTTCATAAGGTTCAATCAGGATCAACTTAGGGTTGACATGTACAAGGGTATCGAAGAAAAGATTTTTAAAGGAGACACTGAGGGTAAATCGGTTGGACAACGCATTATAATTCCAGGGTCGTTCACCGTAGGTCCAAGGTATATGTTTAACAACTTCGTTGATGCTCTTCAAATATGTAACTGGATTGGATTTCCAACCCTCTTCATCACCATCACATGCAATCCCCAATGGCCAGAAATACAAAGGGTGTTAAAAGATACAAATCTCAGGCCGGAGAATCGGCCAGACATTCTGTGTCGTGTGTTCAAAATGAAGCTCGATAGTATGATGAAATTGATCAAGAAGGGCCGTATATTCGGACGTATTAGAGCATGTGAGTATTTAATTAGATATCCATTTATAATTAAACATTTAATACGTTTATATAAATTAGATAATTTAGTCATGTGCGAGTTTAACTACTTTTTGCTTCATTAACTAAATTAATTCATATTTTTTAATACCGTATGTTTACATTTTTTATGCAGATGTATGCACAATAGAATTTCAGAAACGAGGTCTACCGCATGCACATATTTTATTGTGATTGCATAATGACGACAAGCCCAAGAATCCAGAAGAAATTGACAGGATCATATGTGCTGAAATTTCTGATGAAGAAAACGACAGAAAGATGTACCAGTTGGTGGAGAAGTATATGATACATGGACCGTGCGGTCAGGCGAATTTGAAATCTCCATATATGAAAGATAGAGTTTGCACGAAGCGATTTCCAAAGCCGTTTGTGCAGCGCACTGAATCAGATGCAGATGGGTTTACAGTGTATAGGAGAAGGGAAGATGGCAGAACAGTTACGAAGAAGAAGACTACTCTTGATAATGGGTTTGTGGTCCCCTACAATCGTATATTGTTGAGTAAATACCGAGCTCACATTAATATCGAGCTATGCAACCAAAACAAGTCAATTAAATACATGTTCAAATATGTAAACAAGGGGCATGACCGAGTCACAGCGGCATTTTATGAGACACGCAATACAGATGGCGGTGCTGAGATTCGTGATGAGATAAAGATGTACTACGACTGCAGATATCTTTCGGCGTGTGAGGCAATGTGGAGGTTGTTTAACTTTGATATTCATTACAGAGACCCGTCCGTAATTAGGCTAAGCTTTCATCTCCCCGATCATCAGCCAATTGTCTTCAATGAAAACCAGTCATTACAAAGTGTGTTGGATAGGCCATCTGCCAAGCAAACTATGTTCCTGGCGTGGTTTGAGGCCAACAAGAACTATCCACATGCAAGGAACTTGAGGTACGGAGATTTTCCACAACAATTTGTGTATAAAGAGGATTCTCGAACTTGGGTGCCAAGGAAAAAAGGATTTTTTATCGGTAGGATTGCGAATGTTCCCTCTGGAAAGGGGGAAGACTATTACCTTAGGTTGCTACTTAACATTCAAAGGGGATGCACGTGCTACGAGGACATCAGAAAAGTTTTTGACATCGTCTACCCTACGTTCAGGGATGCATGTTATGTGTTGGGTTTGCTAGATGACGACAAAGAATACATAGATGCAATAAAAGAAGTGAATACTTGGGCATCGAGGGATTATATAAGAAGGTTATTTGCGGTTATGTTGCTTTCCAATAGCTTAAGTCGGCCCGAACATGTGTGGCAAAGTTGTTGGTTGGATTTGGCTGATGGTATTGCTTACAAACAACAACGTCTTCATAAAAATCCAGGTATGGCAATTTGTATGGCATTGTATTCAATTAGATTTTACGTATTAATCATTCTTTTAATATTGTCTATGTACGATTTCAACTAGATGCACATAATTTATCCATTTTTTTATTGTTGAAGATTTACATATATCGGATGAAAGCTTGAAGAACTATACTCTCACCGAAATAGAAAAAATATTGCAAAGCAATGGTAAAAGCCTGCAAAATTACGCGCCTATGCCAGTTCCAATCGAATACTCATATGAGGACACAAAAAACATATTGGTGTTAGATGAACTGGATTACGACCGGTTTGAAATTGGTAGAGAACTTCAACAGTGTCTTGCTTCCATTACAGATGAGCAAACAAAGGTTTATGATGTAGTCATGGATGCATTAACCAATGAAAGTGGTGGAATGTACTTTCTATATGGCCATGGTGGAACGGGAAAGACGTTTCTATGGAAAACTCTTTCGGCAGCAGTTCGTTCGAATGGAGAGATTGTAATTAACGTTGCATCGAGTGGTATAGCATCGTTATTGCTCCCCGGTGGAAGAACAGCTCATTCTCGATTCAGACTACCCATAAATGTACATGAGAGTTCCACCTGCAGCATATCGCAACAAAGTCCACAGGCAGAGTTGCTCACAAGGGCAAAGCTTATTATATGGGACGAGGCTCCTATGATGCATAGATACTGTTTTGAAGCCCTTGACAAGACAATGAAGTCAATATTACAGGCTGACAAACCCTTTGGTGGTAAGGTGGTTGTTATTGGAGGTGATTTTAGGCAGATTTTACCAGTTGTGCTCAAAGCATCAAGGCAGGACATAATACATGCTACGATAAACTCCTCCCGCTGTGAAATTTCTGTCAGGTCATGAAGTTGACTAAGAACATGAGATTGCAGTCATGTTCTTCTCCATCTAATGTGGATGAGATAAAAGAATTTGGAGACTGGATACTGAATGTTGGTAATGGGGATGGTGGGGAAGACAATGATGGTGAAGCTTCGATAGAGATTCCAGATGACATGTTGATTGGTGATTCAGAAGATCCATTCAGAGACCTACTCAAATTCGTTTACCCGGATTTGTTGAGTAACATGTACGATCGAAATTATTTTCAAGGGAGGGCAATTCTTGCACCAACTAATGAATGCGTCGAGTCTGTGAACGATCACTTAATGTCTCTCCTTCCAGGAGAGGAGAAGGTGTACCTGAGCTCAGATAGTATGTGTAGGGACGAGCACACAACGGAGGATAATGCAGAAAGTTATTCGACTGAATTCCTCAACACAATAAGATGCTCTGGAGTTCCTTCTCATGCGTTGAAGATCAAGGTTGGTGCACCCGTTATGCTAATAAGAAACATCGATCAAGCTAGAGGATTGTGCAACGGTACCAGACTTCAAATTATTAGAACTGGCATTCACGTTCTGAGTTGCAAAATTCTTTCCGGAAAAGATATCGGTGACATGGTGTTCATTCCTCGGATGACTTTAATACCATCTAACTCCGGACTGCCAATTAAATTTCAGAGAAGACAATTTCCGTTGATTGTTTCTTTTGCAATGACGATAAATAAAAGCCAAGGCCAAACTCTTTCGCATGTTGGTTTGTATCTTCCTAGGCCTGTCTTCAGCCATGGTCAACTATATGTTGTAGTGTCCAGAGTTAAGAGCAGAGGTGGCATTAAGATATTCATCAAGTCGGATTCGGGTGAACTCACCAATGTTACTAGAAATGTCGTGTACAAGGAAGTATTTCATCGAATTTGAAGGTAGAAAATATTTTCATATTTATCATTTATTCATGTAACATGTTTTTTATTTTATTTTTAAAGAACTTATTCTTTTGCAGGTGTTTCTTATCTATATATTTTCCCCGGTGCGATGTTATTTTCAGTCATTTCCCTATGGTGCTCGGTGCAATTCTTATTATCTTTAAGATTTATTTTTGACGATATACTAATATTTAATAGTATTCTTATATTATAACTATGAAGAACATGACACTTATAACATATTTTTATTATCGTTGGTCGATTACGTTATGTACTTAGATTTAGTGACCGTAATAATTGTTATCTGCTTAAATTTATTTTTGAGACATGTATTTTCAGTCAAAAATATGTCGCCCCGTGCATCGCACGGGTGAATACTAGTTGCCTAAGTATTTTAGTCTTCATTTCTTTTATTTTTCAGATGCAAACATGAGTTATAGAAAGATGTTTTTGTTAAGGGTTAAATACATTTTGCACCTTTTAAATATAGCTTATATAATAGTTGTCCCCTTAAAGTATTTTTGTGTAATACTTACCCCTTCAAGTATCATTTGTAACACTTACCCCTCAAACACCATTAGTTTATATTTAAAACTAGTAATTCACCCGTGCGATGCACGGGGTCAATTTTTTTTTTTAAATTATTTTGAATAAAATAAAACGAACAAAAACTTTGAACAGTTGAATACCCAATTTTTTTTTTTATTGAATCAAAATATACATTTGTTTGTGATTTACCTTCATATTCGATGAAAATCTTTTGTGCACACAACATAGCTCGTAAAGTTAGTTATATCGCCCGATTCTGAGTTGATAAATATATTTATCTCAAATCTACTTTTAACTCTGGACATTGCGGCGTACAATTGCCTATGCCACCCTAATATTGACACTAATATAACACTAACAACAACTACTAATACTAATACTAAAACCAACATTGATAATAATAATACCAATACTAATATTAATACTAAAACTAACACTAGTAATACTAATATTAATATTAATCATAATATTAATACGATGATTAATACTAATAGTCTAATACTAATATTAATATCAACACTACTATTAACCAACCCTCATTAGGAGAGTTGGTACCTAGTATTTACCAATAGGGTAAAGGTTTAGGGTTCGTGTCTCCCCCTCCCCTACTTCCCCTTGTAATGGACTTGAATTTACTCAAAAAAAATAAAAAAAAATCAACACTACTATTAATAATAATACGCCAATTCTAATACAAATATTTAATGTTTAAACTAATACGCGAATACTAATACGAACACTAATACTCATACTAATACTAATATTAAGACTAATGCTAATGTTAATGCTAATACGCCAAGACAAATATGAATTTGAATGCTAATAATAATACTAATAATGATAATAATAATGATAATAATATTGATACTGCTACGATATTAATATTGATACTAATATTAATACACATACTGATACACATACATATATTGATACCGATACCGATACTGATATTGATACTAATACTTATACTAATACTAATACTAATAATGATAATAATAATGATAATAATATTGATATTGATATTGATACTACTACTGATATTAATATTGATACTAATATTAATATACATGCTGATACACATACACATACACATACACATACACATACACATACACATACACATACACATACACATACACATACACATACACATACACATACACATACACATACACATACACATACACATATTGATATTGATACCGATACCGATACTGATACTGATATTGATACTAATACTCATACTAATACTATTATTAATACTAATACCAATATTAATATTCATATCAATACTTATACATATATTGATACTGATACTGATATTGATACTGATATTCATACTCATACTCATACTCATACTCATACTCATATTGGTGTTGTTATTGATAATGATACTAATACTGATAATGATACTGATACTAATACTAATACTAATAATGATAATAATACTGATATTGATATTGATACTACTACTGATATTAATATTGATACTAATATTAATACACATATTGATACACATATTGATATTGATACCGATACCGATACCGATACTGATACTAATACTCATACTAATACTATTATTAATACTAATACCAAAATTAATATTCATATCAATACTTATACATATAGTGATATTGATACTGGTATTCATACTCATACTCATACTCATATTGGTGTTGTTATTGATAATGATACTAATACTGATATTGATACTAATACTACTGATATTGATACTAATACTGATACTGATACTAATACTAATATCATACTAATACTAATATTAATAATAATACTAATATTAATATTAATCCTAATATTAATACGATGATTAATACTAATAGTATAATACTAATATTAATATAAACACTACTATTAGTAATAATACGCCAATTCTAATACGAATATTTAATGTTTAAATTAATACGCCAATACTAATACGAACATTAATACTAATACCAATATTAATACTAATATTAATACTAATACCAATATTAATACTAATAGTAATACTAATACTAATACTAATACTAATACTAATACTAATATTAATTCTAATACTAATACTAATACTAATACTAATACTAATGCTAATGCTAATGTTAATGTTAATACGCCAAGACTAATATGACTTCGAATACTAAAAATAATACTAATAATGATAATAATAATAATAATGATAATAATAATATTTATATTGATATTGATATTGATACTGATACTGATACTGCTACGGATATTAATATTGATACTAATATTAGTACACATATTGATACACATACACATACTGATACTGATATTGACATTGATACTACTATTATTAATACTAATACCAATATTAATATTCATACCAATACTCATACAGATATTGATACAGATATTGATACTAATACTGATACTGATACTGATATTGTTACTCATACTCATTCTCATACTCGTACTGATACTGATGTTGTTATTGATAATGATACTAATACTGATACTGATATTGATACTAATTAATACTAATATCATACTAATACTAATACTAATACTAATACTAATACTAATACTAATACTAATACTAATACTAATACTAATACTAATACTAATACTAATACTAATACTAATACTAATACTAATACTAATACTAATACTAATACTAATACTAATACTAATACTAATATTAATACTAATACTAATACTAATACTAATACTAATACTAAAACGAATACTAATACTAATACTAATATTGATATAAATACTAATACTAATACTAATACTAATACTAATATTGATACTGATACTGATATTAATATTAATACTAATACTAATACTAATACTGATGTTGATAGTTATACTAATATTGATGCTCATACTAATACTAATACTAATACTAATACTAATACTAATACTAATACTAATACTAATACTAATACTAATACTCATATTAATACTAATACTAATACTAATACTAATACTAATACTAATACTAATACTAATACTAATACTAATACTAATATTAATACTAATACTAATACTAATACTAATACTAATACTAATACTAATACTAATACTAATACTAATACTAATACTGATATTGATATTGGTATTGATACTGATATTGATACTATTAATGTTACTGATACTGATATGATACTGGTACTTATACTGATACTGATACTTATACGGATATTGATACTGATATTTATACCCATACTTATATTCATACCATACTCATATTCATACTCATACTCATACTCATACTCATACTCATACTCATACTCATACTCATACTCATACTCATATCCATACTCATACTCATACTCATACTGATAGTGATACTGATACTGTTATTAATACTAATACTAATATTGATATTGATATGGATACTAATACTGATATTAATACTGATACTGATACTGATACTGATACTGATACTGATACTGATACCGATACTGATATTGATATTGATACATATACTAATACTCATACATAAGTAATGTTGACATAATTATAAATTAAACGTTTAAATTAGTAATTTTGCCGCAAAATGAAATTAGTGATTATTTATTTATTGTTAGTTGAATAAAATTATTATTATTTGAAACAAATTAAAAGAAGATACATAAAAAATGTGTCAAATGTATCTACTACTACTTAGCTTGTCAAAAATATAGTTTCCATTTAAACTTTATATAGAATCATAGCAATTAATATCCATTATTAATTTGTTTTTGTCTCTAATTATTATTCTCAGTATATGATAAACAATAAAATTAAGTTTACGATTTATATACTTAAACATAAATTAAATAGCAAAAGGAAATTGCTAAAGGAAAAGAAAAAAGAACATTGACACTTATAATAGAAAGTAAATAGCAAATTATGAAACAAAAATCTGAAAATACAGCTATTAATATATAATGGGTTTCGAGAAAATAAATATTTTATTTGATCTACAAAAAATATGTGGGTATCATCTATATGTAACATTTATATTGACCATTTAATATAGCAGATTATATATATATATATATATATATATATATATATATATATATATATATATATATATATATATATATATATATATATATATATATATATATATATATATATATATATATATATATATATAATCTGAATATTAAAAAATGTTTAAATATTGTAGTTTTAATTGTAATGTACTAATTTAAGACGATAAATAATCAAATATAATTAAATTAAAAAAATATAAATATTCAAATTTTATACAGATATGGGAAAAAATATAAAATAATTAAAACGAAATGAATATATTTTTTCAAATCATTCCAAATACACTAAAATTTCATAAATTATTTGAATGTATATTTAAATTACAAAATTATTAACATAACTATTTAATTAAAAAATTAAATAAAAATAATACTAAAAAAATTCAAAATATTACATTTTTAGGAAAATTAAATGATAAATAAGATAATAGCTTTCGGATTTATAGAGTATAATATATATATATATATATATATATATATATATATATATAAATATATATATATATATATATATATATATATATATATATATATATATATATATATATATATATATATATAATTTCTTACATATTTAACATTTCTAACTGTTAAATATGTACGAAATTAAATACGTACCAAAATCAAAATATCAACTAATCAATTGAGGAATGCACGTCATTAATTGAACTTCAACTAAGCAATTTGGAGATATGACATAGACATTTGCCACATTTCTTTCATAAATGGCATATATCATCTTTTTATATTATATATAGATGGTAAATACAGTTTTATTTACAATATAATAAAAATAAACAAATAAATATGATCCAAATTTATTGAAATAAAATTATAGAAACTAATATATATGAACGTACAAATTAATAATAATGCATGTACAAATGAACAAAATAGATAAAAAATAAGCATTATTAATGGACACAAAAATTAATATTGTTACAAAAATATGTAAACGCTAAATAATCTATTACATGTTCAATCAAGTTCATTAATCTCAATTTTTTTTTCATTAAAACCAAGCTTACAATCATTTCACGTATAATCAAAATATGGAAATGCATAACTATTTTTTTCTAAATTCATCCTTAAAATATACACGGATCATATTTATGCGTGCTATACAACGTCGCAGACTTCTCTCTTGCTAATGTCACCGCATATAACACAACGATGATATTAATTGACCTGCAAAAACAAAAAAACAACAAAAAAAAACATAGGTTAGATTGTTATACGTACACAAACATAATAAATGAATAACATCATAAATATTCAACGACAAATAAATGCTTCAAGCGAACACATCGATAAATACTAATTGCATTTTGAATTTAAAAAAAAAAAGGAATAAAAAAAAGAGTTTTAGATGAGGACCTTAGTTTAACATGATTATAACAAAATATGTAGATGAAGAGAGAGATGAATGAGTTGGGGTTGAGATTGGGGGTATTTATACTTAATTTTCACACACTAAATAAGTAAATAAAATGATTTTAAGGAAATCATATATTGTTTATATCAGTTAATGTATATATAAATGCATATATACTAAAACATGTATACATATATATTTCACCATAATTGGACATAATTAAAATAAATGTAAATTGATTTCATAAAATAAAAAATAGACATGATTGACAACAAATCCGGTGATTGATTTTATTTGATGCAAATTCAAATCAGTTATTAATAATTAATAATTGAAAGTCAAACTTTACATAAATTAAAATTAACTATGGTGATATTATTTCCATAAGTTATCAATATATAATAGATATGATATTGATGATATATATGTATATATAGATATGTATATATAAATGATTTAGATAATAAATGCATATCCGAATTTTAATAAAAATCAAAATATATGAAATATACACACTATTTTTTTAATCTTTTTTTCTTTTATAATATTATAGTAATAAAAATACAAATTTCATAATATATTAAACAACAAATTAATTAAATTTAAAATTGTAAACATCCAAGTCCATAAATATACTACATTTGCAAAAGGAAATAAAATAAATCCAAATTAATATGATTGATATTAATCTATATATATCAATCAATGATATAGTTTATATATAATTATTTCCATGTATATTGATAAATTAATTTATTAATATATTAATTTGAATTATTAATTAATATATTAATTAAAATTAGAAACATATATATATATATATATATATATATATATATATATATATATATATATATATATATATATATATATATATATATATATATATATATATATATATATATATATATATATATATAATTTCTTACATATTTAACATTTCTAACTGTTAAATATGTACGAAATTAAATACGTACCAAAATCAAAATATCAACTAATCAATTGAGGAATGCACGTCATTAATTGAACTTCAACTAAGCAATTTGGAGATATGACATAGACATTTGCCACATTTCTTTCATAAATGGCATATATCATCTTTTTATATTATATATAGATGGTAAATACAGTTTTATTTACAATATAATAAAAATAAACAAATAAATATGATCCAAATTTATTGAAATAAAATTATAGAAACTAATATATATGAACGTACAAATTAATAATAATGCATGTACAAATGAACAAAATAGATAAAAAATAAGCATTATTAATGGACACAAAAATTAATATTGTTACAAAAATATGTAAACGCTAAATAATCTATTACATGTTCAATCAAGTTCATTAATCTCAATTTTTTTTTCATTAAAACCAAGCTTACAATCATTTCACGTATAATCAAAATATGGAAATGCATAACTATTTTTTTCTAAATTCATCCTTAAAATATACACGGATCATATTTATGCGTGCTATACAACGTCGCAGACTTCTCTCTTGCTAATGTCACCGCATATAACACAACGATGATATTAATTGACCTGCAAAAACAAAAAAACAACAAAAAAAAACATAGGTTAGATTGTTATACGTACACAAACATAATAAATGAATAACATCATAAATATTCAACGACAAATAAATGCTTCAAGCGAACACATCGATAAATACTAATTGCATTTTGAATTTAAAAAAAAAAAGGAATAAAAAAAAGAGTTTTAGATGAGGACCTTAGTTTAACATGATTATAACAAAATATGTAGATGAAGAGAGAGATGAATGAGTTGGGGTTGAGATTGGGGGTATTTATACTTAATTTTCACACACTAAATAAGTAAATAAAATGATTTTAAGGAAATCATATATTGTTTATATTAGTTAATGTATATATAAATGCATATATACTAAAACATGTATACATATATATTTCACCATAATTGGACATAATTAAAATAAATGTAAATTGATTTCATAAAATAAAAAATAGACATGATTGACAACAAATCCGGTGATTGATTTTATTTGATGCAAATTCAAATAAGTTATTAATAATTAATAATTGAAAGTCAAACTTTACATAAATTAAAATTAACTATGGTGATATTATTTCTATAAGTTATCAATATATAATAGATATGATATTGATGATATATATGTATATATAGATATGTATATATAAATGATTTAGATAATAAATGCATATCCGAATTTTAATAAAAATCAAAATATATGAAATATACACACTATTTTTTTAATCTTTTTTTCTTTTATCATATTATAGTAATAAAAATACAAATTTCATAATATATTAAACAACAAATTAATTAAATTTAAAATTGTAAACATCCAAGTCCATAAATATACTACATTTGCAAAAGGAAATAAAATAAACCCAAATTAATATGATTGATATTAATCTATATATATCAATCAATGATATAGTTTATATATAATTATTTCCATGTATATTGATAAATTAATTTATTAATATATTAATTTGAATTATTAATTAATATATTAATTAAAATTAGAAACATATATATATATATATATATATATATATATATATATATAATTTCTTACATATTTAACATTTCTAACTGTTAAATATGTACGAAATTAAATACGTACCAAAATCAAAATATCAACTAATCAATTGAGGAATGCACGTCATTAATTGAACTTCAACTAAGCAATTTGGAGATATGACATAGACATTTGCCACATTTCTTTCATAAATGGCATATATCATCTTTTTATATTATATATAGATGGTAAATACAGTTTTATTTACAATATAATAAAAATAAACAAATAAATATGATCCAAATTTATTGAAATAAAATTATAGAAACTAATATATATGAACGTACAAATTAATAATAATGCATGTACAAATGAACAAAATAGATAAAAAATAAGCATTATTAATGGACACAAAAATTAATATTGTTACAAAAATATGTAAACGCTAAATAATCTATTACATGTTCAATCAAGTTCATTAATCTCAATTTTTTTTTCATTAAAACCAAGCTTACAATCATTTCACGTATAATCAAAATATGGAAATGCATAACTATTTTTTTCTAAATTCATCCTTAAAATATACACGGATCATATTTATGCGTGCTATACAACGTCGCAGACTTCTCTCTTGCTAATGTCACCGCATATAACACAACGATGATATTAATTGACCTGCAAAAACAAAAAAACAACAAAAAAAAACATAGGTTAGATTGTTATACGTACACAAACATAATAAATGAATAACATCATAAATATTCAACGACAAATAAATGCTTCAAGCGAACACATCGATAAATACTAATTGCATTTTGAATTTAAAAAAAAAAAGGAATAAAAAAAAGAGTTTTAGATGAGGACCTTAGTTTAACATGATTATAACAAAATATGTAGATGAAGAGAGAGATGAATGAGTTGGGGTTGAGATTGGGGGTATTTATACTTAATTTTCACACACTAAATAAGTAAATAAAATGATTTTAAGGAAATCATATATTGTTTATATCAGTTAATGTATATATAAATGCATATATACTAAAACATGTATACATATATATTTCACCATAATTGGACATAATTAAAATAAATGTAAATTGATTTCATAAAATAAAAAATAGACATGATTGACAACAAATCCGGTGATTGATTTTATTTGATGCAAATTCAAATCAGTTATTAATAATTAATAATTGAAAGTCAAACTTTACATAAATTAAAATTAACTATGGTGATATTATTTCCATAAGTTATCAATATATAATAGATATGATATTGATGATATATATGTATATATAGATATGTATATATAAATGATTTAGATAATAAATGCATATCCGAATTTTAATAAAAATCAAAATATATGAAATATACACACTATTTTTTTAATCTTTTTTTCTTTTATAATATTATAGTAATAAA
Organism: Erythranthe guttata; assembly: GCF_056151865.1. Lineage (NCBI taxonomy): Eukaryota > Viridiplantae > Streptophyta > Magnoliopsida > Lamiales > Phrymaceae > Erythranthe > Erythranthe guttata. The sequence continues at coordinate 21,562,391 of NC_142546.1, forward strand.
AATACAAATTTCATAATATATTAAACAACAAATTAATTAAATTTAAAATTGTAAACATCCAAGTCCATAAATATACTACATTTGCAAAAGGAAATAAAATAAATCCAAATTAATATGATTGATATTAATCTATATATATCAATCAATGATATAGTTTATATATAACTAGTACTTCACCCGTGCGTTGCACGGATATCAGTTTCAAAATGAGAAAAATAATAACATTTAAACGATTATCTCTTTATAACAACACCAATTTAAGTAAAACAAAATGGAAGGAAATAAAAAAATTATCTCTTAATTCAGAGTTGTAATATTTGAAATTCAATTAAATATTACAAAGAAAAATACGCGAATGGCGCAAAGCACGATATGAAGATTAAGTGAAATAATTTAAAAATATGGTATAAATCTATTTCATTGAATGCAATCTACTACACCATGTGAATCCTCTACAAAATAACTAACTTAACAACAAACACAGTAGCATGGAGGTAACACAACAGATATTCAAATAACTTGCAAGTTTATCACTAACAACATTCAATTAGTGATGCACATTAATCAAACAACAACACAACTTATAAATATTGAAAAAGAGATAAAATGTATACGCCAATACCAATAATAATACCAATATTGATATCAATATTGATACTAATAATGATATTAATAATGATACTAATACTAATACTAATAGTAATACTAATACTAATACTAATACTAATACTAATACTAATACTATACTAATACTAATACTAATACTAATACTAATACTAATACTAATACTAATACTAATACTAATACTAATACTAATACTAATACTAATACTAATACTAATACTAATACTAATACTAATACTAATACTAATACTAATACTAATACTAATACTAATACTAATACTAATACTAATACTAATACTAATACTAATAATAATACTAATCTTATGTATAAAAGAAAGAAACGCTGGGCAACCCTAAAAAACCCTAATGGTATTTTCTGTAATTAAATATTTTTAATATTTTTTTCTCTACTAATTTCTAACTAATTTTTAACAATTATCAAAATTGAAACTAAATCCCGAAAAATCCTATCTAACGGTACTTTTGTAACTATTTATTTTTAATATTTACTAATTTTTCTAACTATAATTTTCAACAATTATTAATCTCCTATTTTTCACCAATATATCTCAAATCTTAAGAAATAAACATAGAAATTCGATCTACATATTTGGATTATAAATCTTAATATGTCAGATTTAAAAAAAAAAAAAAAACTAATGAAACTAATGTTAAATAAAATATGAATAATACTATATTATTAAATTTTACTATATTAGTATACTATATTTTCTTATTATGCATTAAATTGATTATTTTTTTAACTTTTGAAATAATATCCCGTGCATCACACGGGGAAAAAATGCTAGTATTGATAGTAATAATAATAGTAATACTGATATTAATATTGGTACTAATACTAATATTGATACTCGTACTACGGGTACTTATACTGATACTAATTCTAATACTAATACTAATACTGATACTAAAACTAATATTAATATTAATACTGATACTGATACTGATACTGATACTGATACTGATACTAAACTAATACTACTACTAATACTACTACTAATACTTACTGATATTGATACAAATACTGATACTGATACTGATACTAATAGTGATACTGATACTGACACTGACACTGACACTGATACTGATACTGATACTGATATTGATATTGATGTTAATAATGATACTGATGTTGAGAGTCATATTGATACTCATAGTAATATTAATATTAATATTAATATTGATACTCATACTAATATTGATATTAATATTGTTACTCATACTACAATGTTGATAAAAATACTAATATTAATACTAATATTATACTAATAATACTGATATTAATATTACTATTGATACATATATTGTTACTATACTGATATTGATATTAATATTGATACTCATACTGTTACTGATACTGAAACTGATACTGATACTGATACTCATACTGATATTGATATTGATACCGATACTGATACTTATACTGATACATGTACTGATATCGATACTAATATTGATAAGGATACTTATATTGATATTAATACTAATATTAATACTAATACTAATACTATTACAAATAGTAACATTAATACTACTATTGATACTAATACTATTACTAATATTATGCTAAAACTAATTTTAATGCTAATGATCTAATGTTAATGATACATAATACATATACAGATACTGATACTGATACTGATACCGATACTGATATTGATATTAATACTGATAATGATACCGATACCGATACTGATACTGATACTGATACTGATATTGATACTGATACTGATAATGATATTGATACTTATATTGATACTGCACTGATACCGATATTGATACCGAAACTAATAATGATACTGATACTGGTACTGATACATATTGTGGTACTGATACTGATACTGATACTGGTACTGATACATATTGTGGTACTGATACTGATACTGATACTTATACTGATACCGATAATAATATTTATACGGATACTTATACTTGTGTTAATACTAATATTTGTACTAATACTAATACTAATACTAATACTAATACTAATACTAATACTAATACTAATACTAATATTAATATTAATACCAACACTAATACTACAACTAATACTAATATTAATACTAATACTATTATTAATACTATTACTAATATTAATATGTTAATATTGTTAATGTTAATGCTAATACTAATTTTGATGCTAATGCTAATATAGATATGCTAATTATTATGCTAATGCTAATTAGTTGTAATTCTAATATTATCCAAATCCTTATTATATTACTAATTTTATTTGTAACACTAATCATAGTTCTAATCGTAATCCTTATCATAATCCTATTCTTAACACTAATCATAAGCCTAATAATTTTAATACTAATAATGCTAATGCTAATGCTAATATTAATTCTAATTCTAATTTTAATCTTAATTATAATTCTAATCCCAATTCTAATGCTAATCATAATCTTAATACTAATGCATGTCACTAATTATCGTACTAAGCATAATCATAATTTTAATTATAATTCTAATACTAATATTAATTATAATCCTAATATTATATTAATCATAATTACAATCTGAATCATATTTCTGGTATTAATACTAATACTAATACTAATTCAAAGAATCTTAATTATAATTATAATTCTAATACTAATATTAATCACAAATTCTGATTTTGCAACAATTTATTTATTTTTTTTTTTTTTTTTTGCAATGATCTAGTATTTAGTATAATTCAATCTCGAACATTTAATATTTAATTATATTATCAAACTGACATTAAAATTATTTAAAATATTATAAGGGTATAAGCAAACGTTAAGACGTAAAAGAACAATAATCATTGTTAATAAGATAAATTATGAAAATCCTCATGAACTTAGGCTAAATTACAGAAAACACCCCCACTTATCGGTGATTACCAAAATCTCCCTGATGTTTGTTTCTGTCTTACACGACCCCTTATGGTGTGATTTTTTTACGTAATCTTTTTTATTCTATGTAATGTCTCAAAAAATATGGAGTCTACCCTTACAGACGTGACATTTCTTTTATCGTACTTTATAAACTCAAAAATTAATCTCAGGGGTGGTCATGGTAATAATAAAAATTTGTGAAAGTGTTATTTAAGAAGAATAAAGATTTCGTGTAAAGTTCACATGAGGGTAATTTTTGTTTTTAAAAAGTACCATAAAGAAATGTCGTGTGTGCATGGTATAATAAGCATTATTGGACCACGTAATAAAAAAATTCCTTGACAAATCATACCATAAGGGGGTCGATGTAAGACGGAAACAAACATTAGGGGAATTATTAATATAAACTATTTATGGCAAGAGCACTTCGAGTGGGATTATTAAAGGAGCTATCAAAATATTTAACCACCATTTTTATACTCCAAAATAGTAATTTTTAATTCTAATAGAGTTATGAAATGAGGTATTTTGATACTTCATCTTTCAGAATGTAAAAATACATTATGCAATCATGCAAAATAAAATATCAAACATGAGTTATGAATTTAGTCACATCAGTGTCCATTTAGAAAATAACATGTGGCAATAAAATATATTTAATTAACAACTATTTAATAACTATGGTTGGAGCAAATACATTTAGATAAATATCAAAATAAAATATTAAATAGCACATAAATATTTGCAAACTCATTTTGATACTTTTGGGTTGGAGTTGCTGTAAATATTTACTTAATTATATTTATTAGAGTTATAATGAAATACTTATTAGTGGAATACATTATATAGTATATACGACCATTATACATTTTAAACAAAACAATTGATATTCTTAATGTTAGCCATTAAATAAAGTGGATAAACGAATTTAATACCAAAGATTTAGAATTTATTATATTTTGAAATATATAAAATCAATTCGTTTATTTATCAATTGATTAAACTTAACTTAAGTTATTCAATTTATTAGTATAATCATGATAAGATTTGTATTTTAATTAGTATATAATTTAAAAAGTTAAATCAATCGTAAAATTTATTGTTACTGGACTCAGTGAAGAAAAAATAATTATTTAAATAATAACATTAAATTCATGTAGTATAATTTTCAATATGGTAAATAATTGGGAGTACATTACTCTACACATGGCATAACAAATAGTGTTTTCGCAAGATAGTAAATTCAAACATGTATCTTTCTTTTTTACAAATAATATTAATATATAATATAAATTAGTAAAAAATTACATATTCTCTAGTCATGTTCATTTAAAATGTATAATATCAAATAATTTATTCTGCAATATTTTTTGTTAATAAATTCAAGTTTATGAATTAAAATTTAAAAAAATCGTAACACCACCAATTATGCAATTATAATAAGGGAAGATTTTAAATCGAATTTAAATAAATTCAAATTAAATTAATTATAAAATTAAATTAAAAAATAAATTTATTTAGGGTTTCTAAGAAAGTTGATATATTTAGAGCATTTTATAAATGGTAGGATATAAATATATTAATAAAATAATTAAATATATTTAATTACCTTTAATTTTGGAAAATGATGACATGTTTTTTGATGATTTATTTCCACCAATCAATTCGCCACTTGGGATGAAATTAAGGACATGTCATCAATTGAAATTGACAAATGTCAATCAATTAGCTATGCAATTCAACTTTTATATATTATATAGATTATTACCATGTATATTGATAAATTAATTTATTAATATATTAATTTGAATTATTAATTAATATATTAATTAAAATTAGAAACATATATATATATATATATATATATATATATATATATATACATATATATATATATATATGTATATATATATATATATATGTATATATATATATATATATATATATATATATATATATATATATGTGTGTGTGTATTAGTTTTTATATATATTAAATTTATATATTCAAATGAAAAAAATTATGAAATATATATTAATTTATTAATATATTCATTTTATAAAGATACCCCAATTTCTTTTTATTAAATGGATATTCGAATATTCCAAAATATTGAAAATTCAAAAAAATAAAAATAAATTGTATTCCTTTATTTTAATATTTTAATATTAAAAAATATTTTTTTTTCTGGAAATTATTTGAATATTCGTAAAAAAATTGAGTATCATGAATTTTTTCAATAAATGTATCTTGAAATACTGAAAATATAAATAAGATTTTTTTTATTTCGAATTTATAAAATATTAGCTTTGGAAATAATATATATACATGTGGTAATTGTTTAAATGAGTGTATAAATGTTAAATAGGAAATAACTTAAATACATACCAAAATAAAATTGACAACTCACCAATTGAAGAATCCACCTCATCAATTGAACTCCAACTAAGCAATTTTAATAAATGACATCATCATTTGCCACATGTCAATCATTGAGGGCATAGATCCTCTTTTTATATTATATATAGATTGTAATAATCTTAAACCTCCTTCTCTTTTATTCGATAAGATATAATAATTTGCAAATTAATTCAATTATCTTATTAAAATATCTATAAGTTAATATTTAAAATATATATATATATATATATATATATATATATATATATATATATATATATATATATATATATATTGTCTTGCATTGGTACTAAAATGTATTAATATAAAAATCTATTTTTTTTGGTAAAACAAAATTAAATTTTATTTTATTTAACCATCAAATTTATATAATTCTATAATAATTAGTTGTTTATGTTATTTATCTTAGCAAAGAAAGATATACTTCAAATTTTATAAATATTGCACTCACTTTTTAATTGATCAAATTTATTCAATAATCTTTTTCGATTATTCTATCCAATAAAAGTGGCGATATATTAAGGCCATTATTATATTCCAATATTTAAGATATGAAATAAAAGATGTTTGAGGGTTAAATTTTACTAATTTTACTTCGAAAAATACTTTAAGAGTGTGAGTATTATATACGGTATACTTCAAGGATGCAAAGTGTATTTGATTATTTTTTATTAATTAAAAATAGTGATTAAAGAAAAAAGAAAAAGACAATTACCGAAGGGCAATAATGTCATTGCACACAAACCACACCAATTCTACCTGAGTTTGTTTACGCTGAAAAACAGAGTGGTAATAACTTGAAAAACCCCACAAATCTGATTTCTCAACTGGAGTCCGATCCCCCACCCCCTGAAAAATCATACTGCAATCGTATTACACATGTGAAGCAGCCATCAAAACTGATTGAATTTTTCTCGACACCGCACAGCAAAAAATCTGAAAAAAAAAATGGATGATGGAAAATTCAGCTTTAGTGCGGAGGATCTATCGACGATCGGAGGCATAGCCACCGTTTCCCTCCTCCATTCATTCATTCCGACACACTGGCTTCCGTTCTCCATTGTCGGCCGCGCTCAGAAATGGACGCTCTCTCGTACTCTCCTCGTTAGTAAGTGATGATAACTCATTGTGATTTTTTGTTAGTTGTGTTTTGATTTTTGAGACAAAAAATTTGATCTTGTTAGTGAGAAGGTGAAATTGGTGTTATGGGCTTTGCTAATTTTGTGAGATCCAGGAGTGCATTGCTTGGGTTTTGGGAGGAGAAAAAAAGTAATTAAATATAGATATAGTTTATTGTGGTGGAGAAGAGACTTACTTTGCACATATTGTTATGAATATGCCGGAAGAATTACATAAGAAAACGACGCGGCTATCGAAACATTAGTAATTTGAACGCAATTTTCATTTCGAATCGTGTTGTTGCAGTTTGTGTATAGGCTTTTAAATGGCTTTATTGGGTGAAATTGTGGCAAACAGCCTTTTGAGGAGGGATGTGAAGAATTTGTGGAATTATTGTTGTGGCAAAATAACTACATAGGAAATGATTTAGGATTCAGTGAGAACTTTTCGACTTTGATCTGACGAAACACACCGAAAGAAAATACAACCTCGTTCTGGAGATTCAGAGAGCAGTATGTTATAGATGCTCTGTCGAGTTTGTTACGTGATTTTTTAATCTACTAATTGGATGGTTTTTTAACAGTAGGTACAGAAATTACAGATTAAGCGAATATAGATTCAGCTGTTAAGTTGGATCCAAATGAAATCTGGTCTAAAGTGCCAAACAAGTCTCAAGGAAAATCGTAAATATCGTTTTGATAGTGGCACTCGGGATGAATATTTTAATTGCAATTCTTCCTTGCTGAAGCCAATAGATAATAAGTATAGGTTCTTTTGAAATTGGTCTTACTTATTTCTTTGTGTTTTTGTACCTGATTCAAAAATTTGCTTAACACTGTTTCGTTTAGCATTTTTTATGCGTTTAAGTCACCTAACTTAGCCGTTCTGCTGGATTTGCTTTCGCATCTAAATCGAACCCTTTTAAAATTTCTCGAACCAAACATCCTCAAGCATCGTTAGCACTTAGCACAATCGACACTGAACGACGAAATTCCTTCAAATGGGATTTCTCGAGAAATGAATATCTAGATAATGTGACTATACTGGAGTTTCCACCCTTTTTTCTCAATAATATTCATATTCCAGTGATACCAATACACGCAACAATTTATATACATATAATGTCGCTGAACAACGACGATTGATTTTCTGCACGCAGCTGCATTCGGAGCAGTATTGCACGTCCTATCTACTTCGCTGCTCGGCATAACAGCAATCACCATAACAAACACCATAGCAGGAGAAGAAACCGTGCATAAACTTGCTTCGTTGTTGCTTATTTTCCTCGGTGGTAGTTACGTAGTACTGTTTCTGTTCGGAAAAGGTGGCCACAGCCATTCTCACAACCAACCGATGGAAAAAATGGCAGTCGCTGGTCTTGTACTCGTCCCCGCATTGTCTCCTTGTGCAACCACTCTCCCCGTTTTTCTTGCCGTCGGAAACTCAAAATCCATGATGGTGCTCGCTATAATAGTTCTGCTATTCAGGTAATAAGTTATGTCGTTTAACTGCTAGCTTTATAGCTTTATTGTATCTTTACTATTGGAATAAGAAATGCTTAGGCCTCATTTGCTTCATAAGATAAGATTAACCAAGATAAGATTAATTAATATTATCAAAACCCAATCATATTGTTGAACCATGGGAGATCCGATAAAGAATCTCCCTATTAGCCAAGATTAGAGCCATTTTTCCAATTGCGGGGCGGCTGGAAAAGTTGTTGGACTAACCAAACATCCAATAAGGTCATGTTATTTAATTAATCAAGGCTAATCTTACCACCTAAACGAGGCCTTATTGAACGAATTTAGTTGTGGTTATGGTACTACATGGAGATAGCATGCATTTTATTTCATGCTTAGGGCCATCCTTATATGAATTGCTTCCTTGGCCTCCGAAAATAAGATTATATACACCGATTTTTCGATTTCAAAATATCTGACCATTCTAGATGGTCAAAGGAACTATAAATTAGTGGAAATTGTATTAGCTTCTAAATAACTTTTGCCAAGTTTTCTAAAGATAGCATTTTTAGATATTTCTAGCCTCTAGGTTGGGACAAGAAACTCCGTTTCCGGTCTTTTTACGGATCATATAATTAATGAATCTCTGCTAATTACTTATTGATGTAGTAAATTTTTTTACTTGTAATCGTCCACACAGTTCGAGCAAAATATTTCGGTATTAACATGGTATGGTATTATTTATTTACATTGCAGCACAATAACTGTTATGACATCACTCGTGGCACTCTCGTTTTATGGTGCGAGTCAGCTCAAGTTCCACTGGGTGGAGCGTTACGACAAGCTTCTAGTAGGTTCCGTTCTATGTTTAGTTGGAGTTCTGACCCTTATTTTTCACGACCATCATGATGCGGGCCCACACGGAGACCATCTGCATAGGAAAATTATCGGCCTATAAGAGAAGCATAGTGCTTTAAATGTTACTTAGGTTCTTGATATATTGAGATCTTACAAAGTGACGATGCACATTACTAAGAACTGTAGAACTTGCGTTTCTTGTTTAATCAAATACTTCTTTATATTGCCCCTTTTTTGTCGAAGTTGTTGGTTGATCTTCCGATATTTGCTGTTGCGTAATGTTGTATTTTTGTTTGATGTATAACTCATTATGGTGGCTTATATGTAAATAAAATGGATCTTTCTATGCTGTATTTGGTTTATTTAATTCCCCATTTTGCGAGGTTTGCATGCGTTTGGTGATTTCTATCGGTTTTGATTTCGGGTTTCGGTTTCCCGAAAGTCGATGACTATTCATAGCTATTACTTGATGCAAAGAAGAGAGTTCGACCCAATGCTTTAGTTCTGTCCTAGTTAATCCCGTTTCGACATTAGAAGTATATTGGATTTTTCCTCGGACAAGTTTTTAACTAACGATTTTGAATCGAATAGTTTGGCTTTATTTTTATTCCTATTGTAAAAAAAAAGTGGTTTTAAATTACAAATTGTGAACACATTCGAAGTTTGAATCAAATGAAAGAGAAATAGAGTATAATACTTGCTATATAATTTTATTTTTTTGGAGTAAACAATACTATATAATTAAAATATGTGGATATATCAAAATCAGATACACTAATGAATAATTCTTCCAACTGGCTAAAACTGAATTAAATTAAATACTTCCTATAATAGTCGTTGCTCTACCACAATCTCACGTTATAACGACACTTATTGGAAACGATTTTTGCCCTCTCACTCAATGCATCAACAACGACGTCGCATTTGACCTTAGCTGTAATTTCCCACGTCTTAGCGGACCCCACCTTAATCTTAACGGGCGCTTTAACGTTGACCACTAACGGCACTCTCCCTTGATTCTGCGCGTTCATTAACTCCCTCCTGACGGCGGCCCCCAACACGACGGTGGACCCCGTTAACGACGTCGAGAACGCCGTCACGTTCTTCTTCGGCTGGTAGAAAACAGGGAAAACGCCGTTGCTTAGCTTCACGTCGCTGTAGAAAACGGTAACGGCGCTGCCCTTCAAGTAGTAGATGCCAACCTTGCCGTTAGGGTTCTCCGCTCTGACGCTGACGTTGAAATCCGGCGAGATCGGCGCCGCTGACGTCAGATTCATCCCTTTGATCGAGATGCCGGTGACGTCATACTTGAGCGATTTGAAACGGAAGACGAAGTGCATCACTCCGGCGGAGACGGCGGCGGCGACGACGAGGAGCAGGACGAGGCAGAGAGTGAAGCAGCAGCACCTGCGGCAGCTACTCCGTCGGGGTTTCCGGCGAGTCAGCGCCTCGAATTTTCTGGCGTTCTCCGGAGGCGGAACGCGGAAGATTTGTTCTCTGGGTAGCTGGACGACGTAAATCTCCGGCGGAGGAGTAAGGTTTTCCGGCTTCCGATTCTGGCCGGACTGCTTGGGTGATGTCGGGTTGGAGGAAGACGGCGGCGGCGGGGGATCGGCGGTGGTGGGATGAACACGTGGATCATCCATTCTACACAAATTTAAACAAAATTCAAATGAAATTAAATGAGAATTGAATGTGGAATTGTGTGTATTTTTGTATGGGGTTTGTATGCATATGTTCGTGTGTTTTTTTGTAGAGGACTTGGTTGAGAGAATTTGCTGTCTGTATATATATATATATATATATATATATATATATATAAATATATATATATATATATATATATATATATAGATAGATACAGTCTACAGAATTATATAGATACAAAGTGGTGTGTGTGAAACACGTAGTGTAATGTGTAGTGAGTTTATGTACCGCCGCGTAATTACAGTTGTTACACTTAAATACTTTCTTTTCCATAATTGAATTATAAGAAGATTTCATCAATCACTTAAATTGAGTTATTAGTAATTTTAGATTTTAATAATTCTAATTAAGTTACATATTAATTGGTCCAGTCAAGAGAATATGCCAAATATATTATTATCGTTCATAATCTCTATGACTTGAGGGTGGAATTTGCAACGGAATTTCTGATTTCCGCCGATTTCGGTCTGAATTTTTCTGATTTTGGAATAATATTTTTCATTCTAAATTCCTAAAATACGATTCCAGTTTTTTTTTTTGAATTTATTTGAATAGAAATTGACCTATTTATGAGATTCCGATTCATATCCGATTTCAATTTCCGAAAAAATACACTTATAGTATCATTTTATCATACATTTTTTTTAATTGACTAAAAAAATGAAATTTTCCGCTTTCCGCCAGTTCCAGTCAAAAAATATCTGATTTTGAAATGAGTTTTTTCATTTTGATTTCCGAAATTCCGATTTGCTATTGTTTCCGATTTTTCGGAACATAATTGAAATTGATTTTTTCAGTTCCTAAAAAATCAGAATGCTTACCGGGGTGTCGAGGCAATATATTAATAAAAATGAAAATTGAGAACCCTATATTAAAGTTTGTAGTATAAATTTGATTTTGTTTTGTAATATGCTCTAATATATTTTTTTTAATTATTGTAATTTTATGTACAAAAACTAATAATATCAACTATTACATTTTTTCTAATGAATTTAGGACCTCTCCAATTTTGTTTCTTGATTTTAAATTAACACATTAAATTTATTAAATGAAGAATAATATAATGTTGATTATCCACAAGGACAACGACAAACATATTTATCAATTAATTAAATTAAATATAATAAACCTTTGGTCATCATGCAATTGCTTACAAGTTAAAGACAAAACTTTTGACCTAGTACTATTACTAGTTCAAATTAATAAGAATAGATCAATATAACTATATATCATGCTATAAAAAAAAGACCATTATAGAGAATACTTCAAATGGGATAGTTATGAACAAATCAATCAGTTAGAAAAGTTAATAGCGTGTCTAATTTTATTTTAATTAAAATAATATATGAATTAAAATATTACAAAAAATGTTTCGGAAATCGAATTTTAATTTTGAAATATGTTATAGAATTAATTAAGAAAAATGTAGAACAAGTAAACATACGAGTGACATATGCTAATTGCTAAGTATGTATTAAGGCAATTTATTTTGTTGTGTTCAATTGTTTGTATGTTACGTTTGCTCCGGCCAGCCACTTCTGGGTTTCATGCTGTTTATCCATCCAGTTAGATTAAAAGAAAAATGTAATAATTCTTAACAAAAGAAAATACTTTTATATATATATTTATATATATATATATATATATATATATATATATATATATATATATATATATATATTATATATTTGCAAGTTAAATTATGATTGTGTTTTAAAGTTTGTGCTCTAGAATAACAAAAAGGAGAGGATTTTTTTTTTTTTTTTTTTTTTGCAATTTGATTTAATTGGACGGTGCTGAATGCAACAACCATCGTTTTATATGTGCATATATATTTAAAATGGTACATTACGGTACCCCTGATGTAAGGTCAAATTACGATAAACTCCCTCATTTTTTGAGTAATTACAACCACCTGTCAACTATGAATTTTCTTATACTTCTATCATTGCGGTGTCAAATTTAGTGGATTTTCTCCAGTTTGTACCTGTTTTACTCATATGAGCTCCATATTTAGAAACAAGATGATGATCATAAGATGTGTGTTTTGGCTTGTAAATATTAGATTGTTGTGCATCAGAAACTACGTTTTTGCACAAAACGAGAACGAACTAGAGAACATTTCACGGAATGCAGAAGATTATGTTGGATTTGACATCATAAGGTGAATTAGTAAGACAATTCATAGTTCAGGGGTTGGTTGTAATTACCAATAACATGAGGAATTTTTTTCGTAATTTGACCTTACCTTAGGGGTGGCCGTGATTTACCCTATTAAAAATAAAACAATATTTCACCCCTTTGAAATAGAGCAAATTAGGGCCACCTTGAGGTAAGGCCAAATTACAAAAAAACCCCTCTTGTTTGGATAATTACAACCACCATCCTTTTAAATGTTTTTACATAAAATTTATGTAATTCGGTATTACTAAATTAACTTTCCTAAATTTACTTCAGGAGGAACTTTTATCGTAAGATAATACATAATTGGGAAGGTTATAATTACCCAAACAGTAGGAAAGTTTTCGTAATTTGACCATAACCCACCGTAATTTACCCTTGAAATAACACTCCAGCCGGCGCTACGAACGCACTTCGACATGGCCAACCCCTTGCGCAAGGTTTGTTTTTCATTCTACTGATTTTCTGTACAGTATTTAATTTAATTTAATTTATTCATTTTTTTTTATACAGATTTATGTAAAGCTGCAATAATTACTGATTGTTTTCGTCCTAATTTATGCTTCGATTATCATTTTCTGTTTCATGAAACCGAATTTTCGTACCAAATAATTAAAAAGGCGGCGTTGATCGGTTGCAATCGGCTGCTGCTGGTGAATCCTCCGGCGGCGGCGGCGGTGCTGAAACAGAAGCAGCAGCAGCAGCATAAAGCAATTACGAGCACCAATCACCAAATTAGGGTTCCTTTCAGCACTCGAGCTGTGTTTAACGAGTGGTGTAAAGGGCATGGGAAAAAATACAGCACCGAAAAAATCGAAAATTTGGCATTCAAAAATTTCGAAGACAACTACAAAATTGTTTCCGAAAACCGCAACGGCTCCTTACTCGGCCTCCCTCATATCATGGATCGATCTCCCGATTACGTCACCGCCCGGCCAAATACGTTTACCGCGCCTAAATTGAACAATGCAGGTGTGCAAAAAATTACTCGTTTATATCTATAATATATTATATAAATATTTATTCAAAAAACAAAATTACAAAAAATAATCAATGTAGATGAAGCGGGACCGGTGATCGAATGCCGTTCGGTAAAAGAGTGGAATAAGCATTTCAAAAAGGGTACCAAGTCCAAGAAGCTGGTAACGATTTACTCGATTTAATAAGATAGATTTTATTTGATGTTTGGTTACTGCGGTAACTTTTTTTCGTGTTTATATTGTTTAATTGGGCGTATATTTTGATTAGGTAGTTGTAGATTTCTCGAACGAGTCAATATCAAGCCGTGCTATTGATCCCGAGATTGCCGAGAAGAAGGGGGGTCGTGTTATATTCCTCAAGGTGGATCTTTTGAAGCTTCGGGTATTATGAATGATTCTTTAATTTGCTTACATTTGTCATTTTTTTTAATTAAAAAAATATATATATGTCGAATAATCGGAGCTAGATTTGTTAAAAGTTCGTAAACATTGTTTGTAGAGTGTTGCTAAGGAATTCAATGTGGAGTGCGATAAGCCTACCTTTTTGTTCCTGAAAGATGGTGTGGAGATGGGCAGGCTTTCCTCTGTGTGCTGACGACGTAGATCTACAATTGGCCGGTATTGTAATGCGAGATTAATCGTAAAACGATGAATGTGCATAACTTGTTTTATTTAACTGAAAAGCTATTTGCAGCGAGACTTTTACTGAAATTGGCTATGCAGCGGTAGTCTCATTTCTCATTTTTCTAACTTTCTAAAACAACTGAAACTCTCTCAAGTCAAAAAATTCGAAATCTACGAATCTGAAAGTCGTTTGACAAATTTGCTGCCGAGAAACAACAACTACTTCAATGGCCTACCTGGATTACTATTATGAGGTAAAACGAGCACGAAAGTAGAAAAGAAAAGAAAAGGAGCTTCGTTATTTACAGAACGAAACCCCTAAAACAATTCGAAAAGAGGGGGGTTTCGTCCTTCAAAAAATTTCCAGGTTTTGTGCTCTAGAGCACTAAACCTTCGATAGCTAACGGAAATGAGCTGAGTCGACTTGACAACAACACAGACTCGAGCTCGAATTTTTGAGCTCGAGCTTTATTACTTTCATTAGCTAACGAGCCGGCTTGTGAGTTTTTTTTTAGTTAAATATATATAATAATAATAATGTAATAAATTCATATAAAAAATTGAAGAAATAAGTTACAGTTCGTTTTTACATCTTGTAACTTTTGTTTATTATAATATAAATAATTTGTAATACTAATAATATTAACAAAAGTTTTGTAAATATCAGATAGTTCTTACTTCTTGGATGCAAAACACAAGTACCTATCTGCTGCTAATTAACCTCGAAGTTCTTCTGGTTCAAGACTAATTAATCTAAATTAGTGATGGAAATCGTAAAATGGGATTTAAGTACATATTAATTAAATGCATGTGTTTTTTAATTAGAATATTTCAGAATTATGTCTAGGTGCATGCATATATATATATATATATATATATATATATATATATATATATATATATATATATAGATGCTTCAAGAATGGCTTACAAGAAGCCATACATGCATGTTCCTTAGCCAGAAAATGCTGCTTCAAGAATGTAGGTGAGTTCCCCCTGGAACTTTTACCTATAATTACAAGGTTGCCCTTCTATTACACTTTTAATGTTATAAAATTGTAACTAACAAAAATAACCCCTTTTTGTTAAAAGAAAATAAAAAAATAATAATATATATTTAAAAAAAAAAAGAAAAAAAGAAAAAACCACCATAGAAATCAACCAAAATAACCATATACACAATACACATATAAATCTGTCCATTGTGCCAGAAGCATAGTAATACTATAAGTAAATCCCATTTGTTTATTACAAGCCTGTCCAATTCAAACCCCCTACAGCTCTCTAACACCAGTAACTATATAAATAACTGTTTAAAAACTAAAGACAAAGCAAAATAGTTGATATGAATATATATATATAGAAACCTCCCAATATGCTTAGAACCAAATCGAAACATCTTGCTTCGGCAGATTGTCCATGGACGGCATATCGAACGGCGAGCTAAACATCAACGGGAAATTCTCGGCGGGGCCCGCATTGAATGGTGCGTCCGCAGCAGCCTTACGGTGGTCAAATGGTCCACCAAAAATCGAACCACTATTGTGCATGTTACTATTATTATTGTTATTGTTCTCTTCGAATACGATTCCTTGTACGTTACTGTCGTAGAAGGACATAAGGTCGTTAATCATCCTTTGCCCATCTTCCGGAACGCCGAGCCCCGTCAGGTCGAACGAATTCTGAGCTGGACTGACAGCTGGCTGAGTGAAAACGACAGGTTTCGCTTCATTGACGGCGAAATTCGAAACCCTGAAATTTGGAGATAGTTGCTTGCTGAAGGGGCAAGAGAGCTGATGGTTGTCCCTCGAGATTCTGTCACGAAAGCCATGGCGGAGTTCACTATGCGGGCAGTGGAGAAACTCGCACGTGTATATCTGATGGTCCATAATCACACCCAATTCGTTTCCGGATTTTCTTTTCCTCGAGAAATCGAAGGTGTTGTTATTATCGATCATCAAAGCTTCATTCTTGATTTCATGAGTTTGTTGCTGCATTTGTTGTTGTTGAACTATATTCAACAAATCGAGCCTATTGGGCTTCTGCTCCTGCACTTCGAAACTATTGTTATTATCACTCGACCCCTCATCAACCCCATCGACATCGTACTCTCCGAAATCGTGGGTGCCAAAACCCCCACCGGACAAAGTCAAAGGCGGTGGGCACCGATCGGGGTAAAGCTCACGAGCCACAATCTCCTCCTGGTTGATAATCGCCAGCCAGGTGGCGCTCTCCTTAGCAGTCATCTTATCCTGCAAGCACTTCGACTGCCGCACAAGCTTCCTAATCTTAGCTATATCCGGCGAGATATGCTTAATCACAGCCGTCAAAACCCCAACTTTCCAAGCCTTTTTAAGATCGTGCGGCTTCTTGTAAGGAGGCGGGCCCGCTTGATCTTTCTGCAACCCTAGCTGGCCCCACCACTCCTCCGTACCGTTCGGCCACCAGGGGGGCGAAACCCCCTTCTCCAAAGGGAACCTCCGCTGAGGTGGGTCACAATGCTGCATCAAAGCCGACAAAAGAGATCCGAGCGTAGTGTCTTGGAGCTCCTGCAGAGTGTGGGGGATGGGGCCGATGGGGGCGGAACCCCCCTCAAATTTTCCAGGAGGGCAGTTTTCGGTCTGGTATTTAGCAATGGCGGCGGGCCCGTTTCGGTCAAAGCGGACTTTATCCTTCCACCACTCGCGGAGGTTGTCCGACGCTCCGCCGACAGGCTTGCCCTTCTCCGGTATGATGCCGTACACGAAGCCTTGTGCTTTGCACACTTCCATCATTTTCAGCATGTACTTCAAGATCCCGTCTTGCGCACGCGACATCTTCTTACGCCTAGCCTGCTCTTGCGACTGCCTCTGCTTTGAAGAGTCGTCGGTGTTGGCGTTGCTGTTATTTACTTCTTTGCCCTTGTTCAGTTCTTTGAGTCTCTTGAGCCTCATCTTGTCCCTCCACACCCGCCTCTCGAGTTCGTAGACGTCGATCTCGTCGTCTGTGTAATCGTCCTCCTCCGTCGGATCGGGCTCGTTGTTCGACTGCGGAGGAGGAGCTGAGAGATCTGCTGTTTCCTTGATTGGAACAGAGGAGAAGAAATCGAAATCGCCACAAAACGCCATGTCATCAAACATCATCATCCTCAAATTCAGGGCTGAACTGGAAGAAACTGCAGGATTAGGAACTGAATTTCGACAAAAACCTCGACCGTGTCTATCTTTTCCACCAAGTGGAAAAGGTTTTTACCACCTGTGAATATAGAAATCAAGAAAATTAAAGAAAATATCAACCAAGATTTTCGAACAAAATATAAAGATTCAGACTTTAACCATTTGCTATTACAGAAATAAATAAAAAATCCCCACATATAAAGCCAAGAATGAACAAAAGATAAAGCTTTAAGTTTTTTAAAGTTCTTAGCTTTTATCAGAAAAGCCAGATCTGAACAGATCACAGAGAAAGTCAAACAGTCCAAGAAAATCTGAAACAAGATTTCACAGAAAACATGGGACAAAAATAAAAGCAACAATTAATGCATCTAAACAACATATTTTACCCAGTACTCATGTTTCATCCCAAGATCATTTCAGGGTTTTTAATTAATAAAAAAATGATTAAGTAACTTTAATTTTCACAAACAGAAATACTCTTAAATCAATTGTTTTCAGTAATTGAATTTGGATCCACCTGCTGTTTACGGAAATTGAAGTAAAAAAAAAACCCAGAATCTTATAACAAAAAGACAAGATTTTCAACAATAAAAATTGAATCTTTTTGCAGGTAAACAATTTTTTTCAGCACCATAATTAGAAAAAAACTAAAATTAAAATTAAAAATAAAAATCATACCCTAATTCTTGAAAACCCTCTTCCCCTCATTCAATTATAATTATAAATAATAAAAAAAATAAAAAAAAAGATCAACCAAAATCATAAAGACATGAACTTTAACCAACCAACAAACAAGAAAAACACAAACAAGAAGAAGAATAAGATTTTTTAATTATTCTCCTTTGTTTAATTGGTTTATACCTGACGAGTATTTCTGTGAAAGTCTTCTTTCCAACACCTCTTCCCCTCGTGCAGAAATATTGACTCTATTTAGAAATAGTTTGAGAGAGAGATATCAGAGGAGAGAGAGAGAGAGAGAGAGAGAGAGAGAGAGAGAGAGAGAGAACCAGGGCCAGGGGGGAAGAAAATGATGGGAAAGTCATGTAGTGAGAAGTATTATTCAATTTGGTATTTATATACTGCTGTAAATTAATTTTACTATCAAATGAATTATTATTGTGACAGTGTGAATAGGGGGGAGGTGAAAAGTGTCGTATTTGGTGAATTTATTACGGCGCGTGTGAAAATATTTAAAGTTGGGGGGTAGAAAATTGGTCAGATTCATAAGTCAAAAAGTGTTGTTATTATTATTTTTGGGAGTTTGCATTATTCACCACTCATTATTATTTATTATGAATTTCAACTTCTGATAAAATATTTTTTTTTTTAAAAAGAAAAGAAATAGTAGTATTAGTTTAGTACGATGAAGTACAGATGCAATTAAGACACTGCGTGTGTAGTTCGCTTTGTGTTGGACCGTTACGAAAATTTATAATACCTAGGTTTATGCTACACGTTTAACGATAATTGTAGCCATTTATGTATTTTTCTAGATTTTATTTAGATTCAAGAAAAGGAAAAACAAATCCCATTTACAAAATTAAAATCTTTTCAATATTTGTAGAAATGATTTGATTAGTACATAGATATGACATGTTTTAACTGCTATAGTCCCCTATATTCCCTCGTAGAAGTACCCTATTTTTTCTCACAAAATTTTCTCGTTACTTTCATGTTTTAATTATTCATGTGGAGGAGGCTCGTGTATTGATGGTCGACAATCAAATGTCGTGAGTGCTTGTGTGTGCTGAATTCACTGTACATAAAGATCAGACTTTGCGTCTTTCGTGACACCAATTAGAACAACTGGTAATGATTCAGATCGTACAAGCAGTATTAAAAAGGTCACGGGTGAGTAGTGTCGTGGACGTTCGTGTGTGCTGAATAGAATTAGAGACTAATGTCCTATAGAATTTTAAGATCATGTGGAGGTTTTAGGATGTTTTGGGTTTCGTTTCTTTTTATAGTGGGGGCACAATGGTAAAATCACGTGGAGTTTTCGAATTAATTAGGAAGTGTGTAAAGTCATGGCACCCGAAAATTTGGTCAACTTGTGCATTTTTTCACCAACATTATGGGATGCGAGTAAGGCCAGGTGATGATATATTTCCCCTAATAATGTTAACTTTAGAGCATCAATTATATGGTTCAAAAAAAAAATATCTATTTACCTAACAAATGTTTATTTTTTAATTACTAATTAATTAGTCACAACTCAAATTGTTTTAAATTGAATTTATTCAAATAAGCTCAATGAATTCAAAATTCTCAATTTGAAATCCTTTCATCCAATTTTATTTTATTTTTTAGTTAGAAATAAAAATGTGTTTGTATATATGTTCACTCGTGTTTGAGTGATAAGAATGCTCCACTAATCTCACTTATCGAATATTTCTATTTAATTATTTACTAATTTAAATAAGTTTGTCTGACAATTTCAATAAAGTTTAGCCTAAGTGACATAGAAGCAGTTTCCACATTGAAGTGATTTTGATGGTACATATTTATTTGAGTGCATGTGTATTGATTTAATAAAAATTAATTTATCGAGATTCTATTCAATTTATTTTCATTTACCGTATAATTTGGAACTAATTATTTTGTACCACAGCCAATAATGCACACACTAAGCAAAATTCCTATGAATACAATAGTAGGTGTTGAAATATTGGCAAAATTAAAATAATTCAAAACAAGTGGGATTGGACAAGGTGGATCCAATTATGATGTTCCACATATAATTGTTGGTACCACCTTTAATTTGATGTGATGGAAACTGTTGTATTTGGATAAGAACAAAGTTCAGTTTTCAAAAGTATTCTAATTTTAATTTGGTTCTTGTTATGCAACAATGTTTGTAATATACTTAATAGAGGAAATTAGCAAATATGGTGGTAATAACAATAAGTAAATTGATAATAATTGGTTAAATTGTCTTAAAAATGGTTAGAAGATAACTATGGGGTAATTTGCCAAATACTCTTGTACACTAATACTCTTTTGGATTAGGATTTGGATTTTTACAATTTGTTAGAAGTTATATTTTCTTCAAACTCGGTTTCATCCCGTTTAATTTAACTGCACTACGTTAGATATCTTCCCCCGCTCCATGTCATTGTCATCGTCGAAACTCTGTCACAAAGCCACACACAGACGCACACACCTAACACGCACACACCTAACACGCACACACACATACGCAACCACACACTTACAATTTTGGTTACACTCCTTCTCCTTCGTTGTAACCTAATAATTATGGAAACAAAAACTGAAAAATATGAAGAATCGTTTGGTGATGATGATGGTAATGTTGGTGGTGATGTAAGCACCAAAGATTCAAGTTTTTTTATTCAGTTTATTTTAAATAAGTTGTTGGTCACCAATGTAATTAAGCAAAGCATATAAGCTTTCTAAGTTGTCTAATTAACCCAAAATTTATAGAAATTACATGAAATGCATATTTCTTCTGCTAAACTTTTACTCTGTAATAATTTAACTAAATTCTGTAAATAAGTTTTTTTAAATTATCCTTGTAAGTTGTGTATGTGTTGTAGCAGGTGGGATGCATGTTTGATTTTATTTTTTGTTCAGTTAATTTTATCTAAACTGTTGCTTATTAGTATAATTAAGCTGCGCAAATTACCATCACCGTTACTGTTAGTTTTCATAATCAATTCCGTTAGAGAGACTTCAAATCTAGCGTCGGGAAAGAACATAAGAACTTTTAGCAAAATAACAAAATCTGCATATACTGAAAGTTGTAGAAAATATTTTTGAGGGACTTGCAATTAATTTCCCTAATACATAAATAAGATTACAACAAAACACCAAATGCCTTCGATGTTTACTATTATATCCATAATGTATTTCCTTTTGTCCGAAAGTGCAAGTTGAATTAATCAATGGAGGGGTTAAGGAAAGTTGACAATGACACATATTTGAAACTTTAATTTAGCACGTGATGAAATCAAATCAAATGAGACTTTTGAATACGCCTATCACAAGCAACTAGTTACGTTTTTGTGATAATTAATTTATAAACAACTAGTTTTAAATTAATCATAGGTGAACATGGTGGGTGCACTACTATTTGTACAAGAAAATTGCACAATTAACTTTCTTGATTTAGGCACTCTAGGAAGCACCTAGTCAAACCGGATTTAATTGAATATAAACTAGTAGTTATTAGGCAGTGTAATGTATTTATTCCAAATTACAGTTTTGACTATAATAAATCACGTATAAATATATAACTAAAGCTGCATAATTATTTAATTAATAAAGATACAAGTAGGGCCGTGCATGAGTTGCTTTTAAGTTTTACCGAACAATCCACCCATTTTTTAACCGACCCATATATAAATGGGTTGGTCAGGTAATATTGATGAACCGATTTTTTAAGAATTTTCTTTATTGAAAATATTTGATTGCAGAATATAAAAGAAGTCAAAACTCAATACACAAAATTTATAAATATCTATGTACTACCGATAATATTAACCAACCGGCCCATTATTTATCCGATAAAGTCAGTTACCAACTATTATTAGTCCCATAATGTGTGAGCCGGTTAAGTTTTCAATTATCAATATAATTTGATAGTCGGGTCGAATAGGTAATTTATCGAAAATTGTCCGATCCAACCCATGCCCAGCCGAGTACGAGTGGGGTGTTGCAATTTGCAACAGCTAATAGATTGGGCTGGACTAGTTACATCATAGTAAAAGTTTTTAAATTGGACTAAATTTGCAATAATGGGCCCATTTGAGCAATCCCATGATTAATCTTATCTTTACGATTATTATCTTGCATTAACCGTAATTTAATTTAAAAAAAAATAAAAATTGTACCATTAAAATACCAAAAAATAGGGTATACCGATACTAACCTCAATTTAAGAAAGTTGACTTCGGTACAATTAACAAAGACAAGGGGTATTTTTGTCAAACCGCGCTAAGAAATTTGTTCTGCTCTTCTCTCTCATCTCTCTCTCTCTCTCTCTCTCTGTTCTGTCAAATGTGCTTCATTTTCTGAAGCGGTTTAAAAACAGACCGAGCATGGAGATAGAGCAAGCTACAAAAACCTAAATCCAAACAAAGAACCTCAATTGTCTTTCATACTGACACATAAACCAATGAAACAAAAAATTAATTTAAGCAAGGAAATGTGGTAGCCGTTTTTCGAACTAACAAAAAATGAGGCAGATTTCTCCCACTCTCATCTCTTTCCATTCTTCCCTCTCTTTCTCCTTCCCCAGTTTACCCGCCAACCCACGTCTTCAAATTCCAGTTCGCTTCAGATTCCATATCAGGTTTGTATGTTGTCCTCCGCCACCTTCCATTTTTGCGGCCCATGTGTTTGTGTAAATGTCTGTGAGAGCATGTTGCTTTTCCAGTGCATGTGATGTGGTTCCACTAAGTTTGATTGAGTTTGGCATTACTTGGCAAAGCAGGTCGATGGCTTCCCACGTAGTTGGTTACCCTCGCATTGGGCCGAAAAGAGAGCTCAAGTTTGCATTGGAATCCTTCTGGGATGGAAAGAGCAATGCTGAAGAGCTGCACAAGGTTGCATCTGATTTACGGGTGTCGATTTGGAAGCAGATGGCAGATGCTGGAATCAAATATATTCCGAGCAATACATTCTCGTATTATGACCAAGTGTTGGATACCACCGCTATGCTGGGTGCCGTTCCGTCGAGATATGGTTGGAGCGGAGGTGATATAGGATTTGACGTTTACTTTTCGATGGCTAGGGGTAATGCTTCTGTTCCTGCAATGGAAATGACAAAGTGGTTTGATACCAACTAGTAAGTAGTATATTATTGTTTTTATATAATTATATCGTATGTATTGTTGGTTGAGTCTGGCATGAGTTCTGTTTATTGTTTAAACTACCCGTATTTAACAGTTTATAATTTATGTGAATGCAGTCACTACATTGTCCCGGAATTGGGGTTGGAGACTGAATTTTCTTACGCATCTCGCAAGGCTGTGCAAGAATATAAAGAGGCTAGAGCTGTAAGTACACAGGGTTTAGAAAAGACCACACAAATCACTTTACTTGTGAGATGCTGCATTTAATTTAAGCGAGTTAGATTCATTTATGTTGTCAAATGTTTCCTCGTTGCAGCTCGGCATCGACACAGTTCCAGTCCTCGTAGGCCCTGTTTCTTACTTGTTGTTATCAAAACCAGCAAAGGGAGTTGGGAAATCATTCTCTCTTCTTTCCCTACTAGATAAGATTCTACCCATCTACATGTAAGATCATCGCATATTCTACTGACAAGTGACATCTCGATTTGATTTTATATTTTATACTGAGGCTAATCCCTTTTTTCTTGCTTTACTATGAAGGGAAGTTGTGGCAGAACTAAAGGCAGCTGGTGCCAGCTGGATTCAGTTTGATGAGCCTACACTTGTCATGGATCTCGACTCGCACAAATTACACGCATTTACTCATGCTTACAAAGAGCTCGAATCATCGGTTTCTGGTTTGAATGTTCTTATTGAAACATATTTTGCAGACCTTCCTGCCGAGGCATATAATACGGTGACTGCTTTGAAGGGTGTCACAGCTATTGGCTTCGATTTAGTACGTGGATCAAACACACTTGACCTAATTAAAAATGGATATCCTCTGGGAAAATATCTTTTTGCTGGAGTTGTTGACGGAAGAAACATTTGGGCTAATGATCTTGATGCTTCTTTAAGTACCTTGCAGGCTCTCGAGGGTGTGGTAGGCAAAGGTGATTTCCAGAAAATTCGTGTACATTATATTTAATACGCTACATGTAGTCACTGACGTAGAACTCAAAATTAACAACTAATAACATCAGCAAATTAGGCATTTGAGGGTGTTGAAGATCATCTAACAACCATAATTAGATTCTAGACTTCTAGTGGTGATTGGTTATACACTCTGTTCAGTTTGTTTTTTTACATATATCTTTTGTGCTATATTGCTAGATTTCAGAGGGACTGCAATTAAAATCACCTTTGATGTTACGCCGTTTCACTTGCATTTTTTTTTCAGACAAGCTTGTGGTCTCTACTTCGTGTTCTCTACTTCACACCGTAGTTGATTTGGTAAATGAAACGAAGTTGGATGAAGAACTGAAGTCATGGCTTGCGTTTGCTGCACAGAAGTTACTTGAAGTCAATGGATTGGCGAAGGCACTATCTGGTCAAAAGGATGAGGTATTTCATTGCCATTTTCTTTTTCTTTTTTTCCCTATACATCGGCTCGTTATTTTTAACCATTATGGCTATCTTAAAGTATGAAGGACGAACACGTGTAGAACCACAGCATTGGTTGACCAGGATGCTTATCTTAATTTAGACATGGATATAAACTCGGACCTCTTATCTGCAGCAACAGTTTGACCAGGTTGCTTATCTTAATGCTAGTATTTTTCTCACTCAGGCATTCTACTCTGCTAATGCAGCAGCTCATGCTTCAAGAAGATCATCTCCTAGAGTTACCGATGAGGATGTTCAGATTGCTGTATGAGTCTTTGCTACTTCACATTTTTTTGTCGTGCTTTTCTGATATGCTCTGTTTATGTATTAATAATGACTTTAATTTTTCTGTTACTATAATCAGACTGCTGCTTTAAAGGGTTCTGACCATCGGAGAGCTACAAATGTAAGTGCCAGGTTGGAATCCCAGCATGAAAAGCTAAACCTACCTATTATCCCAACTACTACTATTGGATCTTTCCCTCAAACTTTGGAGCTTAGGAAAATCCGCCGTGAATACAAGGCTAGTAAGT
The DNA here is from genome assembly GCF_056151865.1 of Erythranthe guttata. Taxonomy (NCBI): domain Eukaryota; kingdom Viridiplantae; phylum Streptophyta; class Magnoliopsida; order Lamiales; family Phrymaceae; genus Erythranthe; species Erythranthe guttata. Next base: position 21,588,181 of record NC_142546.1, read on the forward strand.
AAGTTTTTCTCCCATATTCATTTATTTACTATCCCAACTTTTGTATGCTTTCAACTTATTTAGTTATTCTTGTAGGATATCCGAGGAAGACTATGTCAAAGCCATTAAGGAGGAAATAGCAGCAGTAGTGAAACTTCAAGAAGAGCTTGGCATTGATGTCCTCGTTCATGGGGAACCAGAGGTGACCTATTAATATATTACTATCGTACAGAAAGATTAAAAGTAAATAAAATGATTTTTTTTAATTCTTTTTTATTGGACAAGTGCAGAGAAACGATATGGTGGAATACTTTGGGGAGCAGCTATCTGGTTTTGCCTTCACTGTGAATGGATGGGTTCAATCTTATGGATCGAGGTGCGTTAAGCCACCTATTATCTACGGTGATGTCAGTCGCCCTAAATCAATGACTGTCTTTTGGTCTAAGTTGGCTCAGAGCATGACTCAGCGCCCGATGAAGGGAATGCTTACAGGCCCTGTTACCATACTGAATTGGTCTTTTGTTAGAAACGACCAGCCCAGGTAGCCAAATCAAATCCTCTCTTTAATACATCTTATTTATTATTATTTTGAAAATTCAGTTTTGAATTTAATGTTATCCGGTTCTCCATCTATTAGAAACGAGACTTGCTATCAGATTGCTCTAGCAATCAAGAATGAGGTTGAAGATTTGGAGAAAGCTGGAATAGGAGTTATTCAAATTGACGAAGCTGCCTTAAGAGAGGGTTTGCCACTTAGAAAATCCGAGCAGCAATTTTACTTGGACTGGGCTGTACACTCCTTCAGGATAACTAATTCTGCAGTTCAAGACAGCACCCAGGTATTTTTCTTCATTCTATTGTCGTCTTCTTTTACGAGGAAAACTGTTACTAGGTTGCATTTAGATAGAACCATTTGAATTTGAAGAGAGAATTTGGAGAAAGCATTTCAAACGGGTCGGTATATAAACCCGGATCAGAAATCCACTACAATGAATCACAAAACAGTTCAAAATGAGAACGAAGAACTTGAAATCCATTGCAGGATGAATTAATCCAAACAAGCTCCATGAATTTATTATTATATAGATTTGGGATCCTTAGCTTCAATTAGAAATGAGCCTCTTTATATACATTATATATTATTTGGAAACAACTGTTGAACACGATTTTCTACTGATTCCGTGAGCAGATCCACACCCATATGTGCTACTCAAACTTCAACGACATCATCGACTCGATCATAGAAATGGATGCTGATGTCATCACCATCGAGAACTCCAGGTCAAACGAGAAGCTTCTTTCGGTTTTCCGCGAGGGAGGAGTGAAGTACGCTGCTGGCATGGGCCCCGGGGTGTACGATATACATTCACCAAGAATACCATCAACCGAAGAAATTGTTGACCGGGTCAACAAGATGCTGACAGTTCTTGATAGCAAGTTCCTGTGGGTCAACCCTGACTGTGGACTCAAAACTCGCAAGTATTCTGAAGTGAAGCCTGCGCTGAGCAATATGGTTGCTGCTGCTAAGCTGGCCCGAAATAATTTGGCTGCAAATAAGTGAGTTCTTACAAGTATAGAGAAGAAGGATTCTTATGTTTATTATAAGTTAGAGAGCTTTTGTGGGCTTGTTTGTGCAGATTTTTATGAAGTATAAATTTCGTGGAATTTGAACTCGAAATAAATCAAAATTAAGGTGAAAACGAAAATCGATTTCCTCGATCCTCAAAAATACTGAAATTTTTACAATATAAAGATCGATAACCGAAAAGTTCGAAGTCTTATTATTTTGATTCCAAAAAAAACCTTTATTCCATATACCAACACACATATGGAACTCTGGACAGACATCCCATGAAGTACAAAAGCATGCAAAAATGTGTCTGAGAACTTTCCATTTCTTCAAGGTACAAACTTTTAATCCTCTGCAGAAAAAGGTACAACACAAGGTAATCATGTTTCAAGAAGACCAAACAACCTCCATAACCTTAAATAACTCAGGCGAGTTTATTTCTTCCTCTGCACTTACATTAACAAAAAAACAGAGAACACAAAGAAAGAAAGAAAAAAACGAACGATGTACAAGTCGAAGCTGCAAGAACTGTGCCACAAACAGAAATGGGGACTGCCGAAATACACGTGCGTGAAAGACGGTGAAGATCACTGCCCGATGTTTAAGGCCTCTGTTGTGGTCAGTGGTACCACCTTCAATAGCCCCCCTGCCTTAACATCTTCGAAACAAGCCTACAATGAAGCTGCTCAACTTGCTTTTCTCCATTTCACTTCTGGTACAATTTTTTTTTTTAATTTTTTTAAATTTTTTTTTATTATTTTTGAGAAATTTCAGTGGATTTATTTTATGTGTTTGTTTGTTGTGATGTTTTCCAGAGCCCTCAAGTGAGGAGACTGAATATGTTGAGAAGACAAATGGTGAGATTAAAACTGAGAGTTCCGTAAAATCGGAGGGCATGACTGTGAAACGCTGTGAGAATCTTGGTGAGTCTCTTTTTATTCACACTCTATATACATAATAATACATACACACCTCTTTTCTAGTATTTATAAACTCGAATATTGGTTGTAATACTTTTCACGGTGTTCATCGATGTGGGGCTGGAGGGTAAAAAATATTTATTAGCATGTAATATAAGTATTTTGCAATCCGTATTTTCCAGACCCCTCGGATCAAAAGAGTGAATATACAGAGAAGAAAAACAGTGAGAAAGAAGTTCAGAGCTCCGTAAAATCAGAGGACATGACTGAGAAATACCGTGACAACATTGGTTAGCATCTCTTTTATGCACAAACTTATGTCTCTGTTTCGTTTCAGTCGAAAACATGTCGTAATCATTGCTTCTCACACACATTTAAAAACAGCATGTTGTACCTTAAAAACTTGTTCCATCATTTCAAACACTGACATCCATTTGATATGATTTTATCCTAATTTCTTGCTGTAAGATTTTCACGACGAGTTCAAGAAGAAACTCCAGATTTATGCTAAAAACAAGAATCTCGACCTAATAGTATATCGTATAGAAAAAGAGGGTGGTTGCTACAAGGCTAGAGTTTCTATCGGTGAAGATTGGTTTGAGAGTGAACAACTCAGTGAGACCGCCGAGGAAGCAGAGAATGCTGCTGCACAGTCTGCTTTGTTATCCCTATCAACAGATGCATTTAACGAGGTAATTAAAAGAAAAGCTTTAATGTTTATTTTTCACACATGAACGCGTAATTTCATGTATACTCATTTTAATGTTCCTTTTTTATGAATATCGTTTTGCAAGAACGATCCACACTCCTACAAGATTCTGTTACAGGAGCTAGCAGACAAAGAAGGGTTTTTCCCGCCAAAATACACAACGACCGTGCCTCGTGACTCCCGTATTCAGACATTTTCATCTACTGTTGAAGTTGAAGGAGAGGTTTTTCAAGGGGATACAGCTAAGTCTAAGAAACTAGCAGAGCTGAACGCTGCCAAGGCTGCATATACCGTATTCACTGAGCGTAAGTTGTGGCTTTCTTCAACTTGTGTTAAAACACTTCCACATTCCTATCAAAAGTCGAATCTTTATTGAATCTGAACTGATAAAGACTTTATGAAATGGATCGTCTAATGTAATAATAATATTACACTGTGCTTCTACTGTTAAAATTCAAAATCTGAGGATACACATGATCATATAGTTGTCATTAAGATTAATTTTGTTTTTTTCTCAGGTAAGTTATTCAATCCTGGTTACTTTTCACCAATGAGCTCCGGTGATGACATCATCGAACTTGCTCCTCGTTTGGAATCAGTCATTATTTCTGACAAGAAAGAAAATCCCATATCCGGATCTCCATCAAACTTCAGTTCAGGCAAGAAACACGAGACTGAAGAACAAGACAACACTGGTAACAAACATCTTACTGTTAAAGATTCCATGTGGGCTTTATCCTATAGTTTTTACGTACATCAATTTGCTTAAAAACCTGGGACAGGCTCACTAATCATCGAGTGACTACTTTTCTTTTTAGGTGAAAGTGAAGAAATTGTTTATCGTACTCCAGACTCTACGACCACGAAAAAGACCAACGAAATTGAAAGCTATCTTCTTTGCAATCGGGTCAAAGTCTTCACATCAATTCCAAACATGGCATTGCCTAGGGGAACAGTTGTGCTTCCAATCAGTGAAAATAGGTGGACAGTGGTGAACCTGGAATTCCCTAGTGAGAAAGGAATCTAATCTCACATAACTAACACTTTATTCAGACGGCATTATTATAATTTAGAATCAGCATGTGATGTAGTAGCATGAAAAACAACGAAAAATTCATCTTATGCTTGTTAGACTTTTTCATCCCATGTTTTCATCGGTTCTACCGCTTTCCATTAATAGACCTTGGAACTATAAAGTCAAATTATGGGGTTTTTCCCCCCGATTTTTCGACAAATTATTTGGCAAAGTTCAGAAGATGTTTTACATGAATGATAGTAAGCATCTTTTAAGCTATGAAATCTTTCACTTACTACTCGGTCAATGGTCGTACGAGAGGTAAAACCTGTATCTATATAAAGCTAGCATCTGTATTACTCTAATACGTTAGTTCATAGGAACAAAGATCAGTTAAAAAAATGGACAGAAATTCAACACATTTTTCACAAGTTCTCCAAAACATGAAACCACGACTGCAAAATCGAATCATTTTTTTCCTCCTGAAGAAATCGAGAACGCAACTACAACACAGCTAAGCGAAAAAAAATATATCACCTCAGTAATAACCAACACGGCCGATATCAGCTCTGGAAAGCTGCTGCTCAGCTTCAGCTCCGTTGCCCAGAAACAAAAGCCGCCCGTTGCGGCGAATGGCCACCTCACGTATCCGGCGAACGAGGCCAGTTATGGGATCATTGAAGATCTTCGTCTCCAGATTACCTTCCAGATACAAAATAGAACCAGGCACAACGCTCTTCATAGCAAGCTCCCCCAATCTCTCCGGGTAAACCGAAACCCTATGCCACTGCACGGCACATCGATTCGCGTAATCCCTAGGGTCTTCGTTGTCCAAAGGCCTCCTGTTATTGCGGATGCCGCCGGTTCCGATGGAGATCAGAGTTACGGTCCGGCCGCTCTTGAGTTTCTTCTGAATAGGAGCCTGCCCGACTTGCCCCACCAATATTGCTTTGTAAATGCCGAGGTCTAAGCCGTTCTCGAGGGGGCGATCGCCGTTCGGCTGATTCTTATTCGGAGAAGATGAATCGGCTGCGAGAGGGGCGGAAGGTACTGAGTCGGTGTCGGGCTCTGAGTCGGTTAATGAAGAAGAGAGGTTCCTGGTGCAGAAAACTGAGGGTTTTGCTGTGTATTTCGAAAAAATTACGCCGGAGAGTTTTTTGGAGAGAGAAGACGCCATTGATTTTTACTACGGAAACCTCAAAACCCTAGGAGACGTTGGCTTGGGTCACTGCTGCACTTTACTGAGACTTGGGAGGGTAAATTCGGTGTAATTTTTTTAAATGAAAAATATTTTTCAAAAAATTAATATCAATAAATTACAAAAAGAAAATGAATCTTATTGTATAACTTTAAAGTTTAAACATAACTCAAAATATAATTTTTAGAAAGTGAACCTAAATGTTATGCACTATCTTAGGTAAGCCTACATTTAATTGTGAAAATTTAAAAAAAAAATTGAAACAGATAAACTCCCTCCAATAAAAATATTCCCCTTTTTGTGCAATCCATTGCCACTGTGGATTTAATTGATGAGAATACGTTTATTGTTTTTTTTAACGGTAAATTATGAACAACTTTGAAGTAAGGTTAAATTATAAAAAAATCTCTTCAGTTTGGGTAATTGGAATCAACCCTCAACTGTGAACGTTCTTACACGTCCACCCTCGCGATATCTAATTTAGTAGAATATTCAAGATCATGAGAATTTGTATTTTGTTTTATCTCATTCGAACTCCGCATTTTGAAACAAAATAATCATAAGATGTGGCTCTTAACTTGTAAATGTCAAATGATCGTGCATCAGAAAACTGCATTTTTGCAAAAAAACAAGTACAAACTAAAGAAGATTCAACAAAATCTAAAAGATTATGTTTAATTTGACATAATCAAAGTGAACATATAAGAAGATTCAAAGTTGAACAGTTGATTAGTTGAAAAAAAAAGGAAACTCTGCAAAATATCTTTTTCTACCTTACCGGCATTTTTCGTAAATTTAAGCCCTAATGAATACTTTGAATAATAGACCAAGAGATAACAAATAAAGCAATCTTAACTCAAACATACCATGTGTCAGTTGCTACTTAAATAATTACAATTGCAGTTCATTTCCAACACTAAAACCAGACACCACAGTAGATAAACTAATTCATCAAACACCAGACATGAATATCTACAAATATTAGGGGCAAAACAAATCTCTAAACATACCCGAATACCTACTATTAGTAATAATAATCTAAAATAGGAGAGATATTTGTTAATTTACGGAGTTCTTTTCATCGTGGTCATTGTACGTCAGTTATCGACAAGGATATTCCAATAATATCACTGCAATTTCAGAAAAATATAAATAGTCAGTTGTAATAATAAATCAGTTTATCGTTCCTCGAAAGCGAGCAAACAATAATAAAAAAAATGCTAACCTCATTGTGAGACTGGTCGCGCTCAACGAAATCCAAAGCTTCTTCAATGGACACAACATTAACACGGCTCACTCTGTTTTTGTGCTCCACGCCATATATCTTGTCAGCTACTTTCACAAGCTCAGGTCGAAACGTAGTGGTTATAAACTGAGTGCTGGCCATGTCTGCTAGCCGACGAACCATGTCTACGAGAAACAAGTTAAAGATCCACAAACAGCTAAAGAAGAAGATAAAATAAGTTGCAGTAATAGTCATATAATTGAAAAGTCGCGATTTAAAATTTTACTTAATTTCCTCGAAGGCATAGAGCAAAAAAATATAGAAAGGAGGCCAGGATTTTGTATCATCGGAAGTTTGAAATAAAAAGCCAACTGCGAATGCAATGGAAAAGGGAACTTAAGAGAAGAGCATATAACAAAGGATACGTCCGACGGCAGTTCTGTACTGAGGATCAAGTGCTGCATCTATCTCGTCAAAAAGATAAAACGGGGCAGGATCACATCTTTGTATGGCGAAGATTAATGCCAAAGCCACCACAGTTTTCTGACCGCCAGACAATTGTTTCATTGACTGTGTCTCTCCTTGCCCAGTGAAAGAAACCTGATAAGAAGAAAAGGTGAAAGAAAAAAATATATTCAGAAGCAATACAGGAATTACATTAACAAAGGACCTACTCTAAAAGCAAAAACGATTTCGAAGTTGTTAAGTACTCCATCTGAAAGAGTGACTGATCTTAAAATTGCTTCAGTATTTGTCCATGTTTGCCAAGTATAATGCAGAGCTTAACACAGAAGACTGCATAAAAAAGTTAAGAGCTTGCCTTCACTTTGACGCCAATGTATTTCTCAACTCTCCCCTCTGTTTCCGCTGGACGAGGCTCATCATCATCTTGATCATTATCAAAGTCGTCGTTATCCTGTAAACAAATCGAGGGTAACCCATATATAATAATGTAAAACATCACTAATTACAGGGGAATAACAGCTGCACTAAATAATAGCAGTACACAAAATTAACGACAATGAGAATATAACAAACCTTCTTCTTCATCATGACCAAAAATCCATGACCTCCTTGCACAAGTTCAGAAAATACTTCTCGAAAATGTTTGGCCACACCTTTAAACGTACGCTCGATTGATTCATCCTTCCTCATATCCAAAACTGATATAAGTTCTTTGATTTTCTAATAAAGATGAACAGAAAGTCAAATTAGACATATCAGTATCCTCCATCCACAAATGCTAACTACAACTTCAAAAGAAATATAAAAACTAAGATGAATAACTTTACATCATCACCAGCATCCAACTCCGCCTGTCTTCTCTGGAGCTCTTCTCTTTGCTCGGTGAAATTAACATATTGATCAAGAGCTTTTTTGTTCACATGGCTGAACTGTTGCAGTTGCTCATTACATTTGTGAAGCAGTTTGTACAGTTCTTTTATGCTTCTTCGCTTGTACCTAAAATTTGGGTAACAGATAAATAAATCATAGAACCAATCCACCCTAATATACTGAATATATATAATGAAATAGGATTAGAGAGAGACATAAAAATGCAGAAACAATGTTACTTTGGAGTACCGGGAAAAAAAGAGGGACACTGAGACTCAACTTATCCTAGGGTAGGAGCACTACTAGAGGACGGAGTGGTATGTTGACAGCTTCAAAATGACCCAGCGAGGACCATAAAGTAACCCCAGTGTTTTACAACTTCCATTCTGTCAAACCAATTTATTTTCTTCTAAAATATGTGGCAGTTACAAGAGAAGAAATAACATATTTAGCTTGACATAGACCCACCACTGCATGCCAGATAAGATATACATGTTTACTAGATTCGCGAAGTTTTCCTAATTATTTTCAAAAGTCCAGGTTAACCTTTCTAAACCTCGTGACATCATCAAAGTGATGCTGATTTATTGGGAAGAGAGGAATGGCAAAATAGATCCTCCGTGATCTTAAAAAGCAGACATGCAGAAAGACAGTACTAGAAAATAAAATGCAACAAAAATATGTTCAGATAGTACTCAAGTTGGGGGTGAGATAGTAAAAATTCAGTTATGAAGATTACGTCTCAAAAGCATCGGAAGATAGTGGACCCAATTCCCGAATTTTCTTCGAGTACTCTTCCTGTTTGGACAGATATATATTCTTCTTACTCAGTAGTTGCTCTAGTTCTTTCTCTTCATCTTGTAGAGTAGATTGGTACTCATCTTGTAACCTCTACATCAACAAGGAATAATTTTAGCATCTACATAAGACACACACACATCACGACAAAATTATTTTACAATGGTAAAGTACCAAACATTTAACCCGTTGAAGACTACCTTTAGATTTTCCTTTTCAGTTATAAAGTCTTCCAGTTTCTTGTTCCTCTGATCTATATCCTCAATTACTCCTGTGGAAGATATTAACATCTTAATATAAAGCATAGTCGATTCAACTTAAGCTGAAGTTTGACAATAAAGAGCATGAGGTCAAGTGAACTCACGCTTGAGCTGTTGAGTTAGTTGACCAACTAATAAATTCCCATCTGCTAATTCCTGTCTGTTCAGCTCTGCTTCTCCTTGTAACATGTCAGTCTCTGCAGATTGCTTTACTGCCTCCAACTCTTCTTTCCGCCTCACAAGGTTTGTAGATAGATTCATCTCAAGCTCTGCTTTTCTTGTTTCGGCCTGTCATTGACAACGTCAAATGATTACATTACACGAAAGCAAGTAAAAATCAAATGTCTGCAAAAGAGCTTAAATTAATTTCCTACCTCCATACGGTTACTCCTGCAGGTAATTAGCTGCTCCTTCAGATTAGTTATTTTAGGATTCAACCGAGAGAGCGACTCTTTCTCCTCTGGTGTCAAGTGATCAACAAGTTCAGTTCCCATTTCCTTTTCTTTATTAGCAATATTAGCTCTATTATGTTCTATCTGAGTCAATATGCTGTCGAGCGACTTCTCCTGCAAAAATGCAACGAATGTCAAAAAAAACTAAGCCATTAGATCCCCTCTCATTAAAAAACAAAACCACTACTGAGATCCATTAGATCCTCTTCCAAGGTTAACTCACTTTCTTCTCTAGTGACTTTGAAATCGATAGTTTTTGCTTCTCAGAGTTCACAACATCCTGCCTCAGCTGTTCAAGTTCAGATTTTTCATGAGCTAACTTGGCTTCATTTTTCTGCTTCTCTGCCATTAGCTCACTGATTTCCTGGTCAGTCTGTGGGACATGTTCAGCGAAAACAAAATACAAAAGTTGAACAAGAATATTGAGTAGACCGTACTGCTCATGGCATGTCAACAGTGGAGGAACAACACTTCAGAACATGCCTAGATACAACAAGGCATAATAACTACAAATAAACCAGTGGACGATTAACACTATGTATAACAGAATTTTATGATTTTTATATTGAAACACCATGTCGACAACATAAAGCAGGTTCCCGTGCTCACATACTCATGCATGTATTGTAATAGATGCCTGAACGGTAACCATCTATAATGTATGATGATAACATCTTCCACCTATGATGGCAACAGCCAAAATGCTGATCAAATATACATGGACATTGAATTTAAGTAAATAATAAGTCAAAAATATTTGTCGACCAGGACTTAAAAGGAGTTTAGGTGTATTCTATAACCACTGTAGATGCATAATAAGGAAAATATCACAACAAGCATAACACTGCAGTGCTACATAAACAAAAAGATAGGTTTAAAAAGGATATTTTGAAGCTCGTCTCTGACTTTATTCAGTTCATCTTCCTTCATCTTAATAGACTTCATATTCTGTCTAATGATGCTCATGAATTTCAGTTTAGAACGCCTATAATCATAATATCCACCGGTCATGCCACCTTTTTTGTTTACTTGATCACCTGCAGCGGAAGGGGTAAACTCGTAATCATGAACCGGACCCAAAAAAAGAGTAGCTGAAATACAAAACAAGATGAAGTTCAATTGCAACCTTCCAAGGTTATGCAGTCCAGACCATCAGTACGGGCAACCCTTGTAGCAACATCTAAATCTCGGCAAATAACCGTCTTTGAGAAAATCTACCAATTTGAAAAAAGAAACACATGTAAACAAACATTTAATATCAACAGTAGTAGACCCATATGATGATATGACCTATGATAACTAAACAATGTGGAAGCTACTTGAATTCCCATTTATCAAACAATATCATTTAGGAATTTCAGTGTTCTAACTTATATAAGAAGTCATTTATCAATTTACAAACATTCTATGCACTACGCTCAACAGCTTCAAGGACATTATTCTTTGAAACTGTAACGAAAAAAGTAGCAAACGAAAGTCATGAGGCAAATCATCACCAAATCATTACACGTGATGTTGATCTTGACTACAAGAATAGTTCTATCTAAAGTTAGAACTGCCAGTGCGATTTACCAAAGATCGTATATGATTCAGCCAAACAACATTACTGCGTCAAATTTAACTTCAAAATAAATTCCTACTGAGAGTAGGTTGTGGGAAAAAAATACATGTTACAAGGCTGACCTGACCAAATGCTGAAGTATATTTCTCTAGGAATTTTAATTTCTTCAGAAGTGGTATCACATCGGAGTTCTGTGGATACGTAACTTGTGGGGCTTTCACCCTGTTCAATGGTACAAATGTCACCCGTCCACCTTTTTGTGCGTTGAGGTGCCCAATTATCTTGGTTGATATATCATCATTTTCAACTACCACATGAAATAAGCTGTACATACAAGAATATATTAGTATAGCCATAATAAAAATAAAAGGAAGGTGTCAAATATTTAAAGCCACGCATAACAAGGTGTTGTCAGCACTCTTCTTCAATGACGAGCAAAAGGGAGAACAAACACATAAACCGATATTGTGATTTTGTTAGACACCACTAAACATTTAAACTCAAGAATTGTATTATAACCTGTTTCCAGCAGTAGTTTCAACAGCTGTGAAAAACTTTTCCTCGCAGTCTAACAACTCAATAACAGGACCATGTACTCCTCCAATACCATGCTGATCACATATCCTCCTCACAGAATTCAATCCTCTTCGTATATCCTGAGCATGTTGAGAAGGTGGTACAATTAAAAGCAGGTTTCAATGTAGAGAGGAAGGAAAAGCAGGAATGTTGAAATAAAAACATAATGTTTTATCCGCTTGTGTAAGAGACCTACAGCAAGGTCACTTAAAGAAGAAATAGAATAAACGGGTTAACAAAATACTCCATACTGAATTTCATGAGGAAGCCAGTACTTTAAATATGTGAACAATAAGAAGCAAAAATGTGCTCTAATTTGACCATGTGTTGAACTAAAAACAGCGAGAATGTATAGTCTATGATTTGTCAAAGTTTTTATCATGCCCTAAAGGAAAGAACCATTTCTGAATGACCATGAATAAAAGCAAAATCGCTTGGCACTTCTTTCAATCTACTGCCTTTTCAATACAAAGTTGACCACCATGGAAGATAAGAAATAAAAGAGAAAAAGGACCACGGTTATAGTCACGACTCTCTATTTTGAACCCGGTCCGGTTAACTAATTTTATTTTTTTTGAAATATATTCCTCATTGTCAGCACACTGTTTATCAGGCACAAGCTCTCACCTCCAGCTAAACCTTGACTAATCAATTTTGACCATATTAATTGATTGGACCATTTTTAACTTAAAAATTTAAGTAAATAATGGCAAAAACTTATTTTTCTAGTTGAAAATATTTCTTCTTTTAATTTTAATAATAGATGGTTTCACCTTCAGCCTCGAGGGACTTGATTCTTAAGTACCCGTAGAATCTTGTGTTAAGGGTCCAGATCTTTAATATGATTATATGGTTTGATCATGCTAAACCTCATTGTCAAATTGTTTTAATAATACTTCATCAGCAATAGAAAAACTACCTCCCAGCATACCCCCCTACCAATATTAATTATCCAGCACACCTCTTACCCATCCCTCACTTCCCTCTCGAGCAATGCACTTATAATTCCATCATTAGATCCACAACTACAATCTACAAACCCAGATGTCAACCATCTTATGCACATTTCCTACCATATTGTTTGAAGAAATGAATTGAAATCAACATAGTTCAACAATGCTATAACAACATGTAATCCATCCAACCATAGGACATCAAGAACTCACTCCAGGAGTCGCGTGATCGAGGCTTTTCTCGGCTTTCGCAACCTCCGATTTGAGCCTATCAATCTCAGCCGAAAGTTCACTCTCTCTCCCCCACAAAGACCTAAGTATTCGTAAACTGGTTAGACTCCACATGAAGAAAAATTTACAAATAAAAGGAAAAAAATGTTAAATCATACTTTCGCTTGTCATGCAGTTCATCTCTATTCAATTTAAACTGGTTGTATCCTTGTATGTATCCAGAAATTAGGGATTCCAATTCAGCGGCTTCAGATTTCCGTCCCTTTATATAGGCATCGTGCTCTAGGATATCTTTCTCGAGCTGCTTAAGTTCATCCCTAAGTTTTTGCTCCTGAAAAGAAAAAACATTAAAAATGATTTTTGTTTCTAATTCTTGCAGAATACTAGGTCAAAGAAAAAAGTAAAAGAAATCCAAGGAATAACATGCCAGACATATTTTAGCTACCAAGACACAAAATATAAATCATCACACATCATATGTCTAACATCCTCTCAACTACATTATAATGGCATGTTCACTAACCACTGTTATAGAGATGAAGAGAACAATTACCTGTACTAGGTTTGAAGATAAAACTTGCTGATAGTCCTTAATTTCTTTTTTAAGCCACTGGTCACGAGCTGCTTTATTAGCAAACTGTGTTGCACGACCCTGTTTCTGGTACAGAATGCTAAGCTGTTTTTCGCACTCCATAATCCTACACAATATACATCCAGATTTTATATTATACTCACCCAGTACATAGTGTCATTAAATAACATGAATGCAGAGCGGACAAAACAAAAATATATGTTTTTTTAAAAACGAGTTTTTAAAATTCAGTAACTAGCCGTGTTGACCCGGGAGACTAGGCAGGTTAACTCGTTCATTTAAAAAAGACATATATTGAATTTTGGTCACCAACGGCTACTTTGACTACAGCGCAACACGAGGCTGGCTATAGACTAACTTGTTAGGTACAAATGTTATGAAAAATTGCAGTTTCATTGAAAATTATTGACGGCTTTTCATGAGGTAAACCATAAACCTCAAAAGTAGTAGGAAGAAGATACCTTAAGCCTCCAATTCCATTTGATATAAGGATTTGATTTGGGGAAAGGATTTCAAAAACTCCAAATTAAGTGGTTTGAAATCCACAGCAATGGCTCAATTTATAACTAAAAAGGAGGGGTGGGGATTGAAATCCATCATCAAATCCCTCTATCCAAACAAGTAAGAGGGATTTGTTATTATGGATTTGAAATCCCTCTTCCAAAAAATGGAGCTTAATTTTATTAAAAACTGGAAATAATACTTTTCTCATGCCAGAAACATCAAATAGATAACTTAACATAGGTGGAAAATTTCATGCGCTGCACTGCATAAATAGAAACATACTCTCGGGTCAAATTATCCTCCACCCTGACATGCTCATCATACAACTGCGTGATTCTAGTGAGTTCAGCATTGGATCCCTGAATTTCTTTATCCAAAAGCTCAAGTTGTACAGCAGCATCCTCCTGGAATATGAAACGGTACATCAGCAAAAGCTTCCACTTACAGATTACTTCATTTCATTCATATGTACATCTTCCAAGAATTCAAAAATTCAAGAATTTAGCATGAAAAGTGCCAGCAGCACCTTAGCTTTTTTATTCCCTTTAATCTTCTCGTGTAAGTCTTTGTTGTCAAGCTCAAGTTTTGCACGCTTCTTAATAGCTTCTGTCTTCTGTTTCTCTATTGCTTCTTTCTCTCTGCTCAAAATCTGAGCTTCTTTGGTCACATCTTTAAGTGATTTGTCCAACTCCTTGCACTTTGCACGGGCGTCTGAAACACTATTGTACATTGTGGCAGATTTTTCAGAAACCTTGTATCTTTCCTCTTCTATCTGCAAGAAATGGCAATGTTTACATATAGTCAGATGCTTACAATAAAATGTTTACAAGCCACTCCAGATGATATACCGAAACAATGTTGGAGATCTTCACATGCATGTGCAGTAAGATTAAATGATTCATAGAGAGAAAATCAAGTAATATATTTATTGTTCAAAGCCATAGGCAGAACAACGACTAACTGAAGTCCTTGAACTGTGTCCAGAAACTTTATTCGTAACAACCTTCATTGATGTTTCATTTTTAGCACCAGCCTCCCTAAGGTTTCATCTTTGGCAAGTAGCCTCATTTCTAATACTTTTTGCTCAAAGATTCCACAGAGAGTTTATTTCACGACTGAAATACTTCTATCCCATGCTTTGGAGAACAAAAAGGAAACTGTTCAAAAGACGACTCTGTAGTTACTATCCTAAAGCATACTTCCTTTTGAAGAGATCGGTTTGTTTTGATACATAAATTACAATAGTCATTTCGAAATTATAAATTGTTCATTATTTTAAAAAGAAGAAACGGATATTACTTTAATTACAGAGACCTCAGTTTAATAATATCAGAACTAGTATTTTTTTCTTAACAGAACATAAAACTGGGGCCAGTTTCAAATTCATTATTTTTCTTAGATATGCATTACATGTATTACTCCCTCTGCCATATTATATGTCTTTATAGAGAGCTATTCTTGTCTTAAATTATTTGTCATTTTAGATTTTCAATGCATCATTAATTGCACTGTTTTCAATTTTACCCTTTATCACTCCTAATTAGTTAGTTGTAAAACAATTAATGTCAAGGATATATTAGTATTTTTCTATGCTTTTTACTATAATCTATACACATTTATTGATTTTTTTAATATGTGTGCAACAACCCAAAACGTTATTTAAATTGGGACGGAGGGAGTAGTATATATCCATATACTGTTGAACCTCATAAATTAAGTTGTCGGTCTAAAGTTTTCTTCCAATAATGCATTTAAAAAATTGATCTCACTGTTAGAAAAAAATGTATTGATCCCATCCTTATTCTAGAAATCTGACTTCAACGTCACTTTTGGTCTTCTCTTGTTTTCATTATGCATTTTAAATTTTGAGCTTTAAAATTATTATGTGCTCATATTAAAATTAGGTGTATTCGCATTAATGATTTAGTGACTCACTACTGCAGCATACGGGATCCTTAGTTGTCATTATATATTGATACAACCTGTAAGGCCATTTGCTTCTACTAAAAATTGACAATAGGGTAACATCTTTTTGGATTACGGAATACGCATAAGACCGAAATTGACAATATGATAAGCAATTGTAGCATGCCACTCTCAAATTAAGAACAACTACTGCTGTGACACTGTCCCATTGTCATTTCTCAATCAAAGTAATTATTTACTTCAGAAAATAATTAGTTTCTTCTGGCATTTGCATTATAATGTTGGCAAAAAGGAAGAGAAAGGGAAGAATCTAAATGAGGCTTTGAATTTTTTAAGTTAATTGTAGTCAAGTAAAGAGAACCAAGAAGTATAAAGTTGCTGCGCCGTTCTGTATGAAGTACAAAGGCCACTTCCTTCAGACTTAAAAATGAAAGAACACGGCAAGGTTATGAAGTAAAATACCTTCACCAATTGCTGCTTGGCATCATGAAGTTCTTTGTCATAAATAGCATATTCTAGAGACTTCCTCTGCCGGTCAAGCTGCTGATACTTTTTCAATTCCTCTTTCTCTTCATCAAGCTCTCGAAGTCTGTCATCCAAGTATTGGACAACTTGAATAATTTGCTTTCTCTTATTACCTGCAAAAGATTAGCTGTCAGAAACAAAAACAAAACAACATGTCAGAAGCAACTCATGTAACACTTGCCAGTCTCCTGCATGATTTTCAAACTTTCACGACGTCTCTCCTCATAAACTCGAGTACCACCAATTTCCTTCAGCAGATCCAGTCGCTGTGAATCCTTCATCAATGTCAACGATGAAATCTGGGAAGAGACATATATCAGAAGGATGGGTAAAAAAATCAACCAAAGGAAACAAAAACAAGGACAACTTTGGCATACTTTTCCCTGCTGCACAACATAATAAGGATTAGAACGAGAGAATCCCGCACTTTCCAGCAGATTCATGACTTCCGTCTTCCTGAAAACTCAAAACTGTCATAGATTATTCAACGATCACCAAGGAGGTGATAGGAAAGAGACAAAAACTAAGTGTACAAAAATAATGAAGAAACAAGTAATATAATAAAAATATGATTCTGTGCAATCCAAGTATGCACTTACGTGATATGCTTTCCATCCAAGAAATATTCATCTTTCTTCACACCAATTGTTCTCCTCAGCCGCACTTCCTCTTTATCAACCTGTAGAAGGATAAAAAAGTAAATTAATCATGCAAGACAAAAAAGAACAATATTGAGAAGATGCCACTGCAATTTGGGGAGAGTTTATGACACTTACAGGAAAGTACACACGGAATACTATAGATAATCTTATAGAGAAAACACGTAGTTAAGTAAAAGTACATAAATTTGTGGCTACTTCTCTATTGATCCAATAACCATGATTTATTTCACATGGAAATCAAATGGAAATGAGTTATAATCCCATCATCTATTACTTATTGTAACGACCCAAACAAGTCAACGACGAGACGAACCCAGATTTTAATGAATTGAAATCACCTTTAGCCCAATTATATGGTTGTTTATTCATCATATAGTTCATCGGATACGTTAAGTAATCAGGTTTTATAAGTAGTTAAAAATAGTATGAAGTTAACCTATTGACACCAATTTTAACATTAGGATGGACTATTGAATTTCTAATACGATATCTATAATGGTATGAAGAAAAATAACTGAGACAAGAAAAGAAGTTCAAAATTGACATTGTGGTGGTCCATGCATTAGCTAATAGGCAAACATGTATTGATGTTGTTTTCCTGCTTCTGCATCTAACTAATATGTTTATTCTACAACTATTCACATCATTTTCCAATTACCATTTAATAGTCTTCTTAAACCTGTTCCATGTCATTTACTGTACATAAACAATATGCATCAACTTATACTTCCATGTTGCGAAAATAGATATATGAGGACTGCTTATGGAGTACTTCTGTACACTCATTTACTGCCAGGTAAGTTGTAGAAATAATTCCAACTACGAAACAAAAGAACTATATGATACCAACTTCTTTACCAAATATAGAAAGAGCTTATCAGCATTTCATAGCATATATCAAAAATAATATACCGGGATGCGATTGTCAGTGTTGTCAAACACAATTTCCACAAATGCGGATAACACTTGATGGCCTGCGCCTTCCTGACAAGAAAAGGAGCAAAGATTATTCAGTTTATGTACAAATTTTAGCAGAATTGATACGTGAAATATGAGAGAACCAGAATGTTTGATTGCAGAACATACATGAAGCAACGCTTGCCTTTCTTCGTTGCGCAAGTTATGGGACAGATCATTTATCACAAAGCGTATTGCTGTATATATAGAAGTTGATTCATCATCAAAACAATACTGATAAAACAGAACAACAATAAGGTGTCAAACCCTTAAAATCAACGTACCATGGAAAAAATTGGATTTTCCAGATCCATTAGCCCCAACTGCATAATACAAATCAATATGAATTACTTCTAGGAAATTCAACATCATTATATGGCAATACATAAGTAAGAAAACGAATACAGAAATAAGAAAGAGGCATAAGGGGAAAATATGATATACCAACACAGTTAACTTTGGGGCTGAATGTTTCAGTTGCAATTTGCTCCCTGTAACTCTTAAACCCTTCGATTACAACCTATAACAAAGATCCCATGCAATAAACAAGCAAGCACAATATAAAATGAATCAGGCAAAAAAAACAGAGAGAGGGAGAGTAATACATCACCTGCTTTATGTACATGATGTAATTCCTCGATGATTTGCAACTCCTCTGCAATTTGGCATGAGAACAGTAGCAAATTGGTTACAATCAGGACCCATAATTGGAATAACTACTTACAAAACTCAAATAGTTTCATTTTAGGACAAAAACTCAAATATTAAACAACACTTAATTCAGAGAAAATTCCAGAACCTGGTCTTTTTGTTCTGGATTAACCAGTATAACTGAAAGTATCAGTCAAAAATTCGAGGTAGAAGTACCCATAAATGCCTAAATCGAAATAAATTAAAACAAAATAGGCAAAAGGACCATATCAGAGGTTGAAAAATTACTACAATTAAGATAAGACACAAATGATAAACTGAGAAAGGGAGAAAAAAAAACATCGAGCAGAAACTGAAGTCTAGGGTTCTATACAGAATTGGGGCTAGTTTTTTAGTAAATTCTACAAAGCTAAAACATGTACAGAAGAACTCACCCGTCAGCGGTTGAAGGAGATTATCGTAAGCTCCACTCTACTCTGTAGTTTACCCACTCTGTGTTGTGCGCCAGTGCGTGTGTGTGTGTGTGTGTGTGAGAGAGAGAGAGAGATAGAGAGAGAGGGAGAGAGGGGGGGGGGGAGCGGGAGAAGAAGAAGAAAATGGAGGGAATTGACTTGACATTTTAAGACGCGATTATTTTTCAGCCGTGTAGTGTTATTTCCATTTTTTCAATTTCTCCAATTTCCTTTTTTTTTATGTTTTCTTTTTTCCTCCGAATTACAATTTTATCCCTATAACTAGCAAGGGTGTAACTGTTATAATTTTTGTTATTGGAGAGCTAATTGTAATACTTTCGGATTGGTAAAGGCTGCCAAAATTTCTTAAGGAGAAAGATTTTATTGAGAGTAAGACTGGAAATTACTAATATAGCCCCAGTATCTATTTTGATATTATTTTTTCAAATTATTTGTAATTAGTATTGCAAGACAGAAAAAAAAGGAAATTTTGAAACGAGAGAAGAGAGGGAAGGAGAAGAACGACGAGCAAAACTCCAACGCCGCTGAAGACGACCGCCACAACCGTCGCTGCCCACAACCATTGCCGCCACCGACGAAGAAGTAAGGATTTATTTCTTTAGTTAAGTTTTTTTGAAAATAAAAATGTGAAAACCATGAGCACTATTTGAGATTTTCTTGTTAGAATAATGAATATAAGCTGCATTGAGCACATAATTGGGAAAAGATGTTGATAAATGGATGATTTTGTTAAAGAAGCTTCGGTCCACACACGACATGCACATGTCGTTTTTACGGACCGATAACAACAATGTCTATGTTTTCTGGATTTTTTCGACGCTAAGTTGAATATCGTTCTTTTTTTTTTTTTTTTTTTTTGCCATTTCACGGTATTCTGGTATCTAGTATTTTTGAAAAAAATCGACACTTTTTGTTGTCATTTTGTGGCAACTTTTTTCGACACTCTAGTGTCATGTTGCTTGCAGATAAAACAATCTCAACCCTGCTTAAATAAATTTATTAAAAAAAAATCACTTTTCAGACACATACCATGTCAGTTGCTACTTTATATCCAACATTGAAACCAGATAGTAGAAAAACTAATTGATCAAACACCAGACCTGAATATCCACAAAAATACCTCTCAAATAAATTAATTAATTAATAAAGAATATCCACAAAAACTAGAAAAAGAAAAAAAGAAAAAAAAAATCTACCTAAATACCTATTACTAGTTATGATCTAAAGTTAGGAGAGAAATTGGTTAACTTACGGAGTTTTTCTCATCGTGGTCATTGCACGTCAGTTATCGACAAGGATTTTTCAATAATATCACTGCAATTTCACAAGAATATAAATAGTCAATATATAATCAGTTTATCGTCCCCCGAAGGCGAGCTAAAAGAAATAATAAGTAAAAATGTTAACCTCGTTGTGGGACTGGTCGCGCTCAACGAAATCCAAAGCTTCTTCAATGGACACAACGTTAACACGGCTCACTCTGTTTTTGTGCTCCACACCATATATCTTGTCAGCTACTTTCACAAGCTCAGGCCGAAACGTAGTAGTTATAAACTGAGTGCTTGCCGTGTCTGCTAAGCGACGAACCATGTCTACAAGAAACAAGTTAAAGATCCACAAAAAGCTAAAGCGGATTTAATTGAAAAGATTAGGGGGGAAAAAATTGATTAAGCAGAACAAAATCAGATGCCAGGATTTTGTATAATCGAAAGTTACAAACAAAAAGGCAATGCAATGGAAAAGGGAACTTGAGTGAAGAGCATATAGCAAAGGATACTTCCAACGGCAGTTCTGTACTGAGGATCAAGTGCTGCGTCTATCTCATCAAAAAGATAAAACGGGGCAGGATCACATCTTTGTATGGCGAAGATTAATGCCAAAGCCACCACAGTTTTCTGACCGCCGGATAATTGTTTCATCGACTGCGTCTCTCCGTGCCCAGTGAAAGAAACCTGATAACAAGAAACGGTTAAAAAAATTAGATTTAGATACAGGAATTGCTTTCAAAATTGCTTCAGTATTTTTCGACCTTAGCTAAATATAATGCAGAGCTCAACACACACAAGACTGCAGAAAAAAGTTAATTGCTTGCCTTCACTTTGACGCCAATGTATTTGTCAACCCTCCCCTCTGCTTCCGATGGTCGAGGCTCATCGTCATCTTGATCATTATCAAAGTCGTCATTATCCTGTAAACAAATCGAGGGTAACCCATATATAATAATGTAAAGTATCACTAATTACAGGGGAATAACAGCAGTACACAAAATTAACGACAATGAGAGAATATAATAAACCTTCTTCTTCATCATAACCAAAAATCCGTGACCTCCTTGCACAAGTTCAGAAAATACTTCTCGAAAATGCTTAGCCACACCTTTAAATGTACGCTCAATTGATTCATCCTTTCTCATATCCAAAACTGATATAAGTTCTTTGATTTTCTAATAAAGATGAACAGAAAGTCAAATTAGCCGCAAATGCTAACTACAACTACAAAAGAAATATAACGACCAAAATGAATAACTATACATCGTCACCAGCATCCAACTGCGCCTGTCTTCTCTGGAGCTCTTCTCTTCGGTCTGTGAAATTAACATATTGATCGAGAGCCTTTTTGTTCACATGGCTGAACTGTTGCAGTTGCTCATTACATTTGTGAAGCAGTTTGTACAGTTCTTTTATGCTTCTTCGCTTGTACCTAAAATTTGCGTAAAAGATAAATAAATCACAGAAGCGATCCACCCTAATGTACTGACTTATATAATGAAAATGTACAACGTAATCACTTAAGTCGTTGGTGAAATAGTAAAATTTCAGTTACGAAGATTACGTTTCAAAAGCATCGGAAGATAGTGGACCCAATTCCCGAATTTTCTTCGAGTACTCTACTTGCTTGGACAGATATATATTCTTATTACTCAGTAGTTGCTCCAGATCTTTCTCTTCATCTTGCAGCGTAGATTGGTACTCATCTTGCAACCTCTACATCAACAATGACTAATTTTAGCATCTACATAAGACACACACACACACACATGTGCGAACGACAAGATTATTCTACAATAGCAGACTACTTTTAGTTTCTCTTTTTCAATTTTAATTTCTTCCAGTTCCGTATTCTTCTGGTCTATACTCTTAGTTACTCCTGTGGACGATACAAAACATCTTAAGTCAAAGCAAAGTCAATCGAACTTCAGCTTAAATTTGACAATAAAGAGCATGAGGTCTCACGCTTGAGCTGTTGAGTCAATTGATCGATCGATAATTTTTCATGTGCTAATTCCTGTCTGTTCAGCGCTGCTTCTCTTTGTAACACGTCAGTTTCTGCAGATTGCTTTACTGCCTCCAACTCTTCTTTCCGCCTCACAAGGTTTGTGGAAAGATTCATCTCAAGCTCTGCTTTTATTGTTTCGGCCTGTGAATTGACAATGTCAAGTGATTACATTACACGAAAGCAAGAAAAAGTCAAATATCTGCAAAAGAGCTTAAATTAATTTCTTACCTCCATACGGTTACTCCTGCAGGTAATTAGCTGCTTCTTCAGATCAGTTATTTTAGGATTCAACCGAGAGAGCGACTCTTTCTCCTCTGGTGTCAAGTGATCAACAAGTTCAGTTCCCATTTCCTTTTCTTTATTAGCAATATTAGCTCTATTATGTTCTATCTGAGTCAATATGCTGTCGAGCGACTTCACCTGCAAAAATGCAACGAATGTTAAAAATGATCAAGGGATCGGATAAACAAAAGGTTAACTAACTTTCTTATCAAGTGACTTAGAAATGGATGGTTTTTGCTTCTCAGAATTTATAACGTCCTGCCTCAGTTGTTCGAGTTCAGATTTTTCATGAGCCAACTTGGCGCCAAATTTCTCCTGCTCTGCCACTAGTTCGTTGATTCTCTGGTCAGTCTGTGGGGGCATGTTCAGTGAAAACAAAATACCACAAGTCGAACAAGAATATTGCGTATACCGTACAGAAGACGGCGGAACGACACTTCAGAAGATGTACAAACATACTCACAAATTCAGAGGCATTTGCCAAGATGCCTAGATACAGATAGAGGTTTTGGTGCATAGTAAAGAAAAGACCGCAACAAGCATGACAAAAAAGATAAGTTTAAGAAGGATATTTTGAAGTTCGTCTCTGACTTTATTCAGTTCATCTTCCTTACTTATAATAGAATCCTTATTCTGTCTAATGGTGCTGACGAATTTCAGTTTAGAACGCCTATAATCATAATATCCACCGGTCATGCCACCTTTTTTGTTTACTTGATCACCTGCAGCGGAAGGGATAAACTCGTAATCATGACCCGGACCCAAAAAAAAGAGCAGCTGAAATACAAAACAAGATGAAGTTCAATTGCAACCTTCCAAGGTGATGCAGTCCAGACCATCGGTACGGGCAATTCTTGTAGCAACATCTAAATTTGGGCAAATAACCGTCTTTGAGAAAATCTAACAATTTGAAAAAAAGTAAGACGTGTACAATCATTTAATATCAACACTAGGAAACCATATTTCAAGAAAGTAACAACAGGTGCAGCATTCAGTGAAATAAACTGCAAACTATAATAAACAAGCATAATATTTCATATAAATTATTAATTACAAATTTTAATGGGTGAATTGCATATAAACCCATGACAAGGGGATTTAAATGCACATATGTTCAGACAAAAAAAAGTTTCGCAAATAAACCAATCCACATGTTTTTTGTCCAAAATACCCCTAATGATATAACTTACATCAATTTCATCCATTATACTCTAACTTTACCAATATTGCACATTGACCATGGATTTGAACAAATATATCACATTAACCCCATTTTCACAATTTTTTGAAAACATTTTTTTTTCTGATTTTTCGGGGCCGATCGCCGGCGTTGACTTTTTTTTGAATTTTTTTCCCCTAAATTACTGTGTTAGCAACACTATTATTGTCTGAGACAGTAATATTGAAGACCAAAACAGTAGTATTCATATTAACACAGTAATATTACTGTCGGATTACTATCGGAGACAATAATATTGCAGGCTGAGACTATGAAATTAATTAATACATTAATATTACTGTCTGAGACAGCAATATTACTGTCTCAGACAGTAATATTGCAGGCAATGACAGTAATATTAATGAAAATAGCTTTTCGAAAGAAAAAAAAAAAGGTTTTAAATAAAAAGTCAACGATGGAGACCGGTGCCACTTGCCGAAAACAGTATATGATGATCAGCCAAACAACAATACTGTGTCGAATTGCAACTTCAAAATATATTCCTACTGTGAGAGTAGGTTGTGGAAAGTACTAAAAAGAGGCTGACCTGGCCAAATGCTGAAGCATATTTCTCTAGGAACTCTAATTTCTCCAGAAGTGGTTCTACATTTGGTGGATACGTAACTAGTGGGACTTTCACCCTGTTCAATGGTACAAATGTCACCCGTCCACCTTTCTGTGCATTGAGGTGCCCGATTATCTTGGTTGATATATCATCGTTTTCAACTACCACATGAAATAAGCTGTACATAGAAGAATATATTAGTATAGCCATACCAAAAATAAAAGGAAGGTGTCAAATATTTAAAGCCACGCATAAACAATGTGTTGTCATCGGACGAACGAAGACATACAACCAATATTTGAACTCAAGAATTGTATTAACCTGTTTCCAGCAGTAGCTTCAACAGCTGTGAAAAACTTTTCCTCGCAGTCTAACAACTCAATAACAGCACCATGTACTCCTCCAATACCATGCTGATCACATATCCTCCTCACGGAACTCAATCCTCTTCTTATATCCTGAGCATGTTGATGGTACAATTATAAGCAGGATTCAATGTTGAGAGGAAGAAAAACAGGGATGTTGAAATAAAAAAACATAATGCTTTATCGGCTTGTATAAGAGACCTGCAGCAAGGTCACTTAGAGCAGAAAATTGATTTCCAAATATTTGTCTTTTCGACCCGGTTCCATTAACTCTGATTCCCCAGCTCTCACCTCCAGCTAAACCTTGATTAATCAATTTTGACAACATTCATTAACTGGGCTACTTTTAACTTGCAAATTTTAGTGAATAATGACGAAAATTTATTTCTTAGTTGAAAATATTCGGCCTTGAGGGACTTGATTCTTAAGTACTTTGTTCTAAGGGTCAAAAAAATCTTTAATACGATTATATGGTTTAATGATGCTAAATTTGATTGTCAAATTGTTTTAATAATATTTCATCAGCATCAGAAAAACTCTCTTTCCCACTCCTCACTCCGTTCTCGAGCAATGCACTTAAAATAAAATAATATACATAATACACATTTCCAACCATATTGTTTGAAGAAATGAATTGAATTCAAATAAACATAGTTCAATGACGCTATAACAATATGTTATCAATCCAATCATAGCACATAAATAACTCACTCCAGGAATTGCGTGATCACGGCTTTTCTCGGCTTTAGCAACCTCCGATTTAAGCCTATAAATCTCAGCAGAAAGTTCGCTCTCTTTCCGCCACAAAAGCCTAAGTATTCATGAACTGGTTAGACTCTACATGAAGAAAATTGTACAAATAAAACAACTAAATTGTTAATCATACTTCCGCTTGTCATGCAGTTCGTCTCTCTCCAATTTATACTGGTTGTATCCTCGTATGTATCCAGAAATTCGGGATTCTAATTCTGCAACTTCAGCTTTTCGAACCTTTATAGAGGCATCGTGCTCTCGGATATCTTTCCTGAGCTGATCAAGTTCTTCCCTAAGTTTTTTCTCCTGAAGAGAAAAACATTAAAATGATTTCTTTCTGATATTCAAAAGGATAAAATAGTTTGTGCTACAAAGTTGAAATTACTGAAACTACATAAATCGATGGTTTCATAAAATTGAAACTTTCAGATTAAAAGAGTGCTTGGATGAAGATAGCAATAAGTTGTTTATCACGACCATTGTCTATAACTGTAGATGAATGTCGGTATAGGAGCTAAGTTACCTACGTAACACCTTTTTTTCCCAAGAGGGTGCCAAATATAAACAAGCTAAAATATAACCACCACTCATAGCCCAAAATAATTACCTGTACTAGGTTTGAAGATAAAACTTGCTGATAGTCCTTAATTTCTTTCTCAAGCCACTGGTCGCGAGCTGCTTTAGTAGCAAACTGTGTCGCACGACCCTGTTTCTGGTACAGAATGCTAAGCTGTTTTTCGCACTCCATAATCCTACACAATAGTCAATACATCCAGATTTTATATTATACTCACCCAGTACATATTATCATTAATTAACATGAATGCGGAGCGGACAAAGCAAAATTAGTAAAGCGGTTGAAACACGATAAGAAGCAAACAGATGAAGAAGGCCAAGAAGATTATTCTTCCACTTCCATAATACATCCAATCAACCCTCCCTTGACGAACGGATGAAGGTATAGAAGTCAGGAGCTGATGCATGACGATTAGAAGGAAAATAGAGTAATGAATCACTTAATTATAGGCTTTAATGTAAGGATTATAGTAACTGTAAATAGAGTAATTAGGCATAGAACAAGGGATTTGTTATTATGAATTCGAAATCCATCGTCCAAATAATAGAGCCTAATATTATTTGAAACAGGAAACGATAAATTTCTCAAATAGATGAAAAAACATAGGTGGGGAATATTATGCGCTGCATTGCATAAATGGAAACATACTCTCGGGTCAAATTATCCTCCGCCCTAACATGCTCATCATACAAGAGCGTGATTCTAGTGAGTTCAGCATTGGATCCCTGAATTTCTTTATCCAAAAGCTCAAGTTGTATAGCAGCATCCTCCTGGAATACGAAACAGTACATCAGCAAAAGCTTCCGCTTACATATTACTTTAATATCTTATTGTTGTTCAAAGCCATAAGCTGAATAACGAATTCAAGAATTGGCATGCAAGGGTTAACAGCACCTTAGCTTTTATATTCCCTTCAACCTTATCTCGTAAGTCTTCGTCGTCAAGCTTAAGTTTCGCATGCTTCTTAATAGCTTCTGTCCTCTGTTTCTCTATTTCTTCTTTCTCTCTGCTCAAAATCTGAGCTTTTTTAGTCAGATCCTTAAGTAATTTGTCCGACTCCTTGCAATTTGCTTGGGCGTCTGAAATACTATCGTACATCATGGCAGATTTCTCCGAAACCTTGTATATTTCCTCTTCTATCTGCAAAAAATGACAACGTCTACATAAAGTCAGATGCTTACAAGAGTGTACTGAGTTTATTTCAAGACTGAAATACTTATTTCCTCGTGTTGGAGAACAAAAAGGAAAATGTTCAGAACGCTCCTTTCGACTTAAAAATAAAAGAAGACAGGCAAGATTATGAAGTAAAAAATACCTTCACCAATTGCTGCCTTGCATCATGAAGTTCTTTGTCATAAATGGCGTATTCAAGAGACTTCCTCTGCCGGTCAAGCTGCTGATACTTTTTCAATTCCTCTTTCTCTTCATCAAGCTCTCGAAGTCTGTCATCCAAGTATTGGACAACTTGAATAATTTGCTTTCTCTTATTACCTGCAACAGATTAGCTATCAGAAACAAAAACAAAACGACAACTCAGATACAACTCGCGTAACACTTGCCAGTCTCCTGCATGATTTTCAAACTTTCATGACGTCTCTCCTCATAAACTCGAGTACCACCAATTTCCTTCAGCAGATCCAGACGCTGTGAATCCTTCATCAATGTTAACAATGAAATCTGGGAAGAGACATATATCAGAAGGATGGGTCTAAAAATCAACCAAAGGAAACAAAAACAAGCATAATTTTGGCATACTTTTCCCTGCTGCACGACATAATAAGGATTAGAACGAGAGAATCCCGCACTTTCCAGCAGATTCATGACCTCCGTCTTCCTGAAAACTCAAAATTATCATAGATTGTCCAAATATCAACAAGCAGGTTACACGAAAGAGACAAAGACTAAGAGTACACTTACGTGATATGTTTTCCATCCAAGAAATATTCATCTTTCTTCACACCAATTGTTCTCCTCAACCTCACTTCCTCTTTATCAACCTGTGGAAGAAAAAAATGAATATGAGGCATGCAAGATAAATAAGAACGATATTGCCGAAGATGCCACTGTAATTTGGGGAAAGATTATGAATCTTACAAGAAAGTACACATGGAATCTTATAGAGAAAACATTTAGATTTGTAAATATACAGAAATTTATGGCTACTTCTATGAGTATCCGATAAACATGATTCATTTTCCATGGAAAATCAAATGGAAATTAACTATGATCCCATCATCTATTACTAATCGTAACCATCCAAATTCCAAACAACTCAAAGACAAACCGAACCTTTGCAAAAGTGAAATCACATTTAGCTCGATTATATGGTGGTTTATTCATCATATAGTTCACCAGAGACGCCAAGATATCAAGTAATACAAGTGGTTAAAAATAGTATAAGGGCTAACCCATTAACATCAATTTTAACATTAGGATGAAGTATCGAATTTCTAATGCCAATTTTAATATATGAAGAAATAAATAATTGAGACACGAAAAAGAAGTTCACAATTAATATCGAGGTGGTCAATGCATCAGCTAATTTGTAGAAATAAATCAAAAATAACCATATGGCAGCAACTTCAGTAACAAATAAAAATAGCTAATCGGCATTTTTCATGGCATGTCCGTGAACATGGAAATATATCATCATCAAAAAAAATACCGGGATGCGATTGTCGGAGTTGTCGAACACAATTTCCACGAATGCGGATAACACTTGGTGGCCGGCACCTTCCTGACAAGAAGAGAAGCAAATATTCAGTTTATGTCCAAAATTTAGCAGAATTGATACGCGAAAATCCGAGAGAACCAGAAGTTTCACTACAGAACATACATGAAGCAACTCTTGCCTTTCTTCATTGTGCAAGTTATGGGATAGATCGTTTATCACAAAGCGTATTGCTGTATATATATAATATATATAAGTTGCTTTATCGTCAAAACAATACCGATGAAACAGGAAGAAAAAAACAATAAGGTGTCAAACACTTGAAATCAATATACCATGGAAAAAGTTGGATTTCCCGGATCCATTAGCACCAACTGCACAATACATATTCAAAAATGAATTACTTCTGGAAAATTCAACACCGTTATACGGCGATACATGATCAAGGAGACGAATAGAGAAATAAGAAAAAAGGCATAGAGGAAAAATATGTTATACCAACACAGTTAACTTTGGGACTGAATGTTTCAGTTGCAATTTGGTCCCTGTAACTCTTAAATCCTTCAATTACAACCTATAGCAGAGATCCCCATGCAATTAGCAAGTGAGCACAATATAAAATGAATTAGGCGAAAAAGGAAAAACGTAATACATCACCTGCTTTATGTACATGATGTAATTTCTCGATAGTTTACAACTCAGCTGCGGAAGGGGATTGTCGTAAGCTTCACTCTACTCCGTGTTGGTGAGCGAGTTTCTGCGATTGCATGTGTGTGTATGTGTGTGTGTGTGTGTGTGTGTGTGTGTGTGTGTGTGTGTGTGTGTGTGTGTGTGTGTGTGTGAGAGAGAGAGAGAGAGAGAGAGAGAGAGAGAGAGAGAGAGGGGGGGGGGGGCGAAGGAAGAAGAAGAAGAAGAAAAAGAAAATGGTGGGAATTGAGTAGAGATTTGAAGACGGCGGTTCTTTTTCAATTTCTCAACTTTCTTGGCAGTGTTTTTCTTTTTACCTATTGTTAGGTTAAAAAAATCTTCCTTGTTTGTATTTACATTTACCTTGATAAAATTATGCATTGTGATTTAGATGGAAAAATCAATTTTTTTAAACTTCTAATTTTTTAGAAAAAAAAATGAACTTGAATAAATATTTTATTACGAAAATATATTTATTTATCTGGAAATAAAATAGGGCCATCACAAATATAGTTAAAACTTTTATAAATTAATACATGTCAGGACTTGCAAAATTTTATTAATTTAGCGATATATTAAATTATTATTTAAGCGATGTTGCTAATTTATCAATAATTAATTTATCGAGGCTTTATTGTATTTGAGTATTAAAATAATTTAGATAATTTTTAAACAAAAAATTGAACACGTAGACATACTTTAGGGGGTTATTTATAATTTAGATTTCCTAGTTTCTTATCTCTTCTTTTCATTCTGATACTTCACTGCAGGGTAAAAATATTGGCCATGTACCTTTTAAAGTAATCATTTAAATATAATTCTGTATTAAATTAATTATTTCAAAATTTAGCCAGGTGCCAGTAATTTACCATTTTGTCCAATTCAATGATTCAACCTTAACTCCATGTTCAAAACATCGAATTAGATTGCAACTGCACGAGAAAACAAAATAAAAATTACAAATTGCCGATTATAGCCTTACAGGTTCAGTTAGCAAGAACAAAATAAAAAACACAAAGAAAAGAGAAAAAGGAAAATTCATATCTCAACAAGACAATGGTAAAATTTTAATTGTGGGGTGAGGGGTAGTTTTGGCATATGCATACATAAACAGATAGCATTGATATAAAAGGAAAAATAAACAAAAAGAAAAAAAATGAGGCTATAATAATAATTTAACAACTAGCTGATATTACATTTCCACCAGCTTATAAAACACAGTAGGTAATTGTTCCCCATACTTTTTGCCTGTACTTACTTTTCAGATCTCCATAGATAACTTAGTTTCTTCAGACAAGGCAAAGAGGAACCTCCAACAACACCATTCACCATTTAGACCCCCCGAAGATTGCTGCAGGGGGGTAATCGCCCCCGTATATAGCCAAAACCGTTTGATCAAATAATATAAAATGAATTTACCTACCACCAGTTATTATTTCTTCCCGTCCCATCATTGCTATTGTTACCAAATCTCGAAGTTGAGTATCTGTGCTGATAATACCTGCTCGATCCATTCGCGGGCGAATTGCTGAAATTGAGCTTGTGGGTCCGTCTTGAAGAATGTGAGGTCGATGCGTAATCATCGTGCGTACTAGGTATTCTAGCTCTCCTGTCGTTCGAGCCAGCTGGTGATCTCCAATTATTATTTTCTTTGTTTTTACTGTAATAGTAATCTTCTTCAGGGTCTTCAGCTATCCAACCGCCTCTGTGTTTTGTTTTTGCAGCTGAAGAAAATTCGGTGTACTGAGATTTCTTCTTTTTCCACGGCTTGTCGAGGTCGTGTGGGGCTGACCTGGCTTCTATGCGGTCATCTCTATTCTTCTTCGAGGATCTCTGGTTAGGTGTTGATGGTTCGTGGATTTTTTTACCAGCCTGGTAAAAAAAAATAAACAAAAAGGGCCATTGTCATCGTTCTATTTGGGAATTTATTTTTTCAAGATTGACAATGAATTTCTAATCACTAGCTCTCATTTTCAGTTTATTGTTTAAGCAATTTTGTGGGTTCCAAATCGCTCTCGTTTGGACTCGATTGAAATTGTTTTAAATCCATTATTTTCAACTTCAATCCAAATGAAGCCTTGAGGAAGTTGGAGGCATACCTTCACTGAGTTCATGCACTCACGAGCAAAATGACCTTCTAAACCACACTTGTAGCATGAATAACTAGTAACTGTACCGTTTGTCTCTGCACGGTGTCCCATGCAAGCCTGCACGAATAAGATAATTATCAGATAACAAAATGGAAGGCAACAAAATCGAAGATGTCGAGTTCGATGGCAAACATGAATCATGAATCATGAATCATTCACAAGTACATTGATGCGCCCCACTACAAAAACATGAATCATTCACAACTACATTACATTCCTCACATCCTATTGCCAACTGGCAATGCACAAAAAGTAAAGACTGAAAGGTACCATATTCGGTATGCGGCCAATTAAAAGAGATTGAACAAGGAAATAAATCTACCACGTTCTCATCGTAATCTATATATTGAAAACTCAAATACAACAAAAAATTTCAAGACCTTAACCGATAAGTAATAAGATATGAATTGACCAAGTTAGGATGTAAACTGAACTTACCAGACCAGTATGGCCAGAAAGACCGCATTTATAACAGGTAACCTCTCTTGGACCAGAGTCACTATAATTTATACAACAGAGATGGCCAAAACTTCCACAAATGTAGCATTGTATTTCCTACCAAAAAAAAAAGATATAAACGAATGCCTCATTAAATCTGAAAAGAAAAACAAAATTCCAATAATTTATCAAAATAAGGACCTTGAGATCGTCAGGACAATAGTCACTTCTACATGAGAACATATCATGCCCCAAATCTCCACACTTTAGACACATCTTTGAACTCTTGTATTTCTCAGTACAATCCTTTGCACGGTGACCATGTTGCTTGCAGATAAAGCAATCTCGACCCTGCTCAAATAAATAGAATAGTAACAAAAAAATCAAACATATTGCATCAGAGAACAAACCTCTAAGCATCACATTTTCACACACACACACACATATATACATGTGTATGTATATAACATGAGAACTCAAGATAAACAACATAATCATTTGATTCATAATAAAGAAAGTCCAGTCATACACAAAGGTGTTTCAAAAGTATTCCAGATGGGATATGATCAAAAGTGTGAATGTATTATGGATATAATGTGATCAATGCTGACATGCCTCCCTCTTCCCTCCCTCTTTTTAGTAATGTGTTTTCAAATCATTGTTTCGACCAACCTATAATACATAGTGCATGGTAATGTATTTACAGTCTAGGCAAATGACAGAAACTGTCTTTGTTATCTACCTTCAATAATAGATTTTACTACAAACTCAATATTTCTGTTAAAAGAAAAGGCAAGGTCAAATGGAGGATTCAGCAAGAGAGACACGCAAGGACAGCAGAATCTACACTTACGAAACCAAATTCACACACATAGCTAGATTGCAATATTGACTTAAACATTTTACAAAGGAAAACCCCAGATTGCTTATCATCAGTACAGTTATGTTGTTCTATAGAATCTGTTTAATAAGAGAACCATATATCAAGAAGAAGGCAAGAGGATTTGTGGGGATCAAGAAGTATTGGGATCTAAAACCCAAAAACTGCTTATCACATAGGAGATACAGATGAACATAAAACAGTTGCAAGATCTTTTAAAACAATCGTAGTAAGAGTAGTGGTAATCGTAACATAAATAGAATAAGTCTGTCGAGCACACACCTTGGTACATTGCTTTGCATTATGTTCAAAACTCCCGCAAACAAAGCAAGGTTTCTTCCGCCTAGCTGAAGTACAGTTGGCAATCGTATGACCTTCTTCCCCACAATTATAACATGCTCCCCAACTGTTATCTGGAGCATCAAAGTACCTAGGCCCCCGCTGACATCATGATAATCATCATAAACACTTACGGTTATCTAAAAAATGATGCTTGAACACAAACTACTGAAACTCACAAGAAGCTTCCTCAGGACAACATTGTCCTTCGCCTCGACAGGATTCGTTTCAACAGCTTCAGTAGAAACCTCAGCAGCTTTATCAGTTTCCAGGTTCTCATAGTTTTTCACATTGTCCACCTAAGGCCGATAGGAAAATTTAATAGCTCAGACAACAACACTAACATCCCAATTTGATCAATTTAAAAGAAAGAAATAACGTAAAATAACCGAATCATTATAATTACATTCAGTGGAAAAATTTCCAACTCTTTTCTTATCAGAATGAAACTGACATAAATGTTCAACGAAAAGTATTCTCTACAAATTTGAAATTCGTGGTATAAATCGTGCTTTTTAAGAAGGCAGCATCTTCGTTTACTATATATTATCTAACCAGCTTCTTATGACTAATATGATCTCTATAGACTAATAAAAACAGCTTCAAGCTGAACTACTACCAGAAACAAATCCCCGCAGAAATCTCTAAACCCTGTATCTATCTCACTTGAAACCTGAGACATGGTCAAGTTACTTTATTAGCAAAAAAAAATACGATTCCCATTCACAAACCAACCACATTTAAGTAAATAATAACTTTCTAATAGAACAATTTAGAAAATAAAAATAAAAATCAATGCTTACGAAATCTTCAGGAACTTCAATTTCCTTGCTCTTCTTCCTCTTCTTCTTCTCCTTCTTCTTCTTCTCCTCTCTCAAATCCGTAACAACAATTTCAGAAGCGCCGCCGCTGCTACGGGGATCGCTACTGCCACGCCGTTGCTTGAATTTTTCAATGATTTTCAAGCTGAGATCTTCATTGGCCTCTGCATCGTCGTCACTGTTCGCCGCTTCAACTGCAGCTTTCCTCTTCCTTTTATCTTCTTCCGACGAAGTGTATCTCTCCGCCTTCGCCGTCTTCTCTCTCCTCCCCATGCCGAACTTAATCACTGTCGACGATTTCGCAGGTCAATTACAGTGAAGAAGAAAAAAAAAAGTAGATGCAGCGGGATTAGCAGTGGTGGAGCGATCCAAACCCTAACCCTAATTTTGAGGTGCAGAGTCGGAAAACGATAACGAGATTAGAAACTGAGGAAGACACTACGCTGGGCCCAGTTGGGCTTTTTTCAAGGTCTATTCTTTTCTAATGCAAGTCCAACAATAATAATAAGTGAATATTATTTATAGAAAATATTTTTTATAGAAATTAAAATAAGAAGTGAATATTATTTATAGAAAATATTTTGAAAAATTAATTCCAACAATGATAATTATATTTTACAATAAATATTAGTAAATTTTATTTCATCAAACTTGAAGTTTGGGTTTCAATCCAACCTCTATATCCCAACAATCATATTATAAATATTTATCATGAAAGTAAAAAAAGAATATCATTTAAAAAAAATCTTTGAATTTCAATTTGAATGATATTATTTAGGCTAATCAAAATATTATAATATAGTAGTGTTTACTTTTTATTTATTAGTAGTTAATTCTCGATGTTAATATAATTATTTTGGAAAAAAATAATATAATAAATTATATTTTAATAGAGAATAATCATATACTCATAAATGCAAATTATGTTTCTTAACTTTTAGATTTAATTTAGGAAAAATAATCTAAACTCAAAATTTGTCCATAGATTTGTCTTGAAATTGAATAAGTAGATGTCTTCTATTTACAATGAATAGTTTTCTGCGGTTTTTTGTATTAAAAATAAAAACATAAAAAATGGTGGAACAATTCGATAGAAAACTAAGAAAAAACGAGCATTGTCTGTGGTAGACACTAGTCTGAGTTATGTTCAAATTTTAATAAACTACTCGTGTTCTGACAAATAGTAATGCGGTATCCTGGCAAAAATAAATAATGTAAATTATATCCTAATATGTGATTAAGCGTCCTACATTAAATAATTTATTAAATAAACTATCCTACTATATGATTTTAATTTATCAAATTTTAGACTAATTGTTTTGTGTTAGATTTTAATTTATTAAATAAAATATCCTACATCAAACGTCCTGCATTTATCGAGTCCCTTGCAAGAAACGTGTAAATTATATACTACTTTGAAGAACTGGACCTCCTATTTTATTAATTTGGCCCAAACTTAAACCTATCAATTATAATCATGAAGAACTAACAAGTGGGCCACATAAAAAATAGGCCCACATAATGGCAAAATTCAACTTATATTATTATCACTTTGATAAAAATAAATAATAAATAATAAATATATAACATAAAGTATTTTAAGTGTCAGATAAATAAGAACCACAAGCACATAATCTTCTTTTAGTTTCTCACAAACATGGCATTCAATCTGTCATCCATGCCAAAATCCGGTTCATTTGCAAGGCCAATTCCACATTTGCAACTTTGCAGCCTAAGTAGCAAACATACAATAGTTACAAAGTGTAGCTCGAGCGAGCCATCGTCTCCGGACACGAAATCGGGAGCTGAAAAATGGTCGCGACTCGAAATCGGCTCGCCCATTATTGTGACGGAGGCCCCACAGTTGCTCAAGACTGCAGCTTCGGTCCCTTGTTTGCGCGCCAATTCCGGTTTGGTCAAACCAGGCGATGTTGGAAGGTATAACGTTTTTTTTTTTTTTCGTATTTGATACTAACTATATTGGTTTTTTTTTTCTACAAGTATGGATATGCATTCACATTGAATATATGGACTGGCAACTTGTAATTTTAAAATATATAATGGACTTATTTGTAACAAAAAAAAAATCGAACTTCGATAATACTCCCTCCGTTCCTAAATAAGTGTCTCTTTTCACTTTTCACAAAGATTAAGAAACTCAATAAATATATCTTGATTTTAGAAAAATCATATAAAAATGACTAAAACAACCTTTATTATTTAATGAATTATAAGAGAAAAATAATGATTAGAGTTTCATTAATAAGGTTAAAACAGGAAAAATGCATTTAATGCAGTATTGGAAATCTAAAGTGACAGATAATATGGAACAAAAATATTTTTAAAAAGAGACAGTTATTGTGGAACAAAGAGAGTAGTTTACATAATTTATCTAATGAATAATTGGTGTCCGATTTTACTTGCAGGATTGTGTCGAGGAAACCAAAGGATGTATGGGCAGTTCGTGTTAGTGCTGGTACTTATCTTATAGATGCCAAATATTTCAAGCCATTAGAACTTGATGATTAGCTCATTCATTTGAACAAATTGTACAAATGTAATTCTCACGACTCGTTTATTTTTATTTTTTTACTTACATAATCGTTTCGAAGTTCGAATTGCTATATACGCAATAAATTCTCTTTATATTTCCAACTCATTATCGATCCATGTAAATTCACAGGGGGCTCAATTGGCCTCTTCTAATATACTTCATAGCAGACCAACCCGCTAGATTGACTAACTATTAATTTGTGCTGGCTTTCACATGCATCAACGATACTTTTTGAAATTACTTTGACGATCAAGTTCGTTATAAAAGCTAAGTAGGGGTTTAAACTAATAAAGTCGAACAAATAACACATTTAATTAACAATGCGCCAAGATGAAACAAGCAAATGAAATTCGAGTTGCATATTTTATCATTCTTATCAATCGAGCTCAAATTTGAGCGAGTTTCATTTATAAATCGAACAAAATACAATGCAATTTTTTGTTCGTTATACGGACAACTGACAAGTCGAACTTAATCTAAATTTTAAGTAACGATATCGAATTGAATATCAAGCAGTTTGATTTGATTTTTCATGTAAAATATTGGTAAAATGGAAGAGGACTTGGCAGATTTTCCATATTATAATAAAATAACTTCCATTATAGGAACTCTGAAGTAATTATATATTGATATTGAGTTTAAAATAAAATAAAAAATTGAATATAACAGATACTGTATTTCTTCTTAAAATATGAGATATACTTTTTAGTTTTTAGGTTATTCAAATTATTAAAATATTAATTAATTTACCAATTCACCAACGAAATCCCCAAAACACCCCTTTCTTCTTTCCCTACCACCTTTTTCCCCCCTTTGCCCGAACACGTCTGCACAAATCCAATTAAATTCACTCCAATTGAGGTGAAATTCGAGCACACAGATTTCACTCAAACCTCTCCTCACATGACTGTAATGGCTTCTCCTCCCCCCAATGAGGTTCGTCAGCCCCCTTTCTTCCCCGATGCACACTGAAACCTCCAACTCTTTTACTGTGTGTGTGTGTGTGTGTGTTTTCGCGCGGACAACGCGCTCACGTCTCTGTTTGTCTGTTTCCTTTTTAACAATCCCTGGCTGATTAATTTTTATTTATTTATTTATTTATTTATTTATTTATGTTTCCTGGTTCGTTTTCTATTGCTGTAGTAGCGATCAAGTGAATGGCGTTTGTTTGTGCGTGGTTTTTATTTATTTTGTTTTGTTTTTTTTCGGCAGCAAGAGGATGAGGATATGTTGGTTCCGCGATCGGGATTGGTTGAAGGGCCTCAGCCCAGGGAAGGTAACTTAATTGGTGATTGCTGTTTCTGTGTTTTTTTTTTTTCTCTGTCAATTTTACTACATTGAAATGAAAAATATATATATATACATGTATGTATGTATCCATCTGTTTACAATTGATTTTGGCAACTCTTATCATAAACTAGGGCACGGAAAGTTGAGTATCTGATGGTGTGTAGTGATAAATATATGTACTTGTATGTATTGTCTGGTTGTACTTTATGGGAACCAGAAGTTTCTATCGTTTGCTTTAATTGGAAAAGAAAGTAATTTTCTAATGGAGATATCCATAAATAGTGGGAAAGAGTTGGTCGTAAACAATTAATTATGCAGCACATAAATAGACATATTTGTTTCTTTGCCGTGCATAATTTTTTAATGTATCCGGAATTGGTATGTGAGGTTAAATGAATATAGTGACGTTGTTATGTCTTTGTCGTCTTCCTTTATTGCAGTATTAATTAAGAAATGAGAGAGAACTAAATGCTGTTCAAATTCTATTACCTTTATAGGAATCTAACTTCATGGACGCATCATTGATAAAAATTTTAATTTTTTTTATTTTAACTTGACTGTTTTTCATTTTCGATCTATTTCTCGTAGCATCAGAGGCAGCAGAGAATACTGCAGACAATCAGCCAGCAGAGGATCCTCGCACGGCCAAGTTTTCTTGGAAGATTGAAGACTTCTCTAGGTCGAGTATGAAGAAGCTATACTCTGGAGTATTTGACCTCGGTGAATACAAATGGTAATTTTTTTTAATGGATACAAATTGGGAGCATCATTTGATGATTAAAACTTTTTGACGAGCCTAACGGTGGTGATTGGTTTCCCTTTATGCTTCAGGCGGATTCTTATTTTTCCGAAGGGGAACAATGCAGAATTTCTATCCATGTACCTGGATGTTGCTGATTCTGCTTCCTTACCTTATGGATGGACTAGATATGCCCACTTCAGTTTGACCGTTGTCAATCAAGTTCATAGCAAGTATTCAGTCAGGAAAGGTACTTCAAATCCTTTTACAGTTTTTGTGGCTAAATAACCCCACTAATAAACCTTTCTTTTACACTGTATGCTATTACCTTGGTTTGCTAGAACTGTGGTTTTACCATGAATTATATGGGTTGGAGTGAGAGAAATTTATCCAATCGACAACAGTCCTGATTTTTTTTTTTACTGGGGGATGTATGCACATTGCATGTCATTTAAATTTTAGTATGTGCACTTCTTATTTTTTAAAGGGGTCTGATTGAATTGGGAAAACTACTTTCTAGTTACCCCTCCATACTGTACAGCACACAGTGACATTGTGACTTCAAGCGCAGTAACAAACTTATATAGTTTCTTGTCATTAGTTCGTTCCTTTTGAATTGAGAGAAACATGTTATTTGTGTCAATTTGATCATCTGGCTAGTCAAGATTAGCTAGAGGATTTTATTGATAGTTCTAAGAAGAAGTTTAGTTAACATCAAGCTAGAGGATTTTGTAGATAGGGCCACAGCCTCATTATATATAATTTTCATAGTTTCAAGCATGGATCGGCAGTATAAGTGCGAACATATACTTTGAGAAAAGATGCGTAAACCTGAATACTACGGGTGTCATGATCTTCATCTTTAATGTTGTCGTTTTCCCTGTTGAGGATAATTTCTGTTTATTGGTTTTGATACAATGCTATAACACATTGATTGGACATGACTGTATGAATCTATTTAACAAAATGATGATACACCAAAACATCTGTGGCAACTGCTGGCATTTGGTGTTTTTTGTCTGTTATGTGTGTATTTGCATAGAGTAAACATCAAATGATGGGTTTGAATTTATTTCAAACAAAGACAGATTAAGCTGAGTGAATGTGGGTAAAATTGACTTAATTGCAGTTGGTGAACTCTTTTACTTACCATGCAGAAACACAACACCAATTCAATGCTCGAGAAAATGATTGGGGGTTTACATCCTTTATGCCACTTGGTGAACTCTATGATCCAAGTAGAGGTTATCTTGTCAATGACACCTGTGTAATTGAAGCCGAGGTTGCAGTCTATAAAGCCGATCCATGGTCATACGATTCAAAGAAAGAAACTGGTTTTGTAGGACTCAAAAACCAAGGGGCTACCTGTTACATGAACTCTCTCCTCCAAACGCTATACCATATTCCTTATTTCAGGAAGGTTAGGTTCTTTGTCAGTGGTTTGTGTGCTGTATATGAGTTGTTTATATCAAGCTCTTTTATTCACCCCCCAAATGGAGTCATATCTTTGATTGTATATTCAGGCTGTATACCACATGCCAACTAACGTTAATGACATGCCATCTGCAAGCATCTCTCTAGCCCTTCAGAGTCTATTTTACAAGCTACAATACAGTGGCAACAGTGTTGCGACAAAGGA
The DNA here is from genome assembly GCF_056151865.1 of Erythranthe guttata. Classification (NCBI taxonomy): domain Eukaryota; kingdom Viridiplantae; phylum Streptophyta; class Magnoliopsida; order Lamiales; family Phrymaceae; genus Erythranthe; species Erythranthe guttata. The sequence goes on from NC_142546.1 coordinate 21,628,498, forward strand.
GTTGACAAAATCGTTTGGATGGGACACATACGATGCTTTTTTGCAACATGATGTACAAGAGCTCAATAGAGTTCTCTGTGAAAAGCTTGAAGAAAAGATGAAGGTCCTTAGATATATATTACACTTCTCCTAATTACTTCAAACTTGGATATTGTTCTTAACTAACTATTGTCATGCTTCGGTAGAGAACTGTTGTGGAAGGCGCTATACAGCAGTTATTTGAAGGTCATCATATGAACTACATTGAGTGCATTAATGTGGACTACAAATCTAGTAGAAAGGAGTCGTTCTATGGTATTTGACCTTGAACAAGATTTCAACTTACATTGCCCTGACTGTTGTGTTTTCGCTTGATCTCTTTGAACACTTTTATCTTTTTGTGTGACAGATCTTCAGCTTGATGTCAAGGGCTGTCATGATGTCTATGCTTCATTTGATCAGTATGTTGCTGTGGAACATCTCGATGGCGATAACAAATATCAAGCTGAACAGCATGGTTTGCAGGTTTATTTCAAGCGGATTTCATAAATGTTGTGTTGCCTGTTAACTAAAATCTGATTGATTTCATTTAACCTTATTCAATGTAGGACTGTCCTATTATCCTGTTTATATATGCCATAAAATCTGTGTTGTGCTGAATAACCTTCTTTCAACTGCTGCTATGTTATTGTAGGATGCTAAGAAAGGGGTCTTATTTATTGACTTTCCCCCAGTTCTCCAGCTTCACCTAAAGCGGTTTGAATATGACTATGTGCGTGACATTATGATAAAGGTGAGCAGTTAAGAATAAGATGTTCTTCCAATTTAACGGGCCTGCCTGATTCACTGTTTCCATTATGCCTACGAATAGAAAGAGATGAGGTTGATATGGACATTCGTCCAGTTCAATGTTTTTTTTAGCATTATCATGTGGATCAGGTGTGAAGCATGGTTTCCTAATTAATGGGCAAAAGTTGGTTGATGGAAAGTAACACTCTGCCAATAGTCAAACTCATTGTCTCGGGCTTAGCACACTCTTGGTTATGGATACGATACAGATAACATTTGCAGTATAGAGGATGAAATGATCTAGATTAGATACCCATATTTGAATGCACTACTTGTATTACAATCAGTTCATGAATCCAGGTAGTCGGCCTCTTCAAACAAAACTACCTATATTGAAGCGTAATATTGGTGCCTAATACAGTCTAGTGGTTAGACATGGCAAGAGCATAGATTAACATTTATAGTTTTGTATCACCTTTATTTTTATTTTGTTCATTATGCCGTTTATTATATCATCTTCCTGAATTCGCGATGTTTTCAATAAAACTGTGTCATACCACTTATTATGTTATCCCTCATAAATCCCGTAAGGTTTGAAATGGCAACTTACAGATGGATTGTTGGTTCACGGGCAACCTAGGTCTCATCATTTTGGAAAACACAGAAGCCATTTAGTTGATTCTTAACCCTATAACTTTTTTCACACTAGGGGGTGTATAGGTGATTTCGGGAGTGAGCGTGTTGGGGCCTGGGTAAGTATTACCATGGATATTGTGACATACCTGTGCTATTTGGCATTAGGGTGTAAAAGAATGAGCAAGTTTGTTGGCTAAATCCATTACTTAAAGCCGTTATCCCTGCTTTTCAGCTTATCCGTTCTTTCTCTGGGGGCTTCTTAAGCTGTTATTACTGTTGAAACTCATCATAGAAGCTCACTTCCATGAGTGAACATTTGACACATCAAAAGATGTGCGTGCCCACCTCCCTTGCCTCCGGACTCCTCATACTGCATTTGTTACTGTACGGGGTTAGAGGTGGTCCTGAAATAAAAGCTCTTGGTGTTAATCGATATATTATGTGCTAGTGCTTGAGTACGCGCTGTTATAAAAAGGAAGAGAGCTAGAAATTATCCCCTCAAGAATGATGTGATCTCGAGAGTAATTAATCTTCTTGATTCTGATGATGCAGATAAATGACCGCTATGAGTTCCCTCTTCAACTTGATCTGGATAGGGAGAATGGCAAATATTTGTCACCAGATGCTGATAGAACAGTACGCAACCTTTACACACTTCACAGGTCAGATGATGAGATGTTATTTCCTATTTACTCCTTGTACCGATTTTCAGTGAAGAATCTACTATGTTATTCACCATTTTGTTTGGATTAAGTGGTCGCATTTTGCTTCGATGTCTGAGTTCATGTCTCCTTCCACCCTAGATCATCCTTATATATTTATATCTAAACCTGCTTGCGTAAGAGGTTTAATACCAATACGTTCTATTTTGATGTAAATGTTTTCCATTGTGAATTTTACTTTTTCCTGACTTGCTATATTTTTATTAACTCTTTGAGTTGAAGAATTATCTTGCTGCTTCGCTCATGCTTGATACAAACATTATATGATATTCTGAAATGAACTTATTCAAAATAATCATATACAATCCTACAACCATTCCAAATCATACAATCAATTTGAGACACACATAAGTAATTTGGGCTTTAATGTGTTTGAGGTGGTATTTAGTCTTTCTTTACCTATCTAGAATATTTCTTATCATCCAGCTGCAAAATTTTGAATGTTTCCAACTCTTCCGTATGTTCTGACAACTTTGACTGTTTGCAGTGTTTTGGTCCACAGTGGTGGGGTGCACGGTGGACACTATTACGCCTTTATTAGGCCAACTCTTTCCAGCGAGTGGTATGCAGTTTAAGCACAGATTGCTCAGCATGTATAAATCACAAAATAAATACATACTTCTAAATCATTTTCTAATCAGCCTTCGGCAAGTCCTCGGCAAGTCCATTAATAAATATGATGCATCTTGAATTCACAAGTTCTCTTCCCTCTTTTATGCATTGTTCTTCGTTCTGGAGTTGTTTTGTGATGTCAGATTTGTTCTCTTGCTGATAGGGTGGGATCTTATGTCCAAATTTCTTGTCAATTCTATGAGCCTAGTCAAATTATAGGTAGTTGCCATTGTTCTCTTGTGTAGTTAATTTTTGTGCCAAAATTACATAGGCATCGTCTCAGGCATTTTCTCTGTCATTTCTCTTGATGAAATTCTAATGGTTCCTGGTTGAATCGGGAAGTTTTTATGAAATCCGAATTGCTTGAACAAGGATCATCACATATATATATATAATTCATTTTGTACTGCACAATGCAAATAATCCTGAATGGCTTTCAGGTATAAATTTGATGATGAACGAGTGACAAAAGAAGACATGAAAATGGCTTTAGAAGAGCTGTATGGTGGTGAAGAAGAAGTAAGTTCTCCATAATGTCGTAGTTTCTTCCTTCTTTTTTAAATCGATTGCTTTATTATGCTTGTCTATCTTCTAATTCGTTGACAACTTAACCTTTTTATTTTTCTTCTCAGCACTTGATGCAGGCAAACCCGGGAATTAATAATACTCACTTCAAGTTTACGAAGCACTCTAATGCTTATATGCTGGTATATATACGTGAAAGTGACAAGGATAAGATAATGTGTCAAGTTGAGGAGAAGGACATTGCTGAACATCTTAGGGTTAGAAGCTACCAACATACGATTTTGCTTAATTTTGACAACTGACCCATTCCTTTTATTTTCTTGATATATTTGGTTACTAAAATTTACAATGTTTCTCAGGAGAGGCTGAAGAGAGAACAAGAAGAAAAAGAACAAAAAAAGAAAGAAAAAGCTGAAGCACATCTTTACTCAATTGTGAAGGTAATTTTTTCATAATTCTTGGGCAGAGCAACTATTTGTTTCTTCATCTTCTCCATTTTAACTTACTTGCATAGTTGCATTCTATAAGATAATAGTGCGACGTTTTCAGGTTGCATGCGATGAAGATTTTAATTGGCAGATTGGGAAGCATGTATTCTTTGATTTAGTGGATCATGACAAAGTTAGGAGTTTTCGTGTCCAGAAGCTGATGCCGTTTAACATTTTTAAGGTACATAAATCTTGCTTCGTACTAGTTCTTTCTATTAGTGATGCAATGTGTTGTATCTCTTCATATAAGAGAAAAACCTAGTTGGTAGAGAAATCATCCTTTATGATAAGAGTAAGCTCTAAGCTTGCAGTATTTGAGGTGACTAGTGTCAATATTTCACTGAATTGTAATGGATTCGTTCAATTGGAAAGTTATTAATACCAAGAAGCTAGTCCTATGCTCGTTCCTGGTATGGATATAAGCAGGTATGTATAAGGAGGGTTTATATTTTCCTAAAGTAGCTAGTCTTTATTCGTTTTAGCATATTCCAAAACTCCCACTCTAAACTTTCCTAATGAGTGCTTTGGATGTTTTTCTACTTAAGATTAAACTTGGTTTGGTGAACTGTGGTTGTCTTTAGGTTTATCATGACTACCGGTGGCTGTGCGAGGCTGTACGCTGAATTGCTCCACTGGGTAAAATCATTGATGCCAGTCTGAGCCTCGATATAGAAAGATATTGTTAAGAGTACTCTCAATCAAATAGAGTTGCTCCTCCTGCGTCACGTCATTGAGGATATACTAGATAAATATGTAAATTTTTTGGAGATTAACTTGGCCCATCACCTGAAACTATGCCTTAGATAGAAACTTAACAATGATGGATGTTGCCTCTTTAAGATGTACATTGTAATTGAGAACCATCAGAACTCAACTAAAGTTAGAACAACTTGGAACTGGGAAAATATTCTGTTTTAGTAGAATTGCAATTCACTGTTCACGTGCTACAAAACTGATGGGTAGATCCGCAAGAATATTCAAGAAAGTGGAATTAATTTGTGCTGCGCCATTGGTGAAATCCTTCTAGTCCAGACTGGACTTTTTTCTTCCAATATATAAGATAAGAGGACAAAGGAACGCTGGAATGTCCCAATATTGCTGATATTTTTTGCTCTTTCAAGAGTACGTAATATATAGCACGTATAGGAAAATGTACATATAGGAAATTTTATAAGCCATTTTTGTAGAAAAACACATAATGTAAGTGTCAGTAAATTTGATGATTTCTTATGTACTATTGAGTATACTTCTTTATTGTCAGATCTGATTCTTCTGTTTTACCGTCGTCTTTCTTTTTACATATTATGCGTCAATAACATTTTGCTCTTCTGGAAGTCAAATACTACGTTCTCTGTGAATTATGTTCTCAAGTAACTTGACCCATATTACATGCTAGTATCCCTTGATTATCAAATCATTGAAGTTTTGATTACGATCATTGTCATTGTTAGTATTAAAATATCAGCTAATCTATGCTAATTCCAGGAAGAGGTTGCAAAAGAATTTGGTATACCAGTACAGTTTCAGCGATTTTGGCTGTGGGCAAAGCGCCAAAATCACACCTATCGTCCAAGCCGTCCATTAACACACTTTGAGGAGGCACAAACTGTATGCATCTTTGCTGCTTACTAATTTATCACTTGCTAAATTGTCACATTTTATTCCTCACCGTTTTGACTAATATATGTTGTTGGGTTCTTATTTTGTATTTTAATCCATATTCGTCATTGAATTCAAAGTTGCTCCGCAAGTTTAGTTTGTTTTCTTATTGGTGATATTATTTGTGATCAGTTTTACTAGCTAATATAACTGTGAAAAAGTATTTTGCACTAGGATTTATTAATTCAAGCCTTCATTCTAGCATATATAGGTTTAAACTATGGTACCAGCATTATGGAGTTACTCTTTTTATCCTCCCCCAGGGCCAGGAATTTAATTTTTTTTTCTTTCTATTATTAGATTGTGTTGCATGTAGATTGTAGACAATTAAACAGTAAATTAACTGTGTTGGTTTTTTAGACCTTATGACTTTTTTAAGTTTACCAAAAACCCAGTGCCTTATATATGAAGATCGTTGCATATTATATTTTAGCTATAGGTATATACTTGGTAATATTCTGTGGAGGTTGCACTGATGCTTTATATTTGAGCTTATGTTACTCTGAATTTTTTGTTTACCATGCATGGCAGAACATACATGTTGACATTAACAAACATGTTGTATATAACTTCTATACATGATACAAGTCCTTAGCGACTAAAGCAAAACCACTGTTTACTTACAAACTAACTATAAGTATGTTATGCCATGCCCAACTTCGAAGTTGCTTATATATGCTTTCTTGGGTAGTATCGATTATTGATCCTAATATACTGCAGTCACATATCAAAACTTGATTAAAAATATCCTAATATTAACTTGTGTCCCTGTACACAGATGCAAACAGAAGACACTAATTAACTAAATCTTCTGTATCCTCAAGTTATTAAGTTGCATGTAAAAAGGATTTAAAATATGATTAATTTATCATACAAGATAACCATTATCATGATTTCGTGTGAGCCAAATGATATACGTTATCTGCATCTTCATTTCAAATGGTTATGTGGTTGTAGGTTGGACATGTGAGGGATTTATGTAATAAGGTCCAGAATGCAGAGCTGAAGTTATTCTTAGAAGTAGAGCTTGGACCGGTAATCGAACTGTTCCTATACAAGCTGAAAAAGTATCGTTAATTAACCTTCCTGTTTAATAACTATTGTTAATGAGTTTCTATGTTTTCATTTAGGACTTGAGGCCTATCACTCTTCCTGATAGGGTGAAAGATGACATTTTGTTATTCTTCAAACTTTATGACCCTGAGAAGGAAGAGCTTAGGTATTCTTCTCGTTCCTGATCCTTGTTTTTACTTCTTATATGGATTACAGCATCTCTGAAAATAGAAGAAAGGTGAAGCTAAAATCACCGTCTGTTGCCATTAAATTTAATCTTCATAATATGCCAGATATGTTGGAAGACTTTTTGTGAAGGACATCGGCAAGCCAATAGATATATTGACTAAATTAAATGAGATGGCAGGATATGCTCCTGATGAAGACATTGAAATTTATGAGGTTTGTTGCAATTTTCATGCCTAAATTTGGTCTTCTCTCTGCTGGCTGTATTTAAATTATTTTAACTCCCTGTGTCTTTCTTATACATTGATGTTATCTGCTATTTAATAGAAGAGGTTACTACCAGGCTGAACATATTGTCCATACTGCAGTATTTATCACTTTTATTCATTTACTCTAGTCAGAGATACTCATTCTGTTCATATTGTCCTCTGTTTCTGTTTCTCATTCTCAGGAAATAAAGTTCGATCCCAGTGTGATGTGTGAACACATAAACAAGATGTCTACATTCAAATCCAGCCAGGTATTTATTCAATCATAATCACATGTATGAGCAGAAAATATATGTATGACTTCCCTTTGCGTTTTGCAGCTTGAGGATGGGGACATAGTTTGCTTTCAGAAGTCTCTCCCAGCCGAAGTTAGCCAGCGACTTCGTTGTCCAAATGTTCCATCATTCTTCGAATACCGGCACAATCTCCAAGTATGTTTATTAAACATTCGGTGAATGCTATTTGGCATATAGGTTTCTTTATATGTTTGATGAATTTGGTGTATAGGTTTTAGATTCGATCTATCAAAGGATCCAGGACATGATATACAAGCTGCACATAGTTGCAGTTTTCTAGCAATGGTTTTGATCATCTCAGTTTCATGTCCTTAAGTTTGATATATCTTATATTATTTGACATGGGCCCTCCTGACCTTCACACAATGACCTAGGCCTAATATTTTCAAGTCATACAAATTTATCTTCACCAGTGCCTTAGAACTTGATACTGAAGTACTATTGGATTTTATGCTATAAAAACCACTAAGTTGCATCTACATAGATGTGCATTGTACCTTGGATTCAATGGGCCTTGCATTTAAGCTCCTTGACTTCAGAACTCGTAAGACCCAATCCTTTTATGACAGTGATGGGAGAAGCTTAGACCATGTCCGGCCCTCTTTTGGGGTCATATTTCGATTTATTTTCGGAAAAGATGTTTTGGGAGAAGAATGTGGGAATTAAAGTAATGTTTCTTGTAGAACAATATAAAGCTACCTATACTTTGATGCCGTCTTAAGTAAATCATACTCCGAAACTCTTTTGCACCACTTTTCGTTCAGTTGTCGTCTAGAGATCACTTTCTGGAGTTTCTGAAGACATTTTTTTCTTTCTGCATTGAATGTGATGCAGGTTATTCATTTTCGGCCCCTGGACAAGCCTAAGGAGGATGCATTTTGCTTACAACTGTAAGTGCAGTCGAACAAACAAATTATGAATGCGACAAACTATCATCTTTTATCTTAGTTGGTCTTGTTAATTTGCATGCTAATCGCATAATTTTGGATATGAAGGTCGAAGCTTGATACATATGATGAAGTTGTAGAAAGAGCAGCTCAACAACTCGGAGTAGATGATCCTTCTAAAATTAGGCTTACATCAAACAATTCTTACTCTCAGCAACCGAAACCTCATCCCATAAAGTATCGAGGAGTAGATAATTTGTTAGACATGTTGCTGCACTACAATCAGGTAAACCATTACTCAACACTGAGAGTTAGAGTTCACAACACACAAGGACTGAAACATTGACTGACATATTATTTTGGTCAGACTTCTGATATTTTGTACTATGAAGTCTTGGATATGCCTCTGCCAGAATTGCAAGGTCTGAGAACACTTAAAGTAGCTTTCCATAATGCAACAAACAATGAAGTGAGTAAGCAGGCATTATAATGGATTTTGTGTGAGTAGTATGCACTTGGCATACACATCATTCTTCTATTATATGTTTGACATACTATTACTCTCCCATCTCTCCTATTGCCTAGATGGATATTCACAATATTAGACTGCCCAAAGAAAGCACCGTCAGTGATGTACTTGATGATGTCAGGATGAAGGTAAACTGGTCGACTGGTAATTTTGGTTTAATATGTTCGATCAACAATTAAGTGGGATTCATTCCTTAGAACTGGAACTTTTCGTTTCTTTGTTACTTTTTTAGGAATAATTTGTTTCCCGATGCCCTCTACTCACTAACACAACTTCCTTTGATTTATGTGGCTCAATGTTGCACAGGCGAAGCTGTCTCATCCAGAGGCAGAACTTAGATTGCTGGAAGTATTCACCCACAGGATCTACAAGGTCTTTAAATTCTGGTTCCTTCATTATCTGATTCTATTATTATTATTATTATTAGGGTTAATTTCACCTGGACCCCTTGTTAGATGGTGAAATTACATACCAAAAACAATAGCACTGTTTTCTTCTTAAATTTCCATCATACAGTTGACATGGTTATCATCCGACCTTACCCCTGATAGATTGTATCTTGTCATCCCAAATGGATGAGCAATTCTATCATAGAGTAAAAAGAAGTTAGAGCTCATTAAACTATTTTAATTTCTGCTTTATTAAATGCTGTTGACATTGTAAATCTTCACATAAGTGATTGGGACATTATTTAGTTGCTGAAACATGATTTTTTATTTTTTTGCAGATATTTTCATCTAGTGAAAAGATAGAGAGCATAAATGACAATTACTGGACTCTACGGGCAGAGGAGGTTCTCTTTCTTTCTCGTTCTGTGTGTGTGTGTGTGTGCATGCATGCATGCTCACACATGAAATTTTACTATTCTTTGGCCATGCATGTGCTGAAGATTATGGAATGTTAATTGCTATCCTTACTACTGTAATCTTTAATAATAACCCATGGCATTTTGTCTTTTATAGTGGCATTCTTCGTCTTAATTTGCATGTTCAGCAGCATAAGCAACTATAATTTTTAGGTCATGCATATGTAGCTAAAGAAATTGCACTTGTTATTGTGATCCTTACTACTGCCATCCTGTAATAGGCGGTGACCCTTTCGCTTTATGGTGCATGGCTTCTGTCTGCATCATTAATCTTCATCATCAAGAAGTTTCCATCCTGGTATTTTTTTTGCAGATACCCGAGGAAGAGAAAAATCTTGGTCCACACGATTGTTTGATTCACGTATATCACTTTATGAATGAAGAAAATCAGAACCAAATGGTATCATTTTGATTGTTTACATGTATATTTTTCTGAAGTTCTATAGTGGGGAAAAATTAGTCCATCAAACGCACTTCTACTTGCTCTTTCCGTGCCATGATATTCCACTTTGTTTCTGGCAGAAAATACAAAACTTTGGCGATCCCTTTTTATTGGCCATTCACGAGGATGAGACTTTAGCTCATATCAAGAACCGTTTACAGAAAAGGTTACTTGTGCCAGATGAAGAGTTCTCTAAGGTTGTATGCCTCAGACCTGATTTTGTTAGTTACTTTATGTCGTTGCTAATATTATACTGCCTTTGGTGGTTCTACTTTCTTCTTATGCACCCATCTCTTATGTCCAGTGGAAATTTGCTTCCGTTTCACAAGGTCGGGCCGAGTACCTTGAGGATTCGGACATTTTGTTCACTCGTTTACAGGTCTCTCTCTCTCTCTCTCTCTCTCTCTCTCTCTCTCTCTCTCTCTCTCTCTCTCTCTCACACACACACACACACACACACACACACACACACGCACACACACACGCACACACAATCAAACACAAAGAGCGACCTCTTCTCTTTTGTTGGTTTGCCGTTTTAATGCCATAGTATTGTTCATGATGAACTAGTATCTACGATAATGTATATATTTCATGATTATGAATCTTGGAGCCTACAGAGAAGTGGCGTGGCTTGGGAGCAGTATCTTGGGCTGGAGCACATAGATAACACCCCTAAAAGGTCTACTGCAGCAAATCAGGTATTTCCTTACATGCATTGTTCAACTCGTCTCCATCAATTTTCATTTCATGCCCTAAGTTGCTTCCGTTTTTTCGTTGATATTCTACTAGTAGAAAATTTCGGAAAAATTACCAATAATCTGTTTGATATCGTATAATCTGCTTCGCTTTGTTATCATGTAATTTTAAATGGCATGCTAAATTTTATATGCATGAGCATACAATAAAGCATTTCCAACGCAAATAATGTATTTCTCGTTTCTCACTATTATCGAGCCGTGTGATGGATTTTTTATATTTTTGTCTTACAAAATTTACACTAATATCTGAGATCACCAACTTTTGTTCAGTATCGTCCCCCATACGAGAAGGCTGTGAAGATATACAATTAAGAGGCTTACCTGGTTGAATCTTGATTAAATTATCGGAAGCTCAATTTAATCAAATACCAGAAAGTGCGAATTGCCGTACAATTCGTTTGGTCTTATCCGAGTTGACTCGATTTATCTGATACATATCGATGAGTTTCCCCACCTGTGGGATGTATCTCTCTACTGCAAAAGGTCAATTCGGTTGAATGTTTGATAACTTTATTGCGTCTTTTTTTTTTTTCGTTGAGTTTGTTCGTAAATTATATAACCTACACAGTTTTGCAATAGGAAATTTTGGCGTGTGTGTGTGTGTGCATACAACTGTTGCAGAGAAGGTCAGCAAGATTTTGGTTTCTTGTAAACAAAACACTGTATAGGATTGCATGTTTGGGTTTCATCATATAATATATGAGACTTGTTAAGAGGAAGGACCATTGACCTATTTGATGTTGTAGTCTTTTTTGTCAATGTTTTATAGACACTTCAAATATATTTGTAACTATGCATATTTTGGATAAACGGTTGGCAGTTGAGAAGGAGAGCACACAAATGTGTTTCGCTTCGCACTGTATTTGATACGGGCTCAATTGCTCTAAAGTCTAAATAGTAAGAATATCACACGAAGCTCAAAGGCGACTCGTGTGCAATCCCACATTGTCTACTAACACTTCATAGAGCCAGCCTGTCACTGTCCCCACAAGGGATAGAATAGAGGCGGATGCGACTATATTCAGCGTCAATGTTAGTAATAAAGGTGGAAAGCCTGCAACATGATTATGGACCGAGGAGAGGTCCACTTGCGGTAGAACCAAGAGCGACCACACCAGCGGGCTCTCTCCATTGAACTGATCCAGATCGCGGGGAGCAAGATAGCTTGACCTTTGCAGACAAGCACAACTAGTAGTATTCACATCACTCCCACGTGTGATTAGATCAAAGATATAACGGGGGACCCACCACCCTATCCATACGACGTGTATAAATACAGTCTTAAGCACAAGGGGACGACGACTCTCCTGGGTATTTCTAATGTTCTTATCATATTTCTCTAACTACACTTATATTGTTTCTTCGCAATTCCGACTGACTTGACCATGAGAGTGCTAACGGCGAAAAACCCTTATGCGAACACGTGATCTTCTTCTTATCTAGGTTTTTCTCACTTCATGCATATTCCACTTTTTCAATTCGTGATTGAGCCCTTTAGACTACATCAATATTTTAATATTTATATTGAGAAATATTAACATCTCACAATCTATTAAATAAAATCTTATAAAACAAGACGAGTGTTTATAGCAAAATAATATTTAATCTCGTATTCTATTTTATAAATACATGTATTTTGAATTATTTTTTTTTCATAAATACATGTGACATATGACATTGTGATTTCCTGGTAATATTTTAATTCAAAACGGTGTCGTATATGAAGCATTTTTATTTCAAAAAAATAAAATAAAATAAACGTCTGAACTCAAAAACCAACCTCCACACATATTACAATCTCCATCCACAACCATACATGGCGGCAACACCACCACCACCACCACAAGCGGTGGCGGCGGCGGCGGCGGCGGCTCTCTCTCATTCACCACCTTCTTCTTCTTCGTCTCTATTTATCTCTTCTCACCACAGTTTCCCCACCAATATTCCAACAAATTCAGAAATCTCAATCTTATCCTCACCACCCATTTCTTATTTTCCTTCCCAAATTTCAATTCAAGAACAAATCCAAATTCCAAAGCACCCAATTTTGCTGTTTACCGGAATTGAATCGTCACCCACTGTTGACACTCAGACTTTCTTAGTTACCGTCAGTGTTTTGGTCGCCATTGCTCTTTCCCTTTTTCTTGGTCTCAAGGTAATTCATTTAATTATTTTTCTCACTCTTTTTTTTCTTCTGTTTTAATTAATTAATTAATTAATGCTAATTCGTGGTTATTATATAATGTGAGGTTTAGTGCATTGTGATGCCATTAATTAATAATAAATGACTTATTAGTTACAGCTACATCTGAGGTATGACCAAAGTACAAAAAATCTGTCTTATTTGGTTAATTACAGCCACCCCTTCTTTTAAATATTTTAATATAAAATTTATGTAATTCGAATATTTACCGAACCAAATCGTATATTCAGTTCGGCAAACGGTATGAAATGTTGGGCCGTATTGAAATTTCGATTCGATTTTACCGATTTAACATCCTTAAATTTATTATTTACCTTTGGAGGAGTTTTTTCGTAAGATAATACATAGTTGAGGGGTGACTTTAATTACCCAAACATGAGGGGTGTTTTCATAATTTGACCATAACACAGGGGTGACCGTAATTTGCCCTAATAATAAAATACGAAACATCCATTTCAATTTATTGCATTTATAGCAATATGTAATTTTTATTTATTTATTTTTCTAATAATATTTTTGTGTAGGGAGATCCTGTACCCTGTGAAAGATGTGCTGGAAATGGTATTTCTTCATCTTATTACATATTCTATTAAAAGATAAATGATATATTATCTGATATATTAAGTTGAAAATTCACATGAAAAATATTAAATTCAACTAAAAATTTAATTGTCTTTGATTAAACTAATGCCAAATTGTGGTTTTGATCCTTCCGATTTTGCATGATATTTCGATTCCTAATCGCCATTGAAGTATATCGAACCCTAACTACCGAGTTCCGATTCATAATGTATCGACAATTCAAGAAAAAAAAAAATTAGCAAGTTCAATGCGACATTCTTTTTTTGTCGCTTCAATGTGTCGATAAATTCTCTAGTCGTGTTTATTAATTTCGTGTGACGTGAATTGTGAGCTATACTCGTTTTTTTTCCTGTGTCACAAAATCTTTGCATGAAGTAAATTTATATATTATTCAAAAAATTGGTAATTATATTAATTATTGGTGAGCAGGTGGAACAAAATGTGTATTCTGTAGTGATGGTAAGATGAAGGCTGAAACAGGGCTTGTTGATTGTAAAGTTTGCAAGGGTGCAGGTATATA